>NW_006399762.1:26284900-26525689 GCF_000299155.1 Elephantulus edwardii
GAAGATCCTCTATGAGATGGATTGATTCGGTGACTGGGGTAATCGGGATGGGTGTGTCAGAGGCGGTGCGTTTGGCGCAGGACAGAGCAGGGTTTAGGGCTGTTGTGCATAGGGTCGCTATGAGTCGGAAACGACTCGACGACACATAACAACAACAACAACAACTGTTGAATTGGAACTGACCCATAGCTGACCCTCTAGCGGGTTTTCAGAGGTGGTTAATCACATGAGAGCAGACCGTTCATCTTTCTCTTGTCAAGCAGATGGTGGATTCAAATCAAATGCAGGATGCCTTCACGATTGCAGCACAGCTTCTTACCAGTAGGCCACCAGCACTCCCTAAGTGTAGTGTACCAGAGCACCTAGTAGGGTGAATTTAAGTCATAGTATTTTCAATTGTTTCACATACATGTGAAAGTTAGGCAGTGGAGAAAAAAGACTGAAGTAGAATTGTGCCTTTGAATTATGATGTTGATGAACAATATTGAATATTCTACTACAGATGCCCCAAAGAGTGAACGTATCTGTCTTGGATGAAGTGCAGCCAGAATGCTCATTGTTAAGTAAGGGCGGTGAGACTTTGTCTCATATGTATTGGACATGTTATTAGGAAGGGTCATTACTGGAGAGGGACATCAAGGTCAGAAGAGAAGAGGGTAAAAAAAAAAGTAAGAGAACTCTCAATGAAATTGAATTGATGTGGTGACTACAACAATGGACTTATGCACAGCAGATTTTGTGAGCATGGTGCAGGATTGGGCAGGATTTTGTTCTGTTGAGCAAAGGGTCATTATAGGTCAAAGCCACTTAATGGCACCTTAACAACAATAAGACAATTCAAATTCGCTGGAATCAAGTCAGAACCAATGCACACTTTATCTTCCAGAGAATTCTCAAGGGCTATAAGTCACATGGGAGGAAACTGCTCATTTTCTCCCTTGGAACTGCTGGTAAATTCAAATCATCAGGAGAAGCAGCCTTGGGGTTAGTAGAAACTACCTACAGATTATGTCACTAGAGTTGCCTAACCACAATAATACCACCTACTTATTATTTGTAATGCTTATATATACAGTGTGGGCAGAATAAATGTAGTGACATCTGACCTCCACTAACTCCACAAAGGGGAAGCATTCCCATCCACAACATCAATGACACAAGAAGGATTTATATGTGGTCAGACATGCTCCTATGCTCCAGAACCTTCTTCTACCAATTTTCATTCCCACGGTTCCTCCCACAGTTTTAAAAATTCTACTACTGGCTTCCTTAATCCAATCTGTTGGGATAGCCACACAGAATTCACAGACAATATTCACAAATATGGGATTTTTTTATTTCTTTTTTTTTAGAAAATTAACAGGTTATAATTTAAGTCAGAATGCTTCCTTGATCATTCAAGATTTTGCCAATTGCATCTCTGAAGACTGCAACTCAAGGCTTGAATTTGTTTTTCAGTCCTTTCAGCTTGAGAAATATTGAGCAAGTTATTCTCTTTTTATTCTCCAATTCTAGATCTCTGCACAATTTATTATAATACTTTGCTTTGTCTTCTTGAGCTGCCCTTTGAAATCTTTTGTTCAGCTGTTTTACTTCAACATCTCTTCCCTTTGTTTTGGATTCTTGTTGCTCTAGTGCAATTTTCAGGGTCTCTTCTGACATTCATTTTGGTTTTTTCCTTTATCCTCTGTCTTTGTAGTGACCTTATGCTCTCTTCACAGATATCCTTGATGTCATCCTACAATTCACCTGTCCTTCAATATTTGGTGTCCAGTGCTTCAAATCTACTCTTAAAATGATTTTTAAATGATTTTTACATTTCAGTAGAATAGACTTACAATCATATTTTGTTTCTTGTGGACTTGTTTTCATTTTCTTCAGCCTCAATTTGAACTTGTACAAGAGTAATTGATGGTCTGTCTCATAGTCAGCACCTGACGTGGTTTTGACTGTTGATATTGAGCTTCTGCAATGATTCTTTCCACAGATGTAGTCAAACAGATTCTATCTGGTAAGGTCCTGGTGAGTCCATCTGGTGAGGTCCATGTATAAAATTATGGTATGTGTTCTTTTAACAAAGCATATGAGATGAATAATCATTGAACATACACACTTAGATCATTCTGTTTCTGGTCTCATTTCTGTCAACAAGTTGATACTTTCTGACTGTCATTCCTTCTTCATTGTTTCCAACTTTTGACATTCAAGTTACCGGTTATCATTAACTTATCTTGATTGCATGTCTGGTCAATTATGATCTGCAAAATTTGGTAAAAAATCTTCAATTTCTTCCTCTAACTTTGCTGTTGGTCCATATATATATGAGTAATAGTCTCATTAACAGATCTTCCTTGTATGCATATGGATAATAGCCTATCACTCACAGCATTGTACTTCAGGAGAAAACTTGAAGTTGTCTTTTTAACTATGAATGCAATGCCATTTCCCCCTCTGTTGTTCATTCCCAGCAGAGCATACCCATCTGATTAAAAATGGCCAAAGCTAGTCCATCTCATCTCACTAATTCTAGAAAGATGATGTTTTTTTATTCCATTTCATTTTTCATTAGTTTTACTTTTCCAATATGCATACTTCGTGCATTTTCCCCACTGTTAAAAAATGTTTGCAACTGTTTCTCCTCATTTTGATTGATTTCCAATTTGAGCTCTACTTTTAACACTATATCTGTGTTCCTCTATTGTTCATAGGCTTTTCAGAGACCTGCTTTTTAAGCAGTGGATGGCCAATTCTGCTTCTTAGTCTGTTTTAATTTGAGAGTTCTACTAATGATTCAGGAATGACCCAAGAAATGTCAAAAGTAGAGGGAATACACTGAATCACTGTAACAAGAATAACTGATCAACATGAAAATATTTCAGGAAGAATGTGGAAACTACAGAACAATCTCACTGATTTCACATGCAAGCAAGATTTTACTGAAGATTATCCAAAAACGACTGGAACAGCACATCAACAGAGAACTACCAGAAGTCCAGGCTGGGTTTAGAAGGGGTCGTGGTACTAGAGATATTGTAGCTGATGTTAGATGGATCTTGGCTGAAAGCAGGGAATACCAGAGGAATGTCTATCTGTGTTTCCTTGACTATGCAAAGGCATTTGACTGTGTAGATAATAACAAACTATGGCTGACTCTGAGAAGAATGGGAATCCCAAAACACTTGATCGTTCTAATGCGAAACTTATACTTGGACCAGGAGGCAGTCGTCAGAACAGAGCAAGGGAACACTGCATGGTTCAAAATTGGGAAGGGCATACGCCAGGGATGCATCCTATCTCCATACCTTTTCAACCTATATGCAGAACAGATTATCAGGGAGGCTGGGCTCTGTGAGGAGAAATGTGGGGTCAAGATTGGTGGACGATTTATCAACGATCTGCATTATGCGGATGACACAACCCTGCTTGCTGAAACTAAAGAGGACCTGAAGCGCCTGCTGCAGAGGGTCAAGGACTGCAGTCTACAATATGGATTAAGGCTCAATGTCAAGAAGACAAAGATTCTCACCACTGGACCAATTGGCAGCATCAGGATGGATGGTGAAGAGATTGAGATTGTACACAGCTTTAGTTTGCTTGGCTCCATAGTCAACAGTCTTGGCACCAGCAGCCAGGAAATTAAAAGGCGCATTGCAATGGGAAAGTCTGCTGTTAGGGACCTCTCCAAAGTGCTGAAGAGCAATGGTGTCTCTCTGGAGACTAAGGTGCGTCTGATACAGGCCATGGTCTTTGTGATCACTTGTTAAGCATCAGAGCGTTGGACAATGACCAAGGAGGATAGAAGGAGAATTGATGCCTTTGAGCTGTGGTGCTGGAGAAGAGTATTGAGAATACCATGGAAGGCTAGGAAAACAAACAGATTTGTCCTGGAAAGGGTTAAACTGGGTGGCTGCTTGGAGGCAAGGATTCTGAGGCTCCGTCTAACTTACTTTGGACATGTTGTGAGGAGAGACCGGTCCTTGGAGAGAGACATCATGCTTGGGAGGGTGGAGGGACAGCGCAGGAGAGGAAGGCCCTCTATGAGGTGGATTGATTCAGTGATTGGGATAATTGGGATGGGAGTGTCAGAGACAGTGCGATTGGCACAGGACAGAGCGGAGTTTAGGGCTGTTGTACATAGGGTCGCTATGAGTCGCAGGTGACTCAACAGCACATAACAACAACAAACAACAACTTATGATGATGAGCCAAAGATAATGAAGGAAGAATTTCAAGCTGCAATGAAGGCTTTGGCAAAATATAAGTCCCCAAGAATCAATGGGGTACCTACTGACATGTTTCAAATGGCAGATGCAGCCCTGGAAGTATTCATCAGTTTATGCCAGGAAATTTGGAGAACTACCTTGATGACTGACTGAGAGAGATCCATATTTGTTCCCATTCCCAAGAAAGGTGATTCAAAAGAATATAGAAATTATCAAACAATATCATTAACATCACATGCAAAGAAAATATTGCTGAAGATTATTCAAAAACAGCTAAAACAGCACACATAAAGAGAGAATAGCCAGAAGGTCAAGCTGGATTTAGAAGAGCCCATGGCACCAAAGATATCATTGCTGGCTGATAGCAAGAAATACCAGAATAATGTCTGTGATTTATTAAACATGTAAAGGCATTTGACTGAGTCATAACAAATTATAGCTAATATAATAACGCTCTTTGTATGTTTCTACCCCAAAGGTTCTATTTACCTTATTTATATTATTAACAAGCTATCCAATCTCCTTGGTGTGGCTACGGAAATCCTATATTTGTATACTCCTCCTACTCAGCCATGTGGTCAAAGTCAGTGACTAGAAAAGCCACACTGAATAACCCACTATAGCACATCATGCTATTAATACAAAATAGTTGCTACATTTGAAGTGACTGGGGATTTAGAAGCTTTATGTGAATTCATTATTGAGCATACATTTCTACAACTCTCACTATTCTGTTCTAGGCAGTGAAGACTCAAATCCCCACTCTCATGTGACTTTCTATTCTTTTTTTTTAACTTATTCACTGTTTCTCATTTTCTTCCCTCCCCCTCCCCTACTCCACTTTGCAAATGCTAACTTTTATTCCAATTTGTTATCATACATAAATTGCCTAATTATTATTCCTTTCAATCAGTTCTTCCCCTTATCTGTTTCAATGCAGTGTTCATTATATATCCACTGTTTTCCTATTCTCTCTCCAATTTCACATCAGTCCTATTTTATAACAGTGGTGTTAAGCAGCATTTGTCCTTTTGTGACTGAGGTGTTTCACTCAGCATAATGTCTTCCAGGCTCACACATGTTGTATCATGTTTTATAAGGTCATTGTTTCTCCATGCTGTGTAATAGCTCATTGTGTCAGTGTATCATAGTTTTCTATCCACTTTGTTGATGGGCAATTGGGTTGCTTCCATCTCTTTACTATTGTGAATAATGCAACAATAAACATGGGTGTGCATACATCTATTTGAGTCATGACTCTGGTTTCTTTAGGGTATATTTCTAGCAGTGGAATTGCTGGGTCAAATCATATTTCTATTTTCCATTTTTTGAGAAAGCACCAGACTACCTTCCTTAGTGGTTGCACCATTTTACATTCCCACCAGCAATCCACAACCTCACCAGAGTTTGTTGTTTGCGTTTTCTGTTGAATTTAGCTATTGTCACTTGGGTGAGATGATAACTCATAGTTGTTTTGATTTTACTCTCTCTGATATCTAGGGATTTGAACATTTCTTCATCTGTTTGTTTGCCATCTGAATGTCTTTATTGGCGAAATGTCTAGTCATATCTTGTGTCCATTTTGTGATTGGGTTGTTTACCTTTTACTTGTTGAGGTGCTGGAGTATTCTATAAATTTTAGATATAGGAACTTACTATTTCTAGTGGGGGAAGCTTATATTATACAAATAAATTAAAATAAACATTAAGTAGTGACAGGTTCTCAAGAAAGAGAAATAAATCATGGTGACTACTCAGAATTGGGGTGATAGTGGGGAGTGTTTTAGAGAACATAGTCTGAGAAGTTGTCATTAAACAGAGATTTGAGTGGTCCCAAAAATACCTGTCTGGCTGAGAGCTACCAAGGAGACGCAGTAAATGAGGGACTGAAGTGGGTGTGCATCTTGTCCACTAGAGGAACATCAAGAGAGCCATGATATTGGAGAGCAGAAAATAAAGAAGGGGAGAGGAAGCATGGGTCTATTCATGTGTGCACTTGGAAGCCACAAGAGTCAATTCTGACTCAGAGATCTCATATAGGACAGAGTTCAACTGGCCTATATGGTTTCCAAGGCCACATATTTTATGGCAGCAGGCTGCCTCGTCTTTCTATGTGGGAGGATAGTATGTTGGAATTGCTTACCTTTTTGTTAGGAATCTAATATTCAGTCTACTGCACTACCAGGGTTCCTTGACCAGGAACTGTTAAAGTATGACTTTGACCTTTGTGGGCCATGCCTGGAACTCTGCAAAAAACTCTGCCAGGTGATCACTGAGTACAGAGATTTAATACAGTGCAGGAGTGGGAGCTTCAACCAGATCTGCTTGATTCGGCCATTGTAACATCTGCAAGTCACGATACAAACCAAAATCATCTAAAAATTATGCAGAGAATTCAAACCACAAAGATCAAACATCTGGATAATTCAATCCCAAGTATCTTACTTGGGAGGCAATAGAGTTATCTGAAAAAAAGCAGTCTAAAACTCACTGCCTAAGTTCTTAGGATAATAATTTCTCTCTGTTGAATGGTTTTTTGTGTGGTTTTTTTTTTGTTGTTGTTTCTTTGTTTGGTTTGTTGTTTTGTTTTGTTTTGTTTTTGCCAGTTTAACCCCAGGGAGGTGGATTTGAGATCAGTAATTGGCAGAGGAGGATTTTAGGACCTCTAAGACAAATTCAGATCAGGCAAATTAGCTTTATGTTGGCCAAAGAAAAGTGTTTAGTTGAGCCAGATGATAATTTTGTAGCCTGAACTATTTGCATTGGCTCTCTCCATCTTCTGAGCATATTCCCATAATTGCTAATTCTGAGTTTAAGAGAGTAGAATCAAGGAAAGAACTAGAAACTGACTTGGATACCTTTGTACTTGAGCCTGCATGATTCTACTCAATGCGACTCTGGTTTTGTGGCCACACGTGCTTATACAAAGGAAGCATCCTAAGGGTCAAATGTTGTGATGGTTTAATCCCTTTTCTGAGAGGTAAACAGAGATTCAAAGCAGATTTCCATGTTTCAAGTGAAAACTAAGACAAATCAATCATAAGGACTCCCAAAAGTCATGTCAGGAGAAAAAGGAGGCTCCACTCTAACCTTTCAGGTTGGTTTGTTTACTTTGATGGAACTCACTGGAAAATTGTTCAACTCCACGCTTCACTGTGCTTGTGTGGATGTGTTTTCTGGGGCTTGGATGTCGTTCCTGTCTGTCAGGCACTTTCCTGGAGCACGAAAATGTACAGATTATACACATCAAAGGCAGGCTGCAACCACTGTAGCTGAAATTTACACAAATCTGTGCTGCTAGTAACCGGATAAACAATGAGACTAATGACCTTGTTCTGCATTAATCTCCATATGGCTCAGTTGGTAGTTCTCTTGCCTTTAGGCAAGAAGGTTGTGGCTTTGGCTTCTGGCCTCAAACCAGGGATTAGGCACTTGCCCAATGCTGACAAAGCCTGGGGCCCTGCTCCTCCAGCCTAGGAAGCCTGAGAATGCTATGGAGGCCATCTATTTTATGAGGCATACTTCGCATGACTCAGGAAACATCTCTCTTGCCATCTCCACTGAAGAAACAGATTTAGAAAAGTAAGTAAATCTCCTAATCATGCTCTCTCCTTGAAGAATTTTCAAGGCCTTCTACATTATACCCTCAGAGCAAGAGAGAACCCTGAGTACACTGACTCATGTTCTGTCGACCAAGAGCACATTTCGAAAACGGCTGCCCTTGTAAAGAGGAGATAAGGAAGGAATGAAGTTGACCAGGGAATGTGATCAGCACCTACCTCTAATCTGTGTCTCTTTGGTCCATGTCTTCTTAGCAGTCACACTCTGCCTTTGTAAATAGCACTGAAGAGGTTCTGTATCATTTTTGATACAGAACCATCTCTTTATAAAAGCATATCCTTATTTTATTAGTAATTTAGCCACATATACGTAAAATAGGTCTGTCTGTCTCAGAGAGGGTGAAATCAAGTTTCTCCTTGGAGGCTAGGATTTTGAAGCTCTCACATATTTTGGACATGTGGCAAGGAAAGACTGGTCCTTGGAGAAGGACATCATGTTTGGAAGGGTGGAGGGAGAGGGCAGGAGAGGAAGACCCCTGATGAGATGGATTGATACAGTGACTGGGGCAATGGGGTTGGTGTGGTGTAATTAGTGAGACTGGCTCAAGACAAGGCGGGGTTCAGAGCTGCTGCACGTAGGGTTGGTTAGGTGCTATCAAGTCAACTATGGCTCATAGTGAAATCTGATAAAAAAAGATAACTATATTCCTAAGTGTTTATGAAGGATCACATTCCTTTTGACCTGCTTTTCTTCACAGCACTGTCACAGGCCACAAACTCTGAGGTAACTTGGGTGGACAATATAAGCTAGAGAAAGGAGATGGCTCAAGCAGTATGTGTTCATGTGTGAAACCATCCCATGTGATCCTGTAGCAAAGTGCATGCATCCCTTCTGTTGCTGTTGCTGCTGTTAGGTGCCAATCTGTATAGTATGTACCCATACTCTATGTACAATAGAAGGGAACTCTGACAAATCCAGCACCATTCTCATAATCTCTGCTGTATTTAAAGGCCTTTGTTGCAAGTCACTACTGTTAAGGGATAGAATTGCTACCTGATAGATTTTGGTCTCTTTCTCTCCATCCCCCCGCCCCCCTTAGGAGCAGACTGAGGACTAAAAGCAAGGTTTCTTAGAGGAAATAAGAAGTCAAAGACAGATGCATCAAAGTGAAGAAGCTCCCTCCTTAGGAATGCAGGGGATCCAGACCCCAACCAATCCCACAGGTCCTTACATGGAGCTAGGCTATGACTAGTCTCATGACACTGGGAGCCAATAAATAGCAGGGCCCATCTGAGGCACTCTCTCTCTCCTCCTGGCAGTATGCCATAAGTACACCACCTCACCCCACCCCGACTTTCCAGGGGTGTTTCTCTCCCTTTTTTTACAAACTCTTCTGCACAGCCTATCTTTCACCAGCTATGCCTCCTCTGTATGGCCTTAACAAACCTTTTCCACTTGTTTTCCTAAATTTCCACTGTGTCTTTGTTCACTTATTCACAGATCACTCAACTCACTCCCTCACAGGGAATGTTAGCAAGTGGTGAAGAGATTAAAAGAACTCCCTTTTAGCAGTTTTAACTATGACAACCCATCTTGTCAATTCTTCTTTTTCGCTGAAGCCCCCACTTTACCAAGCATGACATCCTTTTCTTAGGATTGAGAGAATTCTGGCTTCATTTCTTTTAAGGTAGAAACTGTTCTTTTGGCAGTCTATGGATTCTGTACTATTTGCCATCTCAACTCAGAGGCATCAATTCTTCTTTGGTCTTCTTTATTAATTGTCCAATTTCACTTGCATATGAGGCAAGTGAAGATACCATGCTTGAACATACAACTTTTACTCGTTTACAATTTCTAGGTAAAGACCCTTGAGGAGTGCAAATGTAGCCAGAAGGTTGAAGAATATGATGGTTCCAGTCTAACTAGAGATGTGGTGGATGAGAGGCACCTAGGAGGAAAGATGATTTAGTTCCTAAAAAGTGAGGCATTTGATTTTTTCCAAAGTCACTTTTGTTCCCAAGGAAGTGGTTGGCTTTTTGTATAAATCATGTTTTGTTGCATGTGCTTACCTTGTTTCGTAGACCTTACCTTGTATATACTTTAACATATGTTATCTCACAAAATTATGACAACAATTTTGCCTAGCGGGCACTTATTTTGCAAAGAAAACTGAGGCACAAAGACGCTAATGGCTTGCTTGAGATCATACACCGCTTGAGAGGGAATGGCAGAGCCCACCTCCACACCATGGTTTTGAAAAAATCACAGCAATGACTTTTTTGTGTTCACTACTTCAAAGCTGTGTATATTGCCTACCTCTAAAACAAAAGAAGTCACTCAAGAAGTGTCTTCAAACTGAGAATTTACAGGGCTTTATTACCCACAAAGATACAAACTTTTGTGTCTAACAGGAAAAACCTCAAAAAAAGGAGTTTCAAATCCAGAGGCTGGCTGTGATGGGTAGTGCTTTGACAGAGAATAATATCAATGTTGATTTTTTAAAATCAAGTATCTGTAGGAAACAAAACACACAATGTGGTTGACAGTAAGTAGTGTAGGGGTAAAATCCAAACCAAGTAAGACCCCATGCATAAGGAGCCTATGCACATGTGTTGTGTCTGCCTTCTCCCTCCAAATGTGGCTATGAAAGAAAGTGCCAAGCATACGGAATTAAGATTACATATTTATGGCTTAAGAAATCCAGCTTCACATAACGGTAATTATGAACAAGATATTTTTCGTAATAAAATTTTTGCAAAGCAAACTCTGGAGAGGCTGTTTCCCTATGTTCTCTTCATTTTATTCCACGGGCTCTTTAGGAGAGAAAGGGAAACGAGCAAAAGAAGAGGGAGCCACAGCGAGAAGGCCTCTGCTGTGGGTTGGTTTTGCTTTAGAAACTGGAATGCGTCCAGGCTAGATTTTTATTTTCAATTCACATTTCAGATCCAGCTCCCCAAACTCTTTTTGATCTTTCTCCCTGTCTCCTTACCCGGAAGAGAACCCTTGGCCTTCTCAGCTGGGAGCTGGGAGCACACGTGGAAAGACTGGCTCCACTCCATACCCTTACCAAATTTAGTCACACAAAGGGGCCTGCGAGGGAAAAAAGAAAGGATGAAAGCGGCAGCCGCGAGACTTCAAAGGCCGCGCCGCCGCGCCCGGCCCTGCGCAGGCGCCGCCCTCGCCGATATAAGGGGAGGCTCGCGCGCCGGCAGCTCGTCCGCGCTGCAGGCTCAGGGCGCGCGCCCCCCGGGCCGTGGGGCGCGCGGGGTGCGGGGCGAAGGAGGACTGGGCGGGGAGTGAGTGAGGGAGGGAAGCTGGAGCGAGGCGCTTCCTCAGAGCTAGCAGCCCGTTTTCAGAGGCCAGTGCTCACGCCAACCAAGTTAAAAGCGCCTGAGAAAAGTTTTCAGAAAGGAAGAAAATGAGAATTTCACGTGGGGTCCACCAGGCCAGGCATCGGGTGGCTCGCCTATCCAGCTTCTGCCTCTATTGCTGTTCTACTAGGGTTATCCCTTAGAGACAGAATGCGCTACCGCGGGGCCCCCTCTTAGGAGCTCAGGCTCCTGTGGCGGAGCCTAGGCACGAGGGCACACCGGTGGATTCCCCTGCACCGTCCGCAAGCCTGGCTTTTTTCTTCTTGCCCAATTTTGTCGGCTTGACTCGCCCCCCCCCCAACAGACAGTCCACGCGTGAACTCTGGCCACCGGGTTGGCAAAGGGTCGGAGGGTAGAGCCCACGGAGTGGAGTGGGAGGTGATCTCCTTCAACAGTCGTCCCCCTTCCTACTGGGACGCAAACTCTGCTCACTCGCACGAGGTCGAAAGGAGCCAGGGGAGGGTCCCCGAGGGGCGGCGGGCTCGGGGCCCTTCACGGCCGACCCGCTCGCTCTGCGCGTGGCTGCTCCGAGCGGACGCCAACAGGCGCCAGCCTTGCGGAAGCCCGGCGGTCGCAGGCGGCCGGATTTGGGAACTACATTTTTCACGGTCCCACGAGTTCTGTTCCCCCAGCGGGTCAGGGTTTGAATCTGTTTATTTTAGGAGGAGGCAAGAGGCGGAAGAGCCCCTGGGACACAAACTGCCATCTCCCTCGGCTCTCCCACCCCCCTGTTCTTCGCCAAATCCGTTAATCCGAAGATGCCCACAGTTTGGGTCTCTCTCCCAGTGAATCCAGGGCGACGGAATAGCGGGTGTCTGAGATCCGCCTCTGGAGTCACATCATTCGTTTTCCTAGTCATTCTCCCTCTCGCTTTCTCGTCTTGCAGCATCCTCTTCCCTAGGACCCTGCCACCACCTTCTTCTAGGATCCCACCAAAGTTGTGTTCGGGAGAGATTCCGGCCCACACAAAGGGGAGACCCAGAGCCTGGCATGGGGGGACTGGGGGAGGAGATTTAGGACTGAGGGGGCGGAGAGGACTCTGAAGGCCACCACGCTCTTCTTTCGTCCCTGTAATTAAGGACTCGCTTTAGAATCTTGTAGCAGGACCCAACTGTCTTGGAAGCAAACTCGCTGGGGGGTGGGGTCCCGCAGGCCCCCCTGCCCCGCGTGGAGGCTGTGGCCTCGGGTTACTCCGCGGGCAGCCCACTGTTCCCTGCTCCCCCTCCTCCTGGCCCAGAGGGGGCGCCTCACCCCCGGCTCGCAGAGGCCCCGCGCGAAGGCGCCCAGTGCTGAAGGAAGTGTTGATATAAAACAAGTCGCTGTTCGCTCCCAAACTAAACCCACACAAACCCACCAAAGCCACCAGGAGGGGAAAAACCAACAGCAATCCAGCCAGCCCCTAGCAATTGTTTCACGGTCGGAATTCAATCACATCAAAACGCCCCCTGAAACCCACATCCTGGAGGAGTGAACCTGCAACAGCCAACCTCCCGTCGTTCGCTCGAGTTCACACGAACAACCAGCCTCTACATCAGAGGGGGCTGGTGGGCGGAGGAGAGGTGGGGGTGATACTGTTTATCCTGCGCCTCACCCACCACATCCCGGACCTTGAGCTCCCAGGCTCGGCACCCGGGGAGGCGGCTGCAAACGCTAATCGTAGCCCCACACGAATTAAAGGAGTCAGAAAAACCTTTGGCCAGGACTATGCCGAGCCTTCCTGGGGTTACCGCCCTTCCTGCGCCCCTTCCCCCCCCTTTTTGCCCCAGAAGCAGTAACCCTCACGTGGACAATGTCAACTCGTTCTCAGACAAAGCTTTATAGAATCTTGTAGAGATTCCTTTTAAGTGAAGCCCATCAAGGATCTGCAACAATCAACCAACACCATGCAGGGCACGGGGAGGACAAACAGTCACGCAAATAAGCAGCGTGTGGGGTGATTTCGTTAGAAACAATGTTTCTAGAAGAGGAGATTACAGCCAAATACCAAACTCAGCCACGGATATTCGACTGTTATAGGAAATAACTCCCATTAATTATTGTTCCCCAAATTATCATCTTCTTTAGCTTCTAATCTCCAGGACACCTGGAGCTGAGCTCCAAATGACTGTGAGAGTCCAGACAATTAACATGAAGGAGAAAATGGGATTCGAATTAGTTGCAACACTTAAACAGGGGGATGTAGGAGTCATCATTTAATCTTCTCTGGGCTTCCAGAAAATACCCTCTGGCCATTCTATGTGTCCGATCAGTCCCCACCTCCCATCTTATTCTAGTTTGATGGAAATGAACCTCTGTTCCCGCGGTTGCACTGGTCAAATTGTACGTTTCAGTTCTGTTCTTAGCGGTAAATTTGCACTACTATGGGAAGACTTTTGACTTTGTTCTCCCATATTTCACTTAGAATACAACTATCTATTCACACTTTTGCGTCATTATTTCATATTCATGCATAATTTGAAGGCAAGTTGTGGACCACTATTACCCAAAAAAGAATGAAAATCTTTTTCATATTATCTTGCACATACACTAGCTGAATATCCTTTAAGTTCTTCTCTGAAACAATGTTGCTAATTATTTAAAGGGGGCTTAATATTTTATTCTTCTGGGCTCCCATGATCTGTCCCTTAATGTCACCTTAATCCCCAAAGGGAATTTGCATGCTCCATGGGACCAGCTGAACCCCTTGAAAGATAAGTTTTTAAAGTTGCTTCCATATTAGAATCCCACCTTCACCAAGTTGTTCCCAGTAGCTTTAAGTGTTTATTTAGAGTATGTTTATCATGTCCCCCTAGGGAAAAGAAAAAGGGTCTTCGAATGGCCATTTCCCACGTAATACAGCCAAAGTCTGATTGCTACTATGTTCCTCATTTTCAGTTCAGTCCCATGGAGACACATCTCTTCCGGCCCGTATACTGTTCTGAGGTTTTACAGATGGCTACTGTATTTGGTATCATACTTTTGCCTAGGTTTTTAACTGAAGGAATTTGAGAGCCAAGAGACAAATTGTAATGTGTTGTCAAACTCCAGCTTCGTTTATACTGTAACTTTCACAAAGCATCTCCTTACAAGTCCTGTCCTTGGGCAAAAATGGACCAGTGAGCTGGTGGAGGCTGAAGAATTTTTGTAGTTGGATTTGGATTTGAATCCTCAAGCACCCCTTTGAGCGCGCAGTACAAGGTGCCAGCGAATGCCCTGCCTTCCCTCCATCTTCTAGATTCGCTCTCTTGGGTCCTTTTGCCTTCTTTCTGCTCGGGTTTTGTTTTCATGCCGTGGAGTTTTCATTCGAAAACCCAGGATCGTTCTACTGTAACCCCGTACTGGGATCCCCAGTGGTGAGGACGCAATGAAAAAAAGATGTTGTTTTGAAGAGATAATTAAGAACCAGTCTTAATTCCACCTTCCTCGTCTTATTTTTGTCGGTAAGCTTGAAGATTTTTATTTGCCCTGGCGTCTTCTCCCTTCTCTCCAAATAGCGTGTGCATAATAAACCATAACTCTTTCCCTTGTCCTTCTGGCTTCCGTTCTCCCTTATTAGTTGGGCAATGTCTGTTCTGTTTCCCCACTTTCCTTCTCCCCTCTCTCCCAGATTCCCCCTCGTTCCCCCCTGTCAGAGCATCTATCAATGTGGTGTCGATCACAGCGGCGGCGGCTTCTCTTTCATCTTCCTCCCCCAGCCACAGAGCAGGAGGGAGAAAGGAAGGCGGAAAGGAGGTGGGGGAGAAACTGGCAGAAGAAGGGGGGGGGGGGTCAAGGGAAGAGATACTTAGTTGAAGTTAAAGCCACTCAGTAGAGTTTGTCGGTTTCACGAGGACAAAGCGAGACTCTCCGTGGGTTACAAGCAGCGCCCAATCCTTCCTTTCCTCGCCAAGTTGCTTCATCCATTCCTGCACACACACACACACACACACACACACACACACTCACTCACTCACTCACTCACACACACACTCTGCACAAAATTAGGACTCGTCCTACAGGCCCTGGGAAAAGAAGAGGGGGGAAGCCCTCAATCACCACCTCCTTCTCGCACCTCCCGTCCCCCCATCCCCCTCCGTCCCCCACCCCCCTCCAAGAGGGCAGCCAAGAAGAGCTGGAGGCGGGGGGAGAGGAGGGGGAGGAGAAGCGACGCATGTGGGTAGCTTTTCAGCGCCGGCGAGGCGCGGGAGGAGGAGAAGCGGTGGGGCAGCGCAGCCGCTCACCTGCGGGGCAGGGCGCGGAGGAGGAACCGGAGCCGCGCGCTCTCGAGGCGAGGAGCCGGGACGCGCCCGGAGCCCCGCACGCGGCCCAGCTCTGGGCCTGTCCTGCCCCTCGGCGGGGTGCACCCGAGGGGGCGCAGCTATTTGCTTTGACAGAGCGGGGCCCCGCGGAGGCGTGGAGAACGGCGAGAGAGAGAGGGGGAGAGAGAGAGCGCCTGCGAACCAGGCTGAGAAACTCGAGCCGGGAACAAAGAGGGGTCGGGCCGCTGGTGTGTCGGCTCCAAGTCGGGGGCAGAAACTTCTGGGACCGAGGCCCCTGCTGCGCCTCCCGCCGCGCCCTCCACTGCCTTGCCCCATTGCTCTCCAGCATAAACTTTATTTCTGACAAACTTCTCTTTCTTTTCCCCTCCTACTCCGCCCCACCTTCTCTTCCTCCTCTAGCCGATTATTCAAAGCGCCTGGATAAGGAAAACGGAAGCGAAAGGGAAGGAAATAAGCGCTAAAAGGACATCTCCATCTCGGGTTGCTTTTAAAAAAAAATCTGCAGGAAGTGGACTTTGCGATATCTTGATCATCCTTGCGCTTTCTCGCCGGGGCAAACGGAGTCTTTTTTGTTCCCTTCCATTGCCTTTTCTCGGAAAACCAAGCTCCAAATCGGCTTCTCTGGGAAATACGGTGGAAACACTTGCTGTAGGACGCGTTGACGGAGCCCCGAGCGCATTCTGGCGAGTCGACCACCCGGCAGAACGCGCGTGCTCTGAGCGTAGACGCCCGCGACGCAGGGGGGCGTGGGGTGAGCACCCCGGCCGGGCAGCCTCGCCGAGCGCGCGAGGCGCAGACGCCCGGGAACCACCGCTGTCCTCGCTGCCCCGCGCCTTTCGGCCTCCGGGGCGGGCACCGGCGTGGTGTCCGCGAGGCGGGAAGGGGAAGGCGCGCGCGGCCGCCGGGGATCCAGCGCCGCCGCTCCAGCTGCCGCCCCACATTCGCCGTCCCCGCGTACCTTTCCTCCCCCGCCCTCCCGTCTTGTCGCTGAGCCCCTCTCTTTCCTGCGGTCGCACCGAGTGCTCCTGCAGCGGAGCGGAGATTCCACAGCCGTCGGGATGCCCCAGCTCTCCGGGGGAGGTGGCGGCGGCGGGGGGGACCCCGAACTCTGCGCCACGGACGAGATGATCCCTTTCAAGGACGAGGGCGACCCCCAGAAGGAGAAGATATTCGCTGAGATCAGTCACCCCGAGGAGGAAGGCGACTTAGCTGACATCAAGTCGTCTCTGGTCAATGAATCTGAAATCATCCCGGCCAGCAACGGGCACGAGGTGAGCGGCCGCTGACCGAGCCGCAGCAGCGCGGCGGGGTCCGGGGGCGACTGGAGGAAGGATGGGGTGCAAGGCGCAGGACACCCAGGCTTCCAGGGCTTCAGGAGCCCCCGCGTGTGCGTTTGGGGGGAGGGAGTCCCTGCTCAGGACATTCCCTTCCCCCTTTTTGTGTCAGAGGCCAGTGGACAGAACGTTCAAGGGGGCATTTACCAAGTGGATCAGATTCGGGTTTCAGTGGTGAACTGCCGGTTTGTGGGCAGGAAAAACTGCCCTTAACCTGCAGCGTTTCACCTGCAGACTTTTGGATGCAATTGAGGGAGTGCAGTGAACAGTGAACTAGGGCGAGGGTGGCTAAACACCACCGCCGAAAAGTTCTTCCCAGGGACAGAAAGCAACGTGCACCGCTGTCTTCCTCGGTAGCTGCCTCTGCAGAAGTGCGTTAAACCACCAAAAGGCTATATGGTGGCGGCCTGCGGAGCGAGCGGAAGGTGGGCGGGCGTGGGCCGGGCAGGCGGGCCCCCCCAACCGCCGAGCGGCCGGCCTGGCGCGCGCGGGGACTTCTCGCGGCCCGGTTCGCTGCGGGATGTGGGGCTGGACCCCCCCCAGAGCCATCCCCCGGAGGGAGGGCTAGCCCCTCGGCCTGCAACACTCCTTTTCGTCTTTTGAAAACTCCCCCCCCCTTTCTTATTTGGGTCTGGATCAGGCCTGAAATCTATGCCGAGCAAAGGTGTAGTGTAAGGGGAGATGTGGCGGAAGTTGGGGCACCACACAAGGGAGGGTGGCAGGCCCTTTATCAGATCGCCGGGCCCAGTGGGGGCGAAAGCGCTGGTAACCCGAGTAGAGTAAATAGAGACACGTGGGTGCGGGGGACTGAAAGCCGGGAGCCGGCCCGCGCGGGATAGGGCTATTTCGGGCGGTGCAGAGCGCATCGGATGAGGGTGGGGGCGGATGGACCCTGATATCCGACACTCCATTGGCCACCCTTGTTCAACAACTGGGAAATCTTTGGAGGAAATCCGGTAGAAGAGTATTGACACCTAAATGATTTCACCAGCGCTTTATCCCCCCAAAGAAACTCGGAGGGTATACCCTTTTCCCTTAAATGGCATCCTTCTGCCCCAAAAGAGAAAGCTTGTGGTTTAGGAGGCGGGGAAATTGGGGGTTTTAAACAACACGTTTAAGAACACCTCACAGTTACCTTCTCTATCCAAATGGCAGGGGTGAGTACTTGTTTTGTGAGCTTGGGGGCCTGGGTTCCGAGAAAGTTCTGGGGCAGGGTCCTCCTTTGTCAATTTGAGTTCAAGGGGCACAGGGGAGCACTTAACCTCACTTAAAAGGGTTTGTGAGTATGTATTTATGGGGGGGATCCTTAAGATTGAATATGTGAGAAGGGCCAGATAGCATTCACAATACTCAGAAGATTTTTGCCAAACTCATATTTAAGGAGCAGACCATCCCTCCTCCTTCCATTTTTGTGTATCAGTTTTTACTCCCTAAGTTAGTTTTGTCACCCTGTTCAAGCTTTTCTGCACTTCTTTGATCTGAGAAAGAAAGGCATTGCATTTGAAGCCGAAAAGCAGGGTGTTAGGGATTTGTTAATTTTGGCTGAGGTGCCCAGTAAGCATAAGACAGACCTATGGTGAAGGAAGATGGTGAAAGGGTGATACCACTGATTTGCACGTGGTTGAGCCTGGGTGGATGGTGGTTACCAGAGCTGATATTAGCTGGGCTTCCTTTAGATGTCTGTAACCTGACTCTCTAATTTTCTTCCCTTTAACCACAAAACTGTACTACTTTTTCTCTTGTAAGCATGCAGCCGCCTGCCCATGGTAGATAGGGAACTGGAGTGGAACCCTTCTGAGACAGTGATGAGGGCAGTGGCCTTTGGACCCCATCTGTGAATGGTTGGCTTGTTTATGTTTCAAATGCCATTCTCAGTTGCAAAATTATATTTCCCCTCACTTTTAATTGGCACTGACTGAAGCATTCAGCAGTTGAAGCAGCTATCAGAACATTTAACCCCACTAACTTCAACTCCTATCATGTTAGGCCTCCAGGTAACCCTGATAGCCTGTACGAAGCAATAGTCAGAAGTGTGGAACATACCCAGGTTAAGCGCCTTATTATTATGCTTTTAAATCCTGGCTAGATACTCATTCATTCCTGGTGAGTTGGAACATCAGGGGCTGCTCTGTTGAGTATCTAAGGCTGTAAATCTCATGGAAGGAGAATGTCCATCTTTCTCCCTCAGGTTAGATGGTACTCAAAAAAAGATTCCCCACTATTAAACCCCAGCCTTGATTTACTAAAACAGTTGGGTTGGGGTGCACATAACCCTTCTCCTTTGAGTTGCCAGTGAACACACACTTCTAAATTATTATCAGAAACTCTAAGGTGATTTTCTTTCTTTTGGTGGCTGGGCTTTGTGCTGGTAGGTGGCAAGACAAGCGCAAACCTCTCAGGAGTCCTTCCATGACAAGGCCAGAGAACACTCTGATGAAGGTAAGACTCTGATGAGGGAGTCCGCTTTCTCAAGCGTTGTGTTTTGTTAACTTTTAGTTCAAGAAATAGACCAGATGTAATAAGATTGTGCCTACTGTTTGAACAGAATTTTAAAGAAAACTCAAACAGCTGACTTACCACTTATCTGTGATATAATATCATTTAGAAGTATCTTTAAATAAAGTTAGGAGGCCTTTGGATTTCTTTTGAGTTCTACATTCTTTGGGGAAGAGGAAACCTCTAGAATGAATTTTTTTCCTCATTTTTACCTGAAGTTCAAAGTATTTTTAGTATTTGAGATCTTTAGTATTTTTCTTCCATGTGTTTGTGTAAAGGATGATTCTCCCTAATTTGTTTCAAAACAAGCATAGTTTTTATGGGGTTTTCCTTTGCAAATTTGATGTGACTTTTTATCGTGAGAAGACAGACAGTAAAGGTACAACTGCACAAGGCTTAGGAAATCATTATCTAACTTGTGAAAATACAGTTTCATTCTTGCAGTTAGAAATTAGGTATTTTCAAGCAGGATAAACAGACTGGTGTTTTCCCCTTTGCAACTGTGCTCAAAGTTTCAAGATAAAGGTGTGTTTTTCAGATTTTGGAGAATTCCTGGTGTTTTCAAGAACATCAGTTTGTCTTTAGGATTTACTTGTTGCCCAGTCTGAATTTCTGTTAATTATTTAAAATTGGCCTGATCAGAATGAAGTGTTCACAGATACAGTATGTCAGCGAGGAAAAGAAGGGAGGAGAACTCAAACAGCAAGCTTCCTTCTCAGCTACACATAACTATTCAGATTAAAAAGAAGAAATCTGTATATGGAACACACACAAATTACTTTGACAGAATGATGTAAGTGTAGCACATAAAATTAAGCCTGCTGGAGTTAATCCTTCATAAATTTGGGGAGTTGCCCAAATACTTGGTACAACTCTCTCCATTTTATCACAGTAGTTCTCTTCCAGAAATAAAAAAAGAATAAGTAGAAGATTTTCATTTTCTTATATGATGGAGAAATTTGTTGTGTATGTATGTGTGTAGCCAGTCTAATATATTTATATTATAGCCTTAGTTTTGTGTAGTTTTTTCCCCCATGTGTCTGTACTTCTTAATCCAGCTTGTTAGTATTAGAACAAATTAAGTTAGATGGATAACACTTATTTTTGTAAAAACACCAGTCAGTTGTGGAAGTAAATTGAACCACATGTTTTAAAAACATCTGGTTCGCTGCTAAGCCATTTAAGAGAATAAATACTGTCAATGTAAAATAGATCATGATAATTTAGTTACCATATTTTGTAAACAAATCTTTTAAGTATGGTTTTATTTTCTCAGATGAAAAAAATACAAAGAAAAAGAAAAGGAAGGTATCATATCATTGATTATGCTTTGGACTCTCTTAGGAAAACATCCAGATGGAGGCCTCTATAACAAAGGACCCTCCTACTCTGGTTACTCCGGGTACATAATGATGCCAAACATGAATAACGACCCGTACATGTCAAATGGATCTCTTTCTCCACCCATCCCAAGAACAGTGAGTAACATGCTGACGTTGCAAATTATTTCAGAAATGCACATTCATTTGCATTTTGGCAGACTTTATTTTTTTCAAACACATTGGAAATGGTTTCATTATATATGACCAATCATTGCATAATAAGAGTTGTTACAGTGAATGGCTGTCTTCAAATAGTGTTCCCTTTGATGTCTTGCACCTGGAGTTTTAGTTTTTGGCTTATTGATTAAGGTTAATAAATATCAGTTTATGTGTTATCATGACTTGAAATGGAACTAAGTGAAGAAAGCTTATAAAGTGCTTTATGAGTACTGTGCTTTTTATGCTAATCAGAGGAAAAAAATTTAGTTCAGGCTATGAGTTAACTAGGTATGGGATAACTTTCATTGCTCATAAGCTACGTAGAATCAGATTTAGAGAAATAGCTAACCTATCTTTGATTTTCTTTTACTTGGAATATTAAAGCAGTGACTTGTGTTTTGTATTAACATAATTGGGAAGAAGGATGAGTTATTATTACTCTACATTGTTGACAGTGTATCATGTGGAGATAACCATGAAAATGATTTTTTTTAATCCAGTGGTTCAGTTAATTTTTAAAGTTCTAAAGATGTAACTCATTAGAATTTCAGGTATGCTATTTGATACTTCTTTTCTCTTGAAAAATATTAATAGCGCCATTAATAGTAAGAAAACATCTATTGGGTAGTTTGTATAGAATGTGTATATGAAATATTCTGGTGCTAGAGAGTTCTCCCAAAGGCCTTAGAATTGTCCCTCCAGTGGTGAAGATGTATTTTTACTGATCCATCTTATATACTTATCTCTAGCCTCTCTCTTCCTTCACCACTCACCCCTGGAGCATCACCACATATGGACTGATCTTGGACATTATTAGGGTTTCAGTTTCAAAGCTAGTTTCTAGCTCTCTTGGGGGATCAAATCCAGGATCTTAAAATGGAACTGATTGTTTTTGCCTTCTTTTTTTGCCTCATTTGCTTGGTGTTCCCAGCGACTGAAAATACCAGTCATAGCTTCTGAGGAAAGGACTGTTGTTAATGCCTTAGTGAATAAGAGTGAGAAGGCGTTCAAAGCTAGCAGAGCTGAATCAACAGTATCAACCAGCAAGTAATGCTTGTGCTTATCTTGATTAGCCATAGACCTTAGTTGTTGAAGTGATTGCTGATACTTCATTCACAACCACTTCTTGTGGGTACTGTGATTTAGAAGTTTTTGTAACGATTCTCCTAGAGATTTCAAAAACATAATTGACTTTTCAGGTAAAAAAAAGAAAGAAAGATTTTTCAAGTTTGTATGTAGGCACTATAATTAATCTGGAATTATGGTTCTTAGAGAAGATAGATGTTTCTCATTTTTAAAAAACAAGACTTATATGGTATTTAATGATAGAAAGATCTGTGTAGTGAATGTGTGACTCTTCTATATAGAAGATTAATAACTCAGTAACACCTAATATACTCCAAATAAATGTGTCTGGGTTGTCAAATTTGTAGACACCTCTGTGTTTGACAACCTAAATCTAAATATGCAAATGTATGTGATGTTTCTTTGGGGAGGTGGATTAGGTTTTCTGCTTTGCTTGTCTATGTGTGTGAGGAAAGAGAATAATATGTTTTAGATGAATAACTGAAGGTAGTAATTTCGTTGTTAGAATCATCATGGATTTATTTAGAAGTAAGTAAATTTTATTCAGCTTTGAACTTCGTAAATAAGCTGGCTATTGCTTAAAGACTTTTTAGAAGAACAAGTAATCTTACAAATCAGATTATGTTCTCTTACTTGGTAGCATTAGAAAAGAGCCACTAAAACAATCTTACTTTTTTTGGTGATGCCCGTAATGTTTAATTCAATATTCATGGACTTTATTCCTTAGTGAGATTAGTTGTATCACTCTTCAAACAGTCTATATGTTTTAAAGTCGTTGTAATGGTATAGACACTTACAAATTATCCCTAGGACTGTTGAATATAAAGCTGCTCTTTAAGTCAGCGTTTTGGCTTACTGCTTCTCCAGCCTATTCTTCCATTCATAAGAATACTAATCATTTTGAAATTTTCATAGAAGATACTTGCTGTTAGTTAGTGTACGTATTAAAATTTTGAGGTCAGCGAATTGACTATTGTTTAGGAAAAGATGGCAGGATAAATGTTGGTGGGTGTAGAGCTGGGAAAAGGGTGTGGCCAAGAAATAGTTACATTACCCTGCTACCTACTGCTTTTCTATATCCCATTACATTTTAGAATATATTTATCATAGGCAAGATTTTCTTGTGATATTCTGTACTTTTCACAATTCCAGAAGCTTTTCCGCTTTAACCGCAAGGCATTGTCAATTTTTTGAAGGGTACAACCCAAGTGAGTTGCAATCTTTGGTTTTTAATACCTAACAGCTGTTTTTAATGTGTCTGAGATCAAAAACACTTTAACCGGAAGGCAGCCTCTCTTCTTCACCCCTAACCACACTTCTGCTTTCCTGCTCTTTAACTCTTGTCTTTAGCAGGGCTGAGTGTTTGTGTCCCTGACATCTACAAAGATAGCGCAGGGGATCCATTTGTGTCTGAGTTTGGGGTGGGAGTCCCCTTCAGGCATGCCTGTTGAATTTGCATTACAAAATCGCTGCTGTTTATTGCTTACTGCATTTGTTGCCCAAAGGCATTAGGATGGGAAAAATTAACAGTTTGCCATTCGTAGGCAACTGTAGGCAAATCCATAGAAGACCATCTACGGCCAACTGGTGCTCTGAATATTTCTGGTGGAAGTTCATGTGTATAAGTCTATATGCTTTTTCTCCTTTTTTAGACAAACACTGACTTCCATAGGCTCATGCAGCTGTGATAGTACTGTATTGCCTACTTAGTATGATCTGTGTGGGAGCTCCATCTTCATCGATTTAGCCCTTTTTCCTACTGAAGGGACATTTTCATTGTTAGAGGACATCCTTCCAGAATGGGAATTCTTAGAGATGTGCATGTCTGTACCAGAAATCTTCTGAATGGGTCTCTTTGCAAGATACAAAATAAGAATTCTTAGTTCAGCCAAGTTAAGCTTAAGAAGAGAGCACCTGTAATAGAACACGTTGATGTCAGTTTGAATTCCTAAAGCAGAGTAGTAAACCATAGTTTGCGCTGATCTTCAGAGAGTGGGGAGAAGATACAGAAGCCTGTTCAATATTTCAGAGCGAGGCCCTGGAGAGTTTATTAAAAGCGTACTCCCAACCCTTTCTTGCTCTGAACCTTGTTTATGATAATCCCCGTTGGTCAATGGTAAAGTATTAAAGGAAAAAACAGTTCTTTATATTCTGGGTTGGGTCAGGCCTGGCACTCGTTTGCCTGAACACAGTTTGGAGAGTGAGCCTGGCTGGCTGTAACACAGTGGAAGTTGGCATTAGTTAGATGCAGTATGGTTATTTATGTGAAGTGCCAAACTTCCATTTGTCTTTCATGCTACCCAAATATTTAACACCTCTGAAGAGAAGCCTCTCTTCTCATGCTGGGAAGGGAGAAGCAGCAGACCTCTGCAGGAAGTTGCAGCTACAACTCAAAGTTGTAACCAAACCACAATAACACCTGGTCCATGTAGTGCTGCTAACTTCATTGTTTATGTTTCTCTGCGCTCTTAGAATGGATCTTTTAGGTGGGAAGGGAAGGTGTGTGTGTGTTCCTATTTCAAATGTTTTTAAAAAAATAAATAGTGCTATGAAAATGTTCTAGGGACTTTATTTTCATTATTTTAAGCAACTCAGTTCTGTGGAATATCTTTCACTTTAAGGGAAGCCACATCTTCATTTCTTTCGGAGAGGATTGTGTTTATTGGAACTTGGACTTCAGAGTATTCCTCTTTCATATTAATATTTGCTTACAAATTTGACTTTCCCATTATTTACATAAATAATTAAGGAAGAAAAGTGGATTTGCCCTAATGTTGTTGTTGTTGGGTACTGTAGAGTAGCTGACCCTCTTGCGAGTTTTTAGAGACAGTTAATCAGACATTGCTCCTGTGGAGCAGCTGGTGGCCTCGAACCGCGTGCCGTCAGGATCACAGCACAGCTTCTTTCCACCAGGCCACCAGAGTTCAAACACTGTTGAACTTTGCTATTGTACAACTTTGAAAACCGTCACTTTAAGGAGACTGTAGTTTATGTTTTAAGCAGGATTCAAAGAGCTACTTAATTTTATTTACACAGAGTTATTATTAACTTTCTAAGCTAATTATTCAAATTTGTTTACGTATTGTTAAAGTCTTTGCTGTGCACTCAGAACCGACGCATAGCTGACCCTCCATTGGGTTTCTGAGGCTTATAAATCACTCGCGAGATCACGCACCTTTCTTCCAAGGAGTCACTGGTGGATTCTGACTCCAGGAAGGCAAGGCCTTTGTGTTAACAGTGCAACTCTCCAGAGGTGAGGTCTCCAGAGGCGAGGTCCCCAGAGCTCCTTGATGCAGATTTAGTTTTTCCCTTACATATAAAGTGCAAAATTAGTTAAGTTTTAGGAAGTTTTCACTGTTTAATTTGAATGTAATTATCCCCTTCACCCCCAAACTCTTTTATGTAATTCATTTGTGGTAAGGATCAATTATGAGCTATTGATTTTTCTGCTTCAAATATCTGTGGTCAAATGGTTTGCTCCTGCCAGTGTCTCAGGAGCTTTATTACAGATGACCTTTTAGGACTTTATAAGTGCGCTTGGAGTATTGTGAGGTAAGTGTATAATTATTCAGATTATTTTTTTTAATTGACTGTTGGAATTTTTTGTTCATTCATAATGATAAGGGACCATTACAAAAGATACTCTTTATTTTCCCCAAAACAAGACCATTGAACTATCTTAGAGAAACTCTGGCTTTTAAAAATACATCTGCTTTCTGGGTGGCCATGCATATCCTGGGTTTGTTCTTAGCAGGTTCATTATTTTAATACCATGCTCTTGTGAACAAAGGTAAATGTATAATTTAAAGGGATAGAGGTGGGACCTTCTGGATAGTTCATGTAGACTTGAACTTGTAGCCATGTGAATGTTTTTATATAACAGCCAAGAGACTCTTGCAGCTCTTGGGCCATTTCTTTCTATCTTTTTTATTTTTAAAGTTAATTGTGTTGCATCTGTAAGCAGAACCATTTTTATTTATGCCATTTGGGGGGAGAATTTAAGCAATCCCACTTCATCCCTCTTATTCCTTTTGTATCTATCTCATTTATGTATTATAGGTGTGATTGGGATTCTATGAAACTAGTTTCTTTTTTATTTTAGATTAGGGCAAGGACTTTAAAGTGAAACTGTACATGCACTGTCTGTGTTTAGTGTTGTCCTTTCAGGACCACGTTCATTTGGAAAAGGCAAACAACATTAAAATTCATTTACATAATTGAAACTATATTTTAGGTCTCATGATCATCTTTTAAATAATAGTTGTGATTTAGTCATGAAACCCTAGTCTAGGGACTATAGATGCTGCAGTAAGCCTTTAAGGCATTTTAGGCATAAGTGACCCCATAATCTCTTAAGATTTGGAGGCTCAAGGCCTTTGAAAATGACCTATAAACCAAGAACAAAGAGAGTATTGCGGGGGGGGGGGGGGGGAGAGAGAGAGAGGGTAAAGGGCCAAAATATTCCAGAAAGAGAAGTGGAGAGTTGATTAGACACCTGGGTAGAGAGTAGAAATGCCTGAATCTGAGAGTCTGATAATTTAATAATCAAAATAGTGAAACAAAACAAACATTTGTTGCTATCAAGTCAACCCAACTCATAGCAACCCTATAGGACAAAGTTGCCCCCAAGAGTTTCCAAGGCCGTAATCATTATGGAGCAGAATGCTGAGCTTGTCTCTTGTGAAGTGACTGGTGAATTCAAACTCAACAGCCTTTCACTTAGTAACCAAGCTGTTTAATCACTGTGCCACCAGGGCTCCTGGTAAACTGTTAACTAGGACTATTTGCATTGTTACATACTGTTCCAAATTTAACAACTTACTACCACTGAATTGGAACTGACTTATAGCCTTTGAGGGTTTTTTTTTTGGTTTGGTTTTTTTTTTTTTTTTGAGGCTGTTAATTGTATAGGAGTCCATCTTTCTCCCGCACAGCAGCTAATGGATTTGAACTGTGTGCCTTTGAGATAGTAGTGGAATTCCTGGCCCACTGGTCCACCAGAGCTCCCCTATAGGTTCTTGAGAAGTTAATAAAATCTCTATAAAACAGTCTATGTACATATAATATGTCCTCTAACTAAGATTTATATCTACTGACCTTCTTCACTAGCCAGTGTCAACCAGGGAGCTCTGGTAGCCTAGTGGGTAGTGTTTTGTGTTGCCAACCCAAAGGCTGGTGGTTCGAATCCACCAGCTGCTTATTTGGAGGAGAAAGGCAGTCTCTTCCCATTTTATTTACAGCATTTGAGAACCCACTGGAGGGTAAGCTATGAGTTGTTGCCAATACCAATGCAGTGAACAATGACATAGACCGTTTACAAAGCTCACTGAGGAAGAGTACCCATTTGCCTTCAGTCTGTATGGAAAAAAATGTAAGGGCATTACAGTGCAAGCACGAGTTCTGGTTACAAGTGAAATACAGTAGAGATGTTATACCAAGGAGGGTCTAGAACAGTGTTTTATTTTTGTAGCTTACTAAGGGCTGGTTGAGGCAGCTCTGATGATATATATATATGAAGGGGAGCTGCACTGCTAATCCAGAAGTGATGCCTCTCTAGCTGTTCAATTCCACCAGCAGCTTCATAGGAGAAGGATGAGTAAGCTATTCCCATGCATGCCCAACACCTGCTGGAGGGTCAGCTGTGAGTTAGTTCCCACTCAGTGGCATTGAGAATTTTTGAATGGCTAGTTAAGAATCCTTGGTGGTATAGTGTTACCTGTTGGGCAGTTCACCACATGGTCAGTGATTTTACTGTATCAGCTGCTCCACAGGAGAAAAATGAGGCAGGCAGCTCATATTATGGCTTATGCCTTTTGGATTGTGATGTGGGAGAAGAGTCATGAATATCCTATGGCCTATTAAAAGATTAGACGAGTCTTTCTTGCAGAAAGTGCAACCAGGGTGCTCCTTAGAGACAAAGATGGTGAATTTCAGTCTCACATATACTTTGGGTATGTTGTGAGGAGGGCCTAATCCTTGGAAAATGACATCCTTCTGGAAAAGGTGAAAGGTCAGAGAAACAGAGGAAGACTATCAACAAGAGAGTTGAGATGGTAATGTAGTACATATAACATTGGGGTCCAGTATATGTGAAATCATGAAAATGGAACAGGAGTGGGTAAGGGTCAAATCTGTTGTTCATAGGGTTACTATGAATTGTCAACGTGATGGCACCTAACAACAACATTGATAAAATATTTGAAAAAGAAAACCTTTAATGATATGCCAAAAAATTATTTATAACCTTAGAAACCTGATGGGGAAATTGGAATGAGTCAGAATCAACTTGACAGAAGTTGATGGTTTTTTTAAAGCTTATTGGCTTTTCAGAACACTTTTGATTAATGACTCTATGTCTGGTTGTTCCACTGTAATGAAAATGCTCACAGTTACGTGGAACTTGTTCATACTTTTAAGCTTAGTCTTTATCATGGTAATTTTTTGATAACTATATTCACGTTCTAAAAAGATGTCTATTGCTACTGTACATAGAGAAATGCTGAATGAAGGAACAGATAAATTGAAGACTTATAATATAAATGAGTACCATATTTTAACACAACTAACGTGCATCTTCCACATTTTTGCCAATCTCTTCGACCATTTGAGGTGTTTTCGTAAGTGCTGTGCTAACTTTGTAACACATATTGTTGTTTTTGCGTGCCATTGAGTTGCCTGTGACTCATCGCTACCCTGTATACAACAGCTCTGAACCATTCCCTAGCCTGAGCCAGTTTCACTGACTCCGACACACCTAATCTTATTGCCTCAATTATTGTGTCAGTCCTTCTCGTCTGAAGTCTTCCTCTCTTGCACTGTCTCTCCACACTTCCAAGCATGATGTCTTTCTCCAGGGGCTGGTCCCTCCTGGCCATATGCCCAAAGTATATGAGATGGAGCTCCAAAATCCTAGCCTCCAAGGAGAAAGTTGGTTTCATCCTCTCCAAGACAGGCATATTTATTCTCCTGGCAGTCTATGGTGTATTCATTACTCTTCTCCAGTACCACAGCTGGCATCAGTTCTTCTTTAATCCTTAGTAATTTTCTAGTTCTCTAATGCATAGCATGGAATTGCAAAGACCATAGCCTGAATCAGGCACATCCTAGTTTCTAGACTGACATCATTGGTCCTTGGTACTCTGGAGAGGTCCCTGACAGCAGATTTTTTCCAATGCAACTTGTCTTTTGTTATTCAACACACAACCAAGAGTGTTGACTGTGGAGCCAAGCAAGCTGAAGCTGTTAACACCCGCAGTCTCTTCTTCATCTATCATGCCGGTTGGACCAGTTGTAAAAATCTTTGTCTTCTTGATATTGAGCTTTCGTCCATATTGGAGCCTACAGTCCTTTACCTTCAGCAACAAATGAGCTTCAGGTCCTTCTCAGTTTCAGTAAGCAAGGTTGTTTCATCTGTGTAACTCAGATTGTTGATGAATCTTCCTCCAGTCCTGATGCCACATTTCTCTTCATAAAACTCAGCCTCCAAGATGAACTGTTGGGCATCCAGATTGAAAAGTATGGAGACAGGATGCATCCCTGGCATACACCTTTCCTGATTTGAACCATGCAGTGTTTCCTTGCTCTGTTCTGACGACAGCCTCCAGGTCCAAGTATAGGTTTCTTATAAGCACAATCTAGTGTTCTGGGATGCCCAGATCATATTGTAACACATACATAGAAAAATACCTGGGAGAGGGAGCAGTTGGCAACAATACAGTGTTGGCTAAAAATCCAACCAGTGGTGGTTCTAGTGTCACTTTAGCTTTATTAATGTTGTCAGCTTCAGGATGAAACAATTAGGAAAAATGTAGAAACCTGACATGCTGTTTTTAAGGTAGTTTATTTTTGCCTTTTTAAATACTTACTTTTCAATAAAAGCTACTGTCAACTACCAGCTACTATTGTGTTATGATACGGGTGTATTCAGCCTAGCACAGAACAGCCAATACATTCTGCTATGTTAGCATAGAATATATCAGAAATGCTCCATGTTTGTTTTGGTATATTTTTTAAAGGGCAATAAAGGCTACGTGAAAAGGCCAGAAAGTATCTTACAAAATGTTTCTTAGTATTTTATTATGTTCCTTTTTCTCTTGTTTGTGGCATTCATGAAAAAATGAGTGGTAGACTGTTGTTTTTAAAGGGGAAGTTGTTGCCACCATTTAGAGAATGCTAAATTTCCACTAAACACGGTCAGCTGAGAGAGCTCACTGCTAGAGTCAAATGAATGGGAATGGGCCCGCCTGTGAGGATTGAAGAGAATAAGTACTTACCTCTTGCTTATGTCCTAGAAACCTAATTGGGGGGGGAGGAAATAACACAAATGCCTTCTTTTCGGAAGTGTGCTCGAGATGGAAATAGACTAATAAAAATAAAACCATTTTCAAGTATGTTTTAGCGTCCTGTGGTTAGTGCATTTCAGCTCATTTTTAAGTTTCTGACAGGTAAAAAGGGTATTTACCTCTCTTCTGTAACCCTTGGAGTATTTTAAGATATTAGAAAAAACTCTGTATTTTCTACCATGTGTTAAAAAGCACATGTGGCATCATCAGTGCTGGCTTTCCTAGGACGATAGGGGCTACAGCGTGAGTATGTCCTTCTGTAGAGAAGACAACAGTACTTCTCAGTCAGTATTAAGGGGAGAGAAGTCCATTGGGAAGACTGAGTCTGTGGACAGAGGTACGTCCTAGGTTAGAAGTTAAAAGACTCAGGGTCTGTTGCTGAGTTCACAGATAACTTCCAAAAGCCCTGGGAACATGTCAGACAGCTGTCAGCCTTCCTTTCCTCATGTACAAAATGGCCTCTTAATACCAGGAAGCCTGCATGGTGTAAACATGTTGGCAAAAGTTTGACAGTTTGGATCCACTCTGAAGCTAGAAGGAGGACTTGGCAGTGAGTGTCTCTAGAGATTGTTGCTGCTGTTACTGAGTTGACTACAACTCACAGTGGAGCCCGTGAACAGCAGGCTTGAGCCATGCCCTCTCCTGTGTCGTCGTCACCATCTGTATGCTGCCGCCCATTGTTACAGCTATTCTGTCGGCCTCATTGAGGGTCTTCCTCTCTTTCTGTGATGTTCCACCTTTCCTAGCATGATGTCTCTTTTCAAGGACTGGCCCTTCCTGATGACATGGCTACAGAATATCAGACGAAGTTTCACTGTCCTTGCCTCTAAGGAGCATCCTGGCTGAACTTTGTCCAAGACAGACATGTTTGTTCTTTTGGCAGTCTATAGGATAATCAGCACTCTTCAGCACTGTAGTTCAAAGGCATTGCTGCCGCTGCTTCTGTCATCCTTATTCATTGTTCATCTTGTAGACGCATAGTAAGCCATAGGGGAATGTTAACTCTCATCTCATAGATGAGAATACCAGTGTCAGCTCACAACAGCTCCCCCCACCCTGTTTACAAAAGGACATATTACTATCCAACTTACTCACTTCTATGCAGAGGTCAGATAGAACAAAGTCTGCAGAAAGCGCTTGGCTTTTGAACTGTTGATATCAGAGCACTCCTCTAAGATACACAAACCAGTGCCCTGGTGCCCACCCCATAGGCACGCTGCAGCCATTGCTGTGGGCAGCTGTGCCCACAAGGTGCCTGAGGCATGAACATTCTTCATTCTTCCCTCCTGCCACCATACTTATCTTGAGTTTAGACACTGAGTAAAGGCCTTGCATTGTTAGAAAATGTCTGGGTAAATAAAGCTGTTTAGATTGTCACTACAACTTTCCCAGAGAACGATTTTTCTCTCTAGCTTTGCTTTTTTGCCCTGAATGTTAGGAGGGTACCTGATTCTTGCTTCAACCCCACAGTCCTCTGCCAGGGAAATGGGATGTGCAGGGAACAGATTTCTATGTTTCAGGTTTGTTAGCTAAACATTTCACATCTTTCTAATATTTGATTAGAATCACAGTCTTCTCACGTTGTTGTACACCATTGAGTCAGAACCAACCTACAGCTGACCCTCTGATGAATTTTCAGAAGCAGTTAACCGTATAGGAGGAGATTGCCCATCATTCTCCCGCCGAGCACTGGTGGACGTGAACTGTGTGTCTTTGGGATTGCAGCACAGATTCTTGACTCTAGGCCACCTAATTATTTTTTTAATTTTATTTATTTATTTATTTATTGCGTGTGTACCATCAAATCAGATCTGACTGGTACCGAGGAGATTACCCCTCCTTCTCCAGCAGACTGGTGGATTTGAATCGCACATCTCCGGGATTGCAGTTCAGCTTCTTGCCACTAGGCCACCAGAGCTCTCTAGGCCACCTAATTCTTAACTCCTGAGCAGGGAGATGGAAGATTCTAAGACTAAATTTTGGCTTAGCAGGATATCCTCTCTTCCAACCCCCCATTTTAGGAGCTGGGTGACGTCTTCCCACAGCCAGAATTCTAGAGAGAAAATACAGGAGTATGTGATACTAGAAGCCAACAGTTTGGTAGTGCTTTTCTCTTCAATTTTTCTCCCGGGTTAAATCTTAGTAATTTTCTTAGCACCTGAAATAACTCAGGGAATGCATTGATTGGGTGTTTCTATGTCTTAATGGAAAACTCCAGTCTTCTATACTTTCAGGAAAAATGTAGGGTGCTCAAGTAGTCTAGTGGTAAGGAATCTTGCTACCAACTCAAAGACAACACAGTTCAAACCTACCAGTTACTCCGTGAGAGAAAGCTGGGTAGTCTCCTCCTGTGCCCTGAAAACCCACTGGAGGGTCAACCGTGGATCAGTTCTGACTTGCCAGCATATAGCCAAATATGCCCAAAAACACTTGTGGAAAATGGACTTCTCAATTTTGAGCACTACATATTGGCCTTGGAATTTCTGGATGACACAGTGTATATAAGGTTAGTGGTTCAAATACACCTAGAGGTTACTCAGAAGAAGACTTTTCAGTCTATTTCTGAAAGATCTCAGCCATTGAAAACATGGACCACATAATGTCACCAAGAGTCAGAATGGCCAGGACAGCAGCTGGTATTTTGTATTTTGTATAGTAGTAATGATTCTGTGATCTAGGGAGCACTGGTGCCCTAGTGGTAAGGAATTACTCTATAAACCCCAAGTTGTGTGATTCAAATCCACCAGTTATTCTGAAGGAGAAAGACGACAGCAACAGGAGCAACATCCCTGTGCTATTTAAAGCCTCTGAGAACCTGATGGAGGTTCAGCTATGAATTGTTTCTTATGTGATGGTACACACAACAACCAGAACAACAATCTTGGTGTACTAGTTCAAACCACTTGTATCAAGTGAAATTCTACAATCTTAGCTCAAATGTGTGTTACTGGTGCTCTCAAGTTGGAACTGACTCATAGCTGACCTCCTCCAGCAGGTTTTCAGAGACAGTTAATTGCATGGGAAGCGATTACTTATCTTTCTCCCATGGGGCAGCTGATGGATTTGAACTCCATGCCAATGGGTTGGTAGTGCAGCTCCTTATCATTTGGCCACCTGGGGTCCAAATGTGTTATATTCCAACAAATTGGTTTTTTAAAGTCTGAATGTAATAAAAGTATCACAGTAGGAAATCTGCCATTTACTACACTTGAGGCAGGCAAATCAGTTCACTATCAAGATTAGAAATAATTCTTTTAGACCTTGCTTAAATTATTTTTATGCATTTTAATATGTTTCAATATATATAATAATAATAATATATAGAAATCTTAAATCTTGGTACACTAGCTCCAAGATATAACTCTTTTGTTTGAAAGGGAGAGAAATTTACTTTTTTAAAATACTACCTAGTCCTAGATATTATGCTAGTCGATTTACATAGTTATCTTATTTAATTTAATTCTAACAAGAAGACTGTGGTGTGAGCAATATAATCGCTGTGTTAAAGATAAGGAACACATCCTAAGGGACAATAATAGCCGTCCTTGATTTAATAAATTGTGAGCCAGGGAGCATCTTTAAGACTTAAATACTTGGGGTTATTTTCATTAAGAACAGCCATATTTGTTTTTAAGAATGTAATAAAGCTTGTTCAGTTAATCTTCATGTTAATTACAATTTGCTTTACCAAACATAGTGTCATCTTCTAGTGATTGCTAGATAATATGTATTTATGACAATGCTAACATACTTTTTTGTAACTTTATCTTTTTTTCCTGCCAGTGTGGTATATATATTTCTGCCAATAAGTACTCCTCTGTAATGTTATTTTCAATGAGATTTGAGAGTACTCCTTGGAAGCATGCATAGTGAATCTCTACCTCACATACTTTGGGAATGTTCTTAGAAGGGGCCAGTCCTTGGAGAAGGACAACATCAGAGAGGAAGGAAGACTTTTTTCATGACACGGTGACTGTAGCAGTAGACTCAGATGTGACAGAAATGGTGACGATGGCACACGATAGGATAGGGTTCAGGCCTGTTGTTCATAGTGTCTCCATGAATCATACTCAGCCCAGCTACACATAAAAACACCACCACTTTATTTAACCAGTTGTTATTGATAAACATTCAGATTACTGCTGCATTCATCTCTTCTAATAATTTCTCCAAGCTGCTGCCAGGCTTCTTTCCTTTCCTGTCTTAAAAAACACTGGTAAAACAAGTTCCTTCTCACTAAATTGTCACAGAAATTCTAGATTGATTTAAGTTTCTACAAATCTGATTGTAAAGTCAAAGGCACCCTTTAGAGATTTAACACATCATTGCAGGTCAACCTGAAACAAACACATATTTAAAGTCTGTATTTAAAGTATGTCATTGATTCCATTCACCTTTGATTGTGGTTGGACCATGTTTATGTACTTTTGCTTAGCTTTTACTACTTAGGGGTCATTATAACAGTGCACAGACAGCCAAACATCAGCCTTATTACTGCTAAGGAAGGTTTGGAGGCTGTGACTTGAACTGCGACATGAATTTGGATCTTGACTTCCCCAGATTGTACATACCACCACACCACAACCTCCTCACAGAGGCAAGATGCTTAACCTCCTGTAGATGAGAACAAACCAACCCACACTAGGGCAGGTGGGGCTCAAAAGAGAAGACCTAGGCCAGTCCACCCTTGCTCAGTTTCTTCTTTGAAAGGAGTCCATCTTTTCCTTTGGGGAGGAGTGAATGAAGGTAGGTGGAGAAAAGAGCTGCCATCTCTGCCAAGAGAGTAGATGTTCTTACATGACTGACTGAGCTAGAGAGGAGGGGGAAGAGAAGGTCGTGGGCCTTTTTGGTCAGCCCCTGATTGATCAGAATAGGACAGCTGCCTTTTAGCACCACTGTAGATTTGGAAGACTAAGAATACAGTTCTCTGATGTTGATGAGTGGTGTTTGCTTTTCAGCCCGTAATTTACTCTCTCTGAATCTTGGGATTTTCTTCGTAGCACGGATTGCCACCTCTTCTACCAGTGAAAGCGTAGAGCACTGGCATTATTAGTATCAATATTCCTAGAAGGAGTGTCACTTACATCAGAATTACTGCTGTTCTTATTAAATATGCAGGTACCTGGGCTTCTCCACAAACACCTTGGATCAGAAAGTGCAGGTGGATTATGGCATCTGCATTTCAAATAAGCCTATCTGTTGAGTCTTAATAAAAAAATACAAACACACTAAATAATGAATAATTGAAGGGTGTAAACCCAAGTTTCAGAAAAAGTTATGTGGCTTTCAGAGGCCTCACTCCTATAGCCTGCTGCAGAACATGAAGTCAGATTCTTGGACCCTAAAGCCCACGCTCTCTATTCAACTCAGTTGAGCACCTCATCTAGATGGATGTCGCACTGGTCATTTCTAATCGCTTCTCCATGCAGCTTCCAGAGTTATCTTTCTGAAACAGACACTGTGAAGTTCCCTTCCAGAGCACTCTTCTCACCGACAGAAGCATGAAATTCACATTCTTCAGCATTCTTTTCCAAGCCTTACCTTCAATCCTTACTTCTTTTCCCTACAGATTATGATTCAGAAGCATTCACTGCCCACATCAGAAACCCTCTCTCAAATCCCTCTCTTCAGGCTTTGGTAGCTTGGTCTCCATGAAACACCCTAGTTCATTTTCTCTGCCAACACAGTATGGTTCATCCTTGGCAGGTTCTGGACAACGCGTTCCTCCATAAAGCTTTCTACCAGTCTCAGTGCAGTTAAGCCTGACCTGCTCTCTCCTGTGGATTTCTACTCCTCTTCTGCATAACTCAGTTACCATGTTTTGTACATGTTGCTTTCTCTTTGTACTGTTTGCTAGTTGTTAATGGCTTTAGAATAAGTGAACAGGTTTTAATTTTCTTGATTACTCAGCATCTAATACCTGGCATAGAGTAAGTTACTCTTTGGGTTTTTGTGGAATAAAGAGAAAGGAGAGTGGATTCAGTCTTGTAAGGCAATAATACCAGATGTCAAGCTATGTTTAAATTTATCTATCTATCTATCTATCTATCTATACACATATATATACTCCTATAGAATCGCTGAAGTTTGAAAGGTTGAAGTTACCTAGGAATCAAAAGAAAACCTGTAGGGTAGAATTTAGACTGTCTCTGACTTCCCAGGCACTGTTCTAAGCATGATATATGTATTGTTGTGTACTCTTGAGTCAGAACTGACTCATCACTATCTCTCCAACAGGTTTTCAGAGGCAGTAAATTACCAGGGAGGAGATTGCCCATTCCTCTCCCATGAGCAGCTGGTAGATTCTGAAGAGCCTGTCTTCAGAAAAGGTTATAATCAGTGATATAATTTTAACAGCGCAGAAAACTGGAGCAGAGAGAAATGTTGAAAAACTGAAGCATGGAAGAGCATAGAAAAGTTGTAGACCTCACTGTAAAGCAAGTAAAGAAAATGGGAGGTCTGATAGAGGGGGTAATTGACTGATGATCATATAGCTAGAAGTCGTGGACACATCATCAGAGTTAAGTCTTCTGACTTCCTTCCTACAAGGTACTTTCTGCAGCAACTTCAGTTAGTGTATTATTTCTGTTACCCCCAATGATCCAAAAAAAAGTACTAGGTGATTGTTGAATCAGTTGAAAAGAATTCTAGACATATGGGTTTGTTTTTGGTGGTTTTTTTTGTGAGAATGTAATGACATAATACATGAAAGTGTAAATGTATCATTATTTTTGGTGGTAAAAGTTATGGTGCTGAAGCATGGATTTCAAAGTCAACCAGTTTGACATAGGGAAAGGGAAAAGCATGTGAAAGAGAGGGTGACTGTTCTACCTTGATGACTCACTCACTGTCAGTCATTCCTTGCCATGGAGTCAGAACCAACTCATAGCTGACCCTCTATTGGATTTCCAGGGCTGTAAATTACACAGGAGGGGAGATTGGCTTACTTTTTCCCTCAGAGATGTTGGTAGATTAGAGCTTCAAGAGAGGCAGCCTTTGGTTTAGCTGTACATCTTCTTGTGGACTTCACCATTAAAACTCTTTTAGCTTCCGAGAGCCTGATGACTAGGGAATGACAGTATTAGCAATAATGATGAACCTTAAAAGAGGATCATACTTGGGGACATTAATGCTATTTGCTTATGATTTACATATTTTCATTGCCAGGCTAAGAAAAAAAATTAACCAAGGTCTTGGAACCACACATTTCCTGTTGTTGTTGTTGTTGTGTTCTGTTGAATCAGAATTGACCAATAGCTGACCCTGCAGTGGGTTTTCAAAGGGAGTTAATTGCACAGGAAGCGACTGACCATCTTTCTTTTGTGGAGCAGCTGGTGGGTTCGAACCATGTGCCTTTGGGATTGTAGCACAGCTGCTTACTGGTAGACTGCCAAAGCACCCTTTCTGTAGTAATCTTTGTTGGCCACCAGTGAGCCACATCAGCCTCACAAAATCATTTCTCTTACCTGTGAAGCTGCCTGGATTTTAATTGGAAGCGCAGTCGAGTATGACTGGAAAATAGATCTCTGTATTTTATCTGGACTAAAAGAGAGTACTAATATTAATAACATGCTAAATGTAATGAACATATTTTATGTGCATTTTTTGGTTAAAATTTCACTATAATCTTACGAAGTGAGTTCTGTTAATATCCCTGTTCTCTAATGAAAAACCTAAAGGCACAAAGAATGTATTCTATAGTCCCAAAGATTATTAAGTGGTAGAGCTTAGATTCAAAGCTAGGCATTCTCAGTTGAAGAGTTGAGACACAAATCACATAAACCAGTCAGCTCAGGCTTGTTACTCTGGAGTGGGGACTGACTCAGAGCTGACCCTCCAGCAGGTTTCTGGAGTTGGGAATAGCACAGAACGAGAGTCCTGATCTTTTTCCCACAGGGCAGCTGGTGAATTCAAATTGCCAGAGACACACTACGTTTGGGTTAGCAGTCCAACCTCCATATGGACGATGCCTTCAGAACGCCACAAACGAGCTCTTCCTTCAGAAGGATATTGAGAGTAATCCTCTGTCAGTATCAGCTAACTGCTTTGAGAATGAAAAGCATCTGTTACACCCATGTTTTATAAACAGTGTAAACAGATTTTGGTGATGGCTTAAAGAACAAGTTCTAAGAATACATTAAAATTTGCTTCAGGTTCACTCATAAATAACCTTATAATTGCTCAGTGTGTTTTCAAAAAGTCCCCGGAAATACTTACTCCTTGATTATATGAGAGCCATTTTGATAAATACCTAATTATTTTGGGAATCCTTACTCTTTATATTTTGGAGCCAATTGTCCCCAAGTCTTAAGGACTAAATTGATTAATAAAATAGTGGTACACCAAACGTTTTGTGATTCTTGGAATTTCTTTGGTAAATGATGTTACCCCCTTACTCTGTAAGAATTGAGTGTCTAAAAGCAAAATCCTGCTGCTAAAGACTTGCCTTTGCACAGTAAGCAATTAAAATGTGGCATGTCTCATTTTCAAGAGTTGTTAGTGGGAATTCTTGTGGTATCATGATGTTACGTTAGGGAAGAGAAATTAATTTAAAATTAACTGGAATTGTGATCATTCCTGAAAAATTGCAACAGGGAGTTTCCTTTAAAAGTGACGAAGTTTTTCTTATTACGGAGTTACTAGGAATAATCACTTCTTTCTCTCAAAAGGAAATAAATGTATTTCTTTTTTTGTTGTTTGCTTAAAAGTAATTTGTTTTGTGTGAATGTTACTGCTTTGGTTTTTTTTTTAAGTTTGGGAAAACCCATTAAAAAGTAGATAAAAGTACTTTTATTTGAGATTCATATATAAAAGTTGTACACACAAATGCGCACACACACACACACACACACACACACACACACACACACTTCCAGACTTTTTTCTGCATCTGTACCAATTCTGGTGGTGCTTTTTTGTTGTTGTGTACCATCAAATTGGAACTGATTCAGAGCTGACCCTCCAGTTGGTTTTCAGAGGCAGTAAAAGATCTGTAGGTTGGCAGCAAAACTCCTTACTACTGAGCTTTCAGAGCTCCCTCTTTTGGTGACTAAATAGTGAGGAATTGCACTGCCACTGCAAAGGTATGTGGTTCGAATCCACCAGATGCTCTGAGGAAGAAAGATGGGCAAGTCTCTTCTCTTCCCTTGGGAATTACTTTATCTGAACACCTAATGGAGGGTCAGCTGTGGGTCAGTTTGATTTGAGGGTACAGAACAGCAACAGCAACATGCTTACAACAGGAACCTCTGGTGACTTAGTGTTAAGGAGTTGTACTTCCAAACTAAAGGTACATGGTTCAGATCCACCACTTTCTCTGTGGAAGAAAGATATGAGTAGTCATCTTCTATGTGATTTACAGGCTCTGAAAACCAACTGGAAGATAGGCTGTGAGTTGGTTCTGACTTGCGGTACCTAATAACCTGCTTAACATACAAGCGTTTTTATAGGTGAGCATAATGTAGCAAATATCTTGCGGTACCTAATAACCTGCTTAACATACAAGCGTTTTTGTAGGTGAGCATAATGTAGTAAATACCATTAAGAACATTGTATTTATCTTTCCAATTGATGTAAGCCAATGTTACCAATTTTAATAGCTGGATACTATCAAATAGGAAGTTTTAGTAGTGCTTCTATTTATTGACTTTATTCTCTGTTATGGATATTAAGGACTTTTTTTTCTTTTAATAATACTACCATGTTATGGGCATTTGCCTGTGTGAATCATAACAAGCTGTTACTGATATTGAGAAGAATCGGAGTCCCAGAGCACTTGATTGTTCTCATGCAGAACCTGTACTTGGAACAGGAGGCTATTGTGCAAACAGAGCAGGAGAACACTGCATGCTTTAAAATAAAGAAGGGAGTGTGTCAGGATTGTATTCTCTCTTCATACCTGTTCAGTTGTATGTTAAGGAAATTATCTGAGAAACTGGACTCAGTGGAGAGAAGTGTGACTTCAGGATCAGAGAGAGACTCATCAATAACCTGTGTTATGCAGATGACATAACCTTGCTTGCTGAATGTGAGGAGGACTTGAAGCACTTGTTGCAGAAGATCCAGGAATGCAGCCTTCAGTATGGATTGCATTTCAATGTCAAGAAAACAAAGATTCTTACTACTGGATCAAGAGACAACATCATGATGGAGGAGAGGAGATTGAAACTGTTGACAGCTTCATCTTGCTTAGATCCACAGTTAACACCATTGGTACCAGCAGTCAGGAAATAAGGAGACATTGCACTGGGAAAATCTGCAGTTAAGAGTTCATTCCAAATCATTGGGGAATAATGATGTCAGTTTGAGGACCAAATTGTGTCTGATTCAGGTCATAGTCTTTCTGATCACTTGCTATGTGTCTGAGACCTGGACAATAATAGGGATGACAGAAAAAGAATTGATGCTTTTGAGGTGTGGTGTTGGAGAAGAGCACTTAACATCCAGTGGACAGCCAAGTAAACAAATGAAGAGGGAGCAGTCTTGGAGAGGGAGCAGTCAGAATGCTCTTTGGAGGTAAGAATGATGAGGCTTCACTTCACATACTTTGGGTATGTTGTTAGGAGGGGCTTCTCCTTTGAGAGGGATATGATGCTTGGAAGGGTGAAGGGTCAAAAAAGAAGAGGAAGATCCTTGACCAGGTGGATTGATATGGTTACTGCCACAATGGGAATTGTGTGTCAGGAAGTATGAGAATGACATAGGGTAAAACAAGGTTCAGATCTTTTGTTCGTAGGGTTGCTGTGGGTTGTACTCTACTTTCTGGCACCCCGCAATAACAAAAAACCATGTTAAAAATACACATTTACTTTTTAATCTTTTCCTGTTCATGTTAATATTTGTTCCTATCTTTCTTAGTGTTTTATGAATTCTTTATATAACCATCTTATGCAACCATTTTTTTTTAAATAAGAAGGACTTAAAATTATTCTATACCAAAATTGGGGTTATTTTTTCTTTATAACCTCACAGTTGTCATCTTTTTATTAGTTATTAGGTAATTGACAAAACAAACCATACAATATTAGCTTGTATTACTCCTATATTTTTTGCAGGAAAGAGAGTTCTAGTGCAGCTTTTTTGATCTTTCTAGACATGGATTGCAACCAGCAAGGAGACAGTATTCCAAATGGCCTAATGCTAGAGAGTTGCACCGTCAACCCAGAGGCATGCTGTTCGAATACACCAACTGCTCCTGGACAAAAAGATGAGCTGTGTCTTTCTGTGTGATTTCCAGCCTCTTACAAGGAGCTCTTGTGGCCTAGTGGCAAGAAGCTGCACTACAAATGCAAAGGCATGTGGTTCTATTCCACCAGCCACTCAGCGGGAAAAAGATGGTTAGTCTCCTCCAGTGTGATTAACTGCCTCTGAAAACCCATCACAGGGTCAGCTATGGGTTGGTTCTGACTTGAAGGTACACAGAAATAACAACCACAACAACAACAGCCACAACAAAACTTGCTAGAGGTTCAGCTGTGAGGCAGTTTCTGCTCAGTGGTACAGGATAACAGCAACAACATAACAATAAACACTTACCAGAAGAAGTTATTTGTTCTTGTAAATGACTCAGAATTTCTAAACTTCAGGCATAAAGAAGCTTCCTGGTGAAATAAAGTCAGATATCAAAGAATATCACTTTTAGGAATAGTTTATCATTTATATATCACAAATACTCATTGAAGGTGTTTTTCCTGAAGGTCATTTTGCTGAGCTCCATTGTGAATTTATTAATAGTGAAGACAGAACCACTACCCACAAGGAGCATACAGTTTAGTGTGAAAGAGACACTTATGCAGTCACCCATAACCATGCAGGGTGAGGTAGGAACCACAGCAGACCTTGTGATACAGAAATGAGCAGAGATCAGCCAGGTCATCCTCTAGTGCTACAGCCTGGGATTCTGGAAGGCAGTACTTTTTGTACATTTCATTCTTTAATTCAAATTTAGTTATTAATTTATTATTAATTATTGTTATTTATTAATTCATTTGATTCATATCTGCCTATTTGAAGTATGACTCACTGCAGTCATATGGGTTCCAGCTCATTGCTGACCATTGGTTTGCTTAGGTTAGAAATTGCAATAGGAGAAGACTGCCCGTCTTTCTCCTGAAGAGGTGCTGGTGAGTTTGAACTGTCTTAGACATTTACCTAGCCTTTGGGTGAGGCGTGCAGCTTGCTGTGGACTACACCACCAGCTCAGCTCAACTCATTCCTGTCAAGTTGACATCGATTCTTAGTTGACCCACCAGCAGGTTTTCAGAGACAATCACTCACACAGGAAGAAATTGCCTGTCTTTCTCCCCTGGAGCAGCTGGTGTATTTGAACTGCCTACTCTTTGCGTTGACAGTGCAACCTGTTACTCTCTAGGCATCAGAGCTCCTAGTCAGGAAAAATATTTCAATATTACAATCATATATTTTAAGCATTTAAGTTAACAGTGACATGCATATTAAGTGACCTTAGACACTTTTAGAGGATAACTCAGAACTGTTTAGAGAACATTTTAAGCGACCAAGTTTATAACCATTGTTCCCAGGTTGACCAATAATTGGTCAATAATTGTTAAGAGTAGAAGTGCAGAGTTAAGACTGTTGTTGTTACATCTCATGATTTCATTAGCACCATCACCAGAAACTTTCTCTTAGAAGACATTGGCTCTGTGTTCCCTTTAACCACATTTCAATTGGTTGTTGTCAAACTTGACTGTAATTAGAAGTAGGCAGACTGAATTGCATGCATGTAGACAAGTTTCCATGTATTTATGTCATGGCATGGCTCAGAGCACGTGCTTTGAATATTAAATGCTTGAGCTCCAAACCCAGAGCTGACTGCTTACTAGCTTTGTGATGGAAATGATGACTTTAGCCTTTCTATTTCTGAGTCTTTGAAAAAATATCCCAAAGATGGTTAGACATGTAGCAGGAAACAAGTGCTTTTAGAAAAGATGCTGCTTGGTTACTATGCATAGGGAATCCCTGGTCAGAATCCACATGCAGGTCTCAGTGTACGACTGGGATAGTGTCAAGATAGGTAGGTCTGTGAGTCTCTGACCTTTTTCATATCACTTACTGGCTCGAGCTAAGTTAAAACTAAAGTTTATTATTATATTTTTATTTATTTATAACTAATATTATTACGGCAAAACATAATGAAGTAGATTTTATAAGGAATTTAGATATATCTAATTGGAAAAATGAGTCAGAGTGCATGTCTCACAAAAGCAGTGTTTGCTTCTAACATGACTGGGTATTAGTTATGAAAGAAGAAAAGCCCATTTATAATGGGGAGAGAAATAAGATGATTGCCCTACTGATGAGAAAATAGTTTCTAATTCAGAGATATCTGAGATATTAATGTTTTAGTACCTTTTTAAAATTTTGCTATTTTTCCTGGGTGGTTGGTTTGTTTATTACTTTAATTGCTTATGGCCAGTTGTGAGCTTATTTTTGGTGAGGTTTTACAGTTCTGTTGTTGACTTTTCAATATGGGGAAAAAATTGTGCCATGGAGTTAAACTAGTCATTTGTTAAGCGAATGTCTTTGAATGAGTCTCTGCTTGTTGAGCCTCAGTTTTCTTGTCTGTAATGTGGTAATTAACGTGGTAGTTGTGTGAACTAAGGAAGGTGCCTGGTGGCACTAATAGTTTGTTTGACTCCTAAACTAAAAGCTTGGCAGTTTGAATTTACCAAGTGCCACTGTGAAAGAAAGACCTGGTGATTTGATTCCTTTAGCATTGTAGTCTGATGCTGGAGAGTTGATTTTGAGTCCTAGTGACCCCATATGACAGCAGAACTTCACCATAAAATTTTCTAGGCTGTAATCTTTAAGGGAGTAGATTGCCAAGTCTTTCTTCTGTGGATCTTGTGTTCGGTGGATTTGAATCACCAAGCTTTTGGCTAGCTACCAAGTACTTAACTGCTGCTTCCTGAAGGTTCATGCCTTGAGAAGTAGACCCTTTAGAACAGTTCTCTTCTCTGGCATATGGGATCTTCATGAGCTGGAATTGAATGGACATCAGTGAGCTTTATTTTCTAATTTGGTGTAGAGCAAGGGATACACCTCAAATGCAACAGATTTTCAGTAAATACCTGTGCTTGCTTTTTTAAAAAGCCTCTCTACTTCCTAGTGTCAGATGTTTGAGCTGGCTCAGCGATGGAGTAGCACTTGCATTTCTGTAGAGTGGTTTTAACAGTTCTGAGGGCATTATAGTGGATCTTAGTGCTTGGGCAAAGGATGCTTTTCCTGCTGTGTGGGGTGAAACAGCATCTGTGGTACGATATCAATAGTTGATCGGCCAAGTAGTGATTTTGCCTGCCTCTGGGAGAGCATCTAGTTTTGTATTACTGTCTTTTTAGAGGCATCAGAAGTAAAGACTTAATATACCAAATAAGTTTTGAACATCTAATAAGTATAACTACACTGGGTTGAATGGTTTTGTATGAAGAGTTTGCCTTAATAAAACTAGCCAAGTGCTTTCTCTAGTAGTATATACTAAACATGAAATGATTCAAAGAAGATTAGCATGGTCCACGTGCAAGGATGATATGCAGATTCATAACACGTTCCATATTTTTTAACTTGGATATAAACCTCTTTTGGGGGCTGCTGATTTCACTTCAGCATTATATTCTTGATATTAAGAACTGAAGACTGAATTTTTAAAGTTAAAGATTTATATGCAGAACCAAGATGGTGCTGCTATACTATCTCTAGAAGGGATACTGGAGACCCAGTGGATAAGGTGCGTGCTGGCACCCAAAGGAAGGCAGTTTGAATCCACAGGCTGTTCCGAGAGAACAAGATGGACAGTCTCTTCCACTGAAAATCCCCTGGAGTGTCAACTGTGAGCTGGTTCAGCCTTAATGGCACACAGTGACAGTTGCTCTATAAGCTATTGTTATGTAGGAGAGGAATAAAAGAGGACCTTCTCAAGAAAATAAAGCCAGCTCTTGTTTTGCTTGTTCTTCTTTTCCTCACAGCCTCAGATGTCAAGCAGATGCTTCATGTTTCTGAATAAGCATTTTGTTGTGCTGCACTCACACAGTAGCCCTTTGGACAGGGAGGAAGCCACAGAGTCGTTTTATTCACGGAGGTCCTGTGTAGCAGGTGTCCCCTGCTGGCTTTCCAGCATCTTAACTTCTAGAAAGTTGTGTCTTTTCTGTGATGCCGATGAGAAAAGGGGGTACTTGAATTGGTCTGAAGCAAAGGAAAGGCAGAGTCAGTTGATGTGCAGGTTCTGTAAATCAGTGGTATGCATGTTTTGCCTGGGCCTCTGTTATCACTATTTTAAATCCATTTGGTACTATTAACTCTATGACACACAGAGCAAATAGGCACCAACATTGTGTGTTACAGGGGTTTTTTTAAAACCTAAAAACGAATGTTAAATTTTGTACAGAACTTCTAGAATTTTATTTATTGCTCTTCAGTGGATAATACTGTGTGTTCTTTGTGAGGAAGATCTTAACCTAGCACTCAATGGTTGAGGACAGTAAATTTGCTTATAGCCTTTGAGTCCTTTCCAACTCATGCCACCCCTCTGTGGAGACCTGACGCTATAAGCCATAAGAGCAGACCACGTCATTTTTCTACTGTGGATCTCCTGGTGGATTTGAACCACTAGCCTTTGGTTGGCAGTCCAGCATGTAATCTGCTATGCTAGGGCCTGTATTCCTTTGTGTTTCATTTAGGAGCTTCTGACAGTCTGACTGTTTTGTGTCTCATAAATTCCTGTTGCCATTGAGTCAGAACCAACTCATACATGGACTCTCTGGTGGGCTTTTGGAGGCTATAAATCATAGGGATTGTTGTCGCTGTATACCTTTGAATTTGACCCTACCCATGGCTGACCCTTTGGTGGGTTTTCAGAGACAGCAGTTGCACAGGTGGAGATTTCCCATCTTTATCCGGTGGAGCAGCTGATGGGATCTGAACTGCGTACCTTTGGGATTGCAGCACAGATTCTTGCCACTATGCTTCAAGAAGGGTTTTTAAATAGGACCAGCAGAACCTACAGCATTTGTGAGAATGGTACTTATCTAGGCTATTGGTCTGTTTTTTGTCACATAGGTTTCTGGAAGATCACTCTGAGTCTCCAGGGTTTGCTTTGACTGAGCCCTGACCCATGGTCCAGCCTGGTGGCATCATTTGAGGTTGTGCTTTGTGGCGACCTTGTGGTGTCTCCTGCACACCCTATTTGTGGCCCTGCCATTCAGCAGCTGTGTAGGAATTCTACTGCTTTCCTTTCCCCTAGATTAGATGTGAGCTTGGGCTATTTTAAACCAAAAATGTACTGAGTGTGCAAGTGATGAAACCGCTTGAAAAGAAAGCTCTGTGCTATCGGAGGCAGTTCTCAGTCTTTAACGAGCGTGATGAAACTTGGGTACCATCCAATTTCTTGACATGTTCTTGTGCACCTTGATGGCAGAACTCTTTCCAGCCCCTAGAAGGACCTGCCTGATAAGCTGGTCATTTGACTTGGAGACGACAGGATGACAATTTAAAGTCATCTCTAAGTATAGGCTGTTCCTTTAACATGAGCCTGTGGCCAGCTTTGTTCTTTACTGAAGAAATAACCAAAGGAAATGGGCTTAAATTGTTGAAAGAATTTAGGTTGGAAGAATTACTTCAGAGGGAGGGATTAATAAACATTGGAATGGTTTATCAAAGGGAAAGCATGGAATCTGATTATTTAAAGGTTTTAAGAAGAAATGTTTGTTTGTCTGAAGCGATTTAAACGCCTCACCTGGAGGGAGCACAGGCCTTCGGTTGTGCCTGTCTCCTGTTCCCCACCCAGCTTGTTTCCCTAGCTCTTCACCTCTGGGGCAGTTTTATTTTCTTTTCAGTAAGCAGCATACAAACCCTCCAGGCCCTTCAAGAGATTATATTCCTTCCTGAAGGGAAAAATAAATAGGCCAGCATATAGATTATGCTATATAACGAGTCTCCTGTGTATTATTACAGTGTTGTCACTTCAGTTCTCAATTATGGCAATTTTTTGCTGAGGGGCAGTCTTAGGAGTATGTGACACCCACAGCCACCGAGGCAACTTGAGTCTCTGTTCTTTGATGTTTGTCTCTACTCAGCCACCATAGTGTTGCTAAAGTTGGTGGCTGAGCACATGGTATTTTGTATCATCTCACTTGTTTGTTTTGTGTGTGGTTTTTTTTTTCAGGCAGCTAAATTTTTTAATTCTTAATTCACATTTCTGTTCAAGATAAAGGGAACCTTGAAGGATGTTGCACTCACTAGAGGGTAGGAACAGTTGAACAATTATTTGTGAACAACAGACCTGGGTTTGATTATCTCTCTATTGACTTTTCTTTGGATATGAAAGTGAAGGCTGAGATGCTTTCAGTGGCTCTTTTTGACTTGTTACTTTGCTAGAGAAGGCCAATGACAGAATTATAAAAGCAGTAGTATTTGGGTGATAACCTGGAATCATGGATATGGAAAATGTAATAAGCTTATTAGGAATGCAGCTAATAAGAAAAAGCTTTAATGATACTGGAGCTTATTTCTGGCGTTTTTCGGCAAATGGTAAAATTAAGGAAAGATGGCGTTTTTCCAAGGGAAAAATATCTAGACTTTGACATACTATTCAAACATTCTTGGTGAATTTTGCCTTGGAATTCCAACTTCATGTGGTTGGTACCCATTCTTCCCAAACAAAGCAAACAAAATACAAAGCCAGAGTGAAAGAAACCCTGAGACAGTAATCCAGTAAACTGAGGTAGGTAGGTTGTTAAGAGAATTTCCTCATTGATCACAGTTTCAGATTTTCAAAGAAAATGTATAGTTATGTATCTTACAGCCAGGCCTGTTGGTGCAGAATTGTACCGAAGCAACAAAGGCAGCTTTTGTTTCCCCCCTTACATGATATTTCAGAACGAAGATATTTTGTTCTGAATGAAAGGAGCCATAGTGATTTTTTTTTCCTTCAATGTCATTTAAGTTTTAGAACTTCTTAGACTTGGGAAAGGAAACTACTTCAGCATGTTCTACCTATGTAAACAGTATTACGTCTTGGTGAAAAGGATACCTCAGGGAGTGAGATGTTTAATTTTGTGGATTATTTTAAGAATCCCCTCCTTTTCTCTCCTTCCTAAATTCTTATTGTGCTATTGCACTTAGAGTTGAAACATTTCTGAGCAGAGTTTCATCTCTTAATTAGAGTGGCCTTTTTAGGAAGCAGCAATTTAAACCTTAAGGTGGACTTTCAGGGAATTGGGATTATTGCATATCGAGTATAATATATATAACATTGAAGATGTGGCATTGTAATTTATGGCTTCCCTGCTCATCTTCTGTGTTGAGTTTAAATGTACAGTATTGGATAATTTATATAGTGTAACTCACACTGGTGACTAAAATCAGAAATAGCATATCTCTTATTGGCCATTTTAAGAAAGAATAGAATAGTTATGTTTGTGCATTTCTTTTTTTAAATGGTGATCTTAATAATTTTTCTGCTGATTGGGGTGGTTTTGATGTAAAAATTCAGATCTCAAGGTGTAATCATGGTAGATTGATTTGTGTCACTTTGTCTGGATGGACCCAGAATTGCAAACCTTTAGCTTTTCTCTTTTTCCTCACTTGTTAATAAGGGATTCATCCATTTACAGTTTCACAGGTAAACTTGTGATGCATTACACCAGCAAATCTCAGCTTTGCTTGGTTGAGTAGAAAGGCAGTAATCAGTTCCTGGCCAGGGTGGTCCTGTAGCAGCACGGGTTCACCTTGCATCAGGTGTCTACAGAGTCCTCCAAATAAATGCCCGTGAGAGTCTCTTTTCCAATTGGACTCACTTACCCCATCATTTTCATTTTACCCTTTAGGCTTGAAAAAGTGTGTATTTAACCATCAGTTCATTTTGTGTGGTCTGAGTTATAAAATGCCCCTGCTGGTTTTTCCATATGAAAAACATGTTTTTCATTTGTGGAAACTTATATAATTTTTTTCCTGGGCTTTCCTTTGTGCTGCTTTAAATTAAAAGCAAATGTACTTCCCTCCCCCTCATTTTTGCTTCCCCACCCCCATCTTTGCATGTTCCAATTACAGAGTTGTGAAAATAAGTCATCTTTCGGCTTTTGTTACTTTAAAACAGCTATCGGTGATGTCAGAGTCAATACTAAAAGCATTAAGAATGCTGGCAGAATGTAATGCAGCTGCAATCCAACATGATGCTGGAAATGGGGTTGAGAGCATAAAGGCTTTCCATATTCCCAGGGCGCACAACTGCTTGCGGCCTTGGCTTTGATCTCTTCAAAGGCTGCTGCCTCCTCCTAGATGGAGAGACTTGGCTGCCACTCGCTTGCATTGAAAAAAGGCAGAGGTCTCTATTCAGGCAGAAATCAATCACTGTGCAGAAACAATTATGTGTAATTCAACCATCATGAAAACAGGACGAGATTACGGGTTTGTTACCTGAGTGACTGTGTGGAGACGGGGAGCAGAGAACACTGGAGTCCCGCTGACATGCCACATCTCGATGACAATTATAGACATATGAATGATGTGGCGGGCGGGGGAGGTCCGATGACAAATGCTGGTCACGCTGTCCAGCAGAGCAGAAAATGAGGTTACAATTGGGAGATAATGTTTGCATATGTAACCATATTTCAGCAAGCTGAACAACTTCAGGGAGCAGACCCTGGAAAATTCTTGTGTACGTATGTACACTGGCGTGGGAGTTGCATATTAGCTGAATTAAAGATGAAAATAATCCTGGTAATTTGAGGATTATATTGGAAGAGAGGGAGAGAAAGTGAACTTTGGGTTATTAACTTTGCTAATGTGGAATATACGCTGCTAAGGCTGAGTTGGAAAACACAACCAAGTTTCTAACCTATAATATATGAAAGTCTGTTGTTGTTTTGAGTTAATTAATCTGTTTTTGAAAACTGAGTGTGGTATGTATTTTTTTTTATTCTTGATTTAAATTCTGAGTGGGAGAGGTTTTGTCCCTTGTGCCATCACCTCTTGGTTCCAAGTCTTATTTTGCTAAAGCAACCTTCTGAAATGTGTTGAAGTTTCCTTTCATTGTGAATAAAAGCAGGGTTGGTTTTTTTTCTAGGTAGGAAATAACTTTTTGCTTTAAGTAAAAGAATGTTTAATCTCAGAGCCCTTGCACGGAAAGCTGTCGAGGCATTTATTTTTACTTCAGCTTGCTCTTGTCACCTAACAAAGGCGTAGGAGTAACCTTGCTCTTTGCCAGCTAGCCTGGCTAAGGGGGAGGGGGGAGGCAAAATAAGATGAAAACCTTGATGGCTGATTATAAAACGGTATTGCTGCTGCTCAGTTTGATACCCAGGCCCGGGTTTACCTTTTATGCCGCTCCAGCTTAGACATCAGAGGCGTGAGAGCTGCTTTGAGTTACAGATCTTCAAACAATAAGTCAAAACAAAAAATCAATCCCCTCCGGTCCCTGGGTGCAGTTATCTAAAGATAAAAGAGAAAAATAAAGTTATGCTAAAGCAGATAGAGGAAAGGAGCCGATACGCTGAGGAGCCACGGAGGACAAGTGCCGAGTTGAAGTGGGCCTCGTGTGAGCCAACATCAATGAATTTTTATCTTATCAAAAAGTTTTTAAGGTTGCCAGTTCTTTTCAAACTGGATCCAGTCCGCTCCAGGGCTGCCTGGAGCATTGGCTTCAATAAAGTTGCTTTCCCCCTTCCTTCTTAAATATAACCACATAGGAATTAGATTGCATTTCATTCAAGGTATAAAACTTGCCACAGACTTCAACAGCAAATTAGGGGTTTTGTTAATCCCTTGATAGTTTGAATATAAATTGAGGGGAGGGGTTTTCTTTAGATGTTTATTGAAAGCTATAGATTTACATGAAAAGTAAGGCAAATCTCTATAGTATGTGTTCTTTCTTCAAGCCAAATTTGGAAGAAGAACTGGAAAACCCCCATGAATTCTTTTTGAGGTACGAAATCTGTGTTTTTCCTCTTTTTCTTATGGGTAATGTCAGATATTTTTAGAGATTTACTATCTGAAGCATTTGGGGCCAATGTTTTGGTAATTTAAATCCATTCAGGGGACAGAAAAAAGGCTTATATTTTTAGATTTATATTCTTATAGAACAGTGAATCTATTTACTTAGTAGTTTTATGACTGCAAACAATTCTGAGATTATCTTAGTTGCAGTTCTTTAATTGCTTCCCTAAAAGTTTCCATAAAAATGGCAGCACAGATTTTACCCTTTCTCTTCCCATTAGTTTTCTTTTTCTCATGGGTAAAGCAGTGTACCTTGATTTCTGTCACACTGAGGGCTGGCTTCCCCGCCCATTTCCCTAAGCCTAGGGGTGTTACAGCCCCATTTCACAGCCATCCCAGCTTTTGATGGAGAAAGGATAGTTAGCTTGTTATTTGTAGCTCTAGATCCCTTGCTATTTAAAGAAACTTGTTCTATATATAAACTATAGTTTAATCATTTGAGTAAAACCATCATAGCTCTCATTTGCATAGTTGAGATGACTCACTGTTTTGAAAATGAAATAAACTAAAAGGGAAAACAGCCCTACAGAGCTGGTTTCAACTTTTCATTCCTAGTGTAGCGTTAATGAGCAGAAAAGTGGCAGTGCTGTTGCTATACCTCTAAAGCTTAAATAATTTTAAACTGTTAATGAAGGGACCGTGCTTTCAACACTGGAGCTCAGCCGTGTTTGGGTGGCCCTAAGAGAGGAGATGGCATGAAGGTTCTTTCTCATTTCTTAGAATTAAGCTATGGAGGAGAATCTCAATCTGTATTTTTAGGCTTTGTCCTCTGACTCTCCTTCAGGCCAAGTTCAGCTAGCGTTTCCACTCCAGTCCTGCTCTGCATTTCCTATCCTTAATCCTTTCTTGTTATCCTTCCAGGCTACTTAGAGGATGTTGTTGTAAGTGGCTTCATGTTTACATGCAAGGAAAGAAGGCAGAGGCGGAAATGAGGGCAAGATGGTGTCTGTGGCACTTAGGTGCCATGTCTCACCCAGCTCCCTTCTTGGCTTCTGTTGGAAGGAGCTTTGAATTCCTGACATTCCTAGCCTAAAACTCTTTGAGTTTTAAAATTCGTAACAGCGATGGCAGCTCGGAGGGGGCAGTTGACGTGGGGGGAGTTCTAGCTCCGTTCCCTTCAGAATTAGCCCCAGCCATCCCAAATAAGCTCCTGTGCTGAGTGAAAACATGCTACCTGAAACTCTTTTGGTATAGAAATGTCTGCAGCAGTTTACTTTCCCATTTGATGGGAAGTATGTCTATGTAAAGCTTGTGGAAGTTCTTTTCAGCTTTCTAATTCTCAGTTTCCTTATCTGTATAATGGAAGAACAAGGTGCACATGCAGAGTTTAGTAGTTGGTATTTCAGCTTGAGCTAACTAACTGCTGTCAAATCAGGACTGACTCATAGCTTACCCTGCAGTGGGATTTTGGAGAATGTAAATTGCATGGTTAGGAAGTTCAAATGATCTAATGGAGAGTGAGTTGTGTTGCCAGTCCAGAGGCAGGCAGTTCAAATCCATCAGTGGCTTTGTAGGAGAAAGTTGAGCAGTCTTCTCCTTATGATAGGCAGCCTTAAAAAACTCACCTGAGGGTGGACTGTGAGTCGGTTCTGACCACAGTGAAGTGCTTGTTTCATTTTTAAATTGCATAAGAGGAGATGGTTCATCGTTCTCCCAGAGAGCTGCTCGTAGATTAGAATCGCCGTAGAGGCACTGCCTTTCGGCTAGCAGTGCCAATTCTTAAACCCTGTGCTAAGAAATGTTAGCCTTTGCAATTGTTAGGAAAGAATAGCCCCAATTCATACTTAGTCAAAACTGTCTATATTGTGCAAGCAACATTTTGTGGCTTACTTTGTTTATTTGTGTATTTTTAAATTTGAATCTACCTTTGACCTCTATCTGGCCCAGTGTGTGGATGGAGGGCAATGTTAATCTGTCCTGGCTCTTCTAAGCTTGTGCTTCTAACAAAAAAGCAGAAATAAGAGGTTATATGGTGGTGGTTCTTAATAACAAAATAGAAGTATATTGTTAATCATTGGCTAATCTTTTATGTTTCAGTAATTGTAATTGAGAGAAATCAAATCCTCATTTGCACCCCTCCCCCAACATTTTCAGTATACTCGAGGAAACGGATATTTATTTCAAAGGAAAAATTGCTTTAGGATTACCGACATGCCATATTTTTAGTATGTTATATTTAGTTGGATATATTCTATAAGGAAAAAAATTAAGCTTGCAGAGTTTATGCTTGTGTAATATGCTAGCGTTTGGAATAGTGCAAAGACTTGCTGTACTGAAATATTTTGGATGTCAAATGAAAGATTAATCCTTTTAAATTTCCAGTGTCAGGGCTGTGGTCAAAGGAGACAGACAAAATTCAGATTCGTAGGTCTGTGTATTCTTCCAGGAGTAAGACTAGATTTTGGATGGTAAAGAATGAAACATTTTTCTCTCTTATATTTTGGGCTTTACTCCCTTCTCAGCAGTGTACCAGCCTCCAGGTGTTTGGGCAAGTAAGCCCTCAAGGCTGCTTCTGCCTTCCTCTTCTTACTCGTTATTAGTGTATTTTCATAACAAGGGAACTCCAACATGAAAACTCAAGTTGCATTGAGAAGATAACATGATGATGATACTCTTTACTCGGACTTTTATTTTTAATAGAAAATCTCTAATTTGGATGACTTTTAGGGGTTTTGGCATATAAAAAGATGTTAATAATGACAACTGTTTTAAAAATATTTTTAGTTTTTTGGGCATCAGTATTTTATTCTAGCAAATAATATTTATTTAGGATATCAACCAACATATGTTTTGATTAAACTGACTAAAATAAGTGTAAAATATCTGAATGAAAGAAATAGATTTTTTTTTCAAGCCAGAGAAACTTGGTCCAAATTAGATTGTTTTATCCTTACCAATCTCATAAATGCTCCTAGAAGCTATCTCTGCTTTAGGGAACTCTATTGGACATGTTTCTAACAGAGGCTATTCTTTGGCAAGGGACATCATGCTTGGAAAACATGGAGAGTCATTGAAAGAGAGGAAGACCCCAGTGAGATAGGTTGACACAGCGACTGCAGCAGTGGGTTCAAGTTTGTCAGAGATGATAAGGATGGAACAGGTTTCAGGTCTCTTGTTCATAGGGTCATTGTGAGTCATCATCTACTTTAAAGCACCTAACAACAACAACAGTGGTTTAGTGCTAAGGATTTGACTGACAGTTCAAGGGCACACTGTTCAAATATACCAGCTGTTTTGTGGTCTTTTTATCTTGGAATTTACTGCCTCTGAAAACTCCACAGGAGGGTCAGCTATGAGTGAGTATGTTCTGACTTGAGGGTAAATAACAAGAACATCTCCCTTTTTAGTTATGTGGAATTACAATTTTATTTTTTAAAATCTTGAAAATCATATAGTTGCAGAAAATATGTTTCTAAAAGAGTGAAAAAAGCCTTACTGCATGACAAATGATTCTGTATTATATAGTCATATATAGTATTATATGGCACCATAGCCATTAAATAGAATGCTTTATAATGCATATAAATTATAAGTTTAATTTATAAAGTCCATGAGAGGCAAATTTCTGGCTTTTAATCCTATGTATTGCCAAACTTCAGATAGGTGTGAGGAAGCTAAATGCTTGGAATTGTTACTACACAGCATAAGCATAAAATTTTAAAAAAATAAGAAAAGCTAAGGAGATGTGTGTTGTTTCTTTGGATATATTTTAATTGGCAAGGTGTTAGGTAATTTGAAACCAAAAGGCCATACGCTTACACATTTAGATTTATGTTGTATATAATTTTTACGAAGATTAATAATTTGAGTTTAAAATACTTGGTTAACCTATGTTGAATTTGTTTTGAAGGTTTTGGAGAATATGAGAGCGAGAGAGTGTGTCTGTGTGTGTTTAAGTGTAAGGACAAAATACAAATGTGGTTTGAAAGATAGCCATAAAATGCCAAACCATAACCACTCTAAGAATTCTTAATGGAACTTACTGGTAGTGCTTGCTTGCTTAGCTTAGAAAAGGCAAACTCTGTTTCATAATTTTAGTTTTCAGTATGGCTATCTTTTGAAAATCTATTGCACTTAGAGTTGGTTTTGTTTTCTTTTGGTTTTGGTGGCGTGGTTTTTTGTTTCTCAGTTATCAAACAGATAACTTCATGGCAGATTTTCTTCATGGCTGGGTGTGAGGAAGAAGTCAACTTTCAAGGAGTTTTAGAAATGAGGGAGTTTTTCTTTTGTTTTTCAAGGAAAGGAGCAAATGGGGGGAGGGGGGAGGGGTTTGTGTGGGGAGAAGGGTGCAACAATGAATGAATGGAATCCCAAAATCTCTGTAGATGTTCATTGAAATGAAAAATAAATAACCTAAATTTTTTAAAAAAAGGATATATTTAAATCACATATACAGTTAAGATTTTCAAGGGAGATGGGTAGGAATGAGGGGGAAGGATGACTCCTTAAAAAGAAAGACGTTCCTTGGAGACCACAGTGTGACCTGGTATGAGTGGGAGGAGGACAGTGGAACTGCGGCTGTAGGAGGGGCTCGCCCTGAGGGCTCAGAGTGGTTAATTACCCCCACTATAGGGTTTAAGGAGGGTTACAAGTCTTTGCTTGCCTAAAAATATCTCCCCTGCCAGCAGTCCATTGAAGTGTCACTCAGCCAGCCTGCTTGCTCCCAAATTCCCACTGTTAGAGGCTCTTCACACACAAAGCAGGGGCGTTGTTTCCTACAGACCCCACTGAATGTCTGTAACATAGCCCCTGGAAAAGGGGGCACACTGAGAGGTCTTCCTGCTGACCCTTCAGGAAGGGTCACTCAACACTGCCTTCTCTGTCAAAATTTCCAGTAACGGCACCTCTCCCCTGGCTCCTCCAGCAATTCAGGCTCCATACTGCAGATAGATGGATAGACTTCTGTATGTATTTGAGACTTCTGCTGTTTCCCTTCCTCCTACCATTTTTCCTCCCACTATTAAAATACAGACCAACATTCTTGAGTTCTCCCATATGCCTTCTGGTTCCAGTACTTTGGCTGTTTCTGAACCCCTCCCCATTATAAGTTCTGTTTTGTCTTAACAGTTGGCATTTGAACTATATTCAGATCTTCACATTGCTTTCGACTTCCTCAAGGTTTTTTTGCATAGTATCTGGCTTTCCTCATCTTGAGCACTCAACTCAAAGAAACTCATTACTATCAAGTCAGAACAGAGTCATCACTGACTTTCCAGCAAGTTGTCAGAGGCTATAAATCAAAGAAGAAGAGGTTGCCGTGTTACTCCTATAGAGCAAAATGGTGGCTTTGAACCATGTGCCTTCAGGTTAGCAGCACAGTTTCTCCCGTTTAGCTGCCACAGCTCCCTGTGCATGAGGTATATCCTAGAGAATTTAATCCAAGTCTCAACTTAGAAGACAAGTATTCTTCTACTACTAACCTATAGCAAGCATTGCTGTATCTTTCCTTCCTCTCTTCCTCTTTCCCTTCTCCTTTCCTGCGTTCTGCTTTCTCTTTGTTTTGGTTTCACATAAAGTTTAATTTTTCATCCGAAAATCTTGAAATGTCTGAAGCAGTGATTCTTATTGGCAACTTCACAAGGTTTCTCTTTTCTCAGATTGGGTGACAGCTATTTTTACTTCTTCCCCTGTACCTTCCAAGACGGCAGCCAGAGTGTTCCTTAGAGGCAAGGATGGTGAAGCTTTGCCTCACATATTTAGGGCATGGTGTTAGGAGGGGCTTATTCCTTGGAAAGGGACATCATGCTTGGAAAGGGCAACAAAAAGAGAGGAAGACCCTCATCGAGATGAATTGACACAGTGATTGCAGCAATGGGCTGAAGTTTGTCAGTGATGATGAGGATGGCACACAACAGGACAGAGAGAGGTTCACACTCTTGTTCATAGGGTTGCTATTAGTCGTACTCGACCTGACAGCACCTAAAAGTAACCTGTGTCCAGCAGTACTGAACATTGGAATTTTAAGTAAAAAAACCAAAAAACAAAAAAACAACAAAACAAAAACACGCCAGGCTGCTCTAGGTGAGTAACTGTCCTTTCATTAGTGGTCTTTGATGCCACTGGATTAATTTATCAGAGTTGTTAAGTCAGAAGGATGGTGACACTGTGGGCAGATGAGGCAGAGGAATGAGAGACTGAAAGAAAAGCTATTTGTGTGGAGGAGAAAGGAAACTTACTTCCTTTCTGTGAATTCACAGAAGGCACACTTAATGCAGTCCTGTGATCCTTTATTTGTAAATTTGGAATTGAAAAATCTCAGAAAACAAAGTTTTGGGGATCAGTTTTATAGTAGACTCTGACCCAGATTAATGCAAAATTAATTAGTCTGTTCCATTAAGCATGAGTATTTCTGTGTATTGTTTCAAACATACTATTATTTTTGGTTGTAAAATGCTACAGTGGACCCCCTTGGATATCATACATATATAATGTGCTATATTTCTTTTCTAAAACCTAAAAAAATTAAGTTCTAAAATAATTAACCTATGGGTTTTATATAAGAAACTGTGGACCTGTATCACTGAGTAGATAGAAGTCTTGACAAGACAGGTGTTTGCCTTACTTTATAAGAAAATGGGGTTATTTCCTCACGTGAAGCCACCCAGCACTGAGATCTTTGAGGTCACTATGATAGTGATATTGTGGTTGAAGATGTTGTCTGAAATGTCTTTAGAGAAGAAGACTGGGCCCTGTACCCAGCCCTCCATTTACTTAATGATAAGAAGCGGTTTGTCAGGCCCTCAAGTCAATGAGGCTCTTCTGTAAGTGAGCCCTTAACTCCAGCCCATCCTGGGAATTAGGACATAAGCTAAACATGGGATGCCATTCTAGCGATGCAGGTACCTAATGAGGGAGGATCCTGTAATTGCTTTACATTTATTATTATATTTATTACTTGGGTCCCATGATTACATAGGATGCCAAAGTCCCTGTGAAGTTTAAATTCTGAATGGAAGTTGTGTGATAAGTGTCTCTGATTCATGAGAGTGATAGAATCAAAAAGTTCTCGAAGCATAATCTCTGGGTCGGCATTATCATCTGGGAATGTGCTAAAAATCCAAATTTTTCAGTCTTACCCCTGTTCTAACTGAACTCTGTGAGTGAGGGCCAAAATTTGGTGTTTTATTAAACTTCCCAGGTGATTCTAATGGACACTGATTCCATAAGCGTCATTGAATACTTTTCTGAAGGAAACACTCAGTGGGGCCCACACTGTCTGTACTCTAGGCCTCACAGTATGGCTGGGAGACAGGTTCTGTCCAAAAAGAGCAGCCAAGTAAACCAGGATGCAGGAGGAGAATGTTCCTGTTGTCACTAATTGCTGTCCAGATCCTTCTAAATATGGCAGCCTCATAGGTACCAAGTAGAACTGTCCCATACGGGTTTTAAGGTATTGACCTTTTGAAAGCAGATTGCAGGGGCTTATAAGTAATTCTGAGGTTCCTTTGAGTGGGTTTGAATTGCCAATTGAGTACTTAACCACAGCACCACCAGAATTCCCTGAAAAGAAAATAGGAGTGGAATGGGCGAAAGAATTATGACTGGGACAGAGAAGAGGCTTCTAAGATGAGGGCATGAGAGTATAGGCTAGTATTCCTGGTTGAAGGAAACTGGATTGTCTTTAGAAAGTCTATGAAAACACAGTACAGACAAGGGAGACCTGAGACAGTACTGTTAGTTTGTCTATCCTTAACAAATTTAGTCGTCTTTGAATAGAGCCGTCAGTCTAGCCATGTCATGTTTTTGTAGTTTCTGATTCTGTCAACCCCACTGCCTAATTAGACCATTATCTAAGTCATCAATAAAAATTTTTTCACTAGGATTTGATGTTGCTCTAAGTCCTAGCTCCATTTTAGTGTACTTAGTGAGCTATAAAGAAATAATATTTGATTTCTTGAGTGTGTTATAAAAACCTGTATCATTTTTCTATCATGTGTTATACTGTACCCCTTATGTTTTTCTTACTGGCAACTTTTTGTATATGTCTTAAACTTGAAAACTTTTTTTTAATTCTAAGGTATAGTTGAACAGTATACGATGAATGTGCTTCGTGAATGTGCGTGTCAACCTTGTACAGTGTCATGCTAATCTTGTCTTTATCTTTATGATTTTAGTATATGTGCTGCCAAAGCCAAGGTGCTACACAAAGGCAGGGTTTTGTCTTAAGATTTTTGACTTGTTAGGCAGATCTTTGTTTTATTCTTGTTCCTGAAGAGCATGGGCTCTTCGTAGCCGCTGTAATTGTTAGTAGTGGCACATAGTGATTGTCTTGTGCTAGAAGAATATCCAGAGCAAAGACTGATAAGCTGGTCTTCATCAAGCTCCTCTTTTGGCCACATAAGCAATTTATGGAGCATGAGAGCTCTATAACAGAGAACTCAGAATGCTTCCATATACTTTTTCTTTGGCAAAACTTATGTCTAGAGAGATGCATATCAACTACAAGATAGCACCTCATCCTCGCAACAATAGCAAATTTCAACAGGGAAGCAAACAACAAATGCTGGCAAGGTTGTAGGGAGATTGGAGCTCTTACTCATTTGCTGTTAGAAATTTAAAATGATACCAAAAAAGAGGAACAAACTGAGGGGAAGGGTAGAGAAAATAGTGCAACAATGAATGAATGGAAACCCAAAATCTCTGTAAATGTTCATTAAAATTATTAAAATTTAATTATAAAAAAAATTAAAATGGTACAGCCACCATGGAAGGTGGTCTGATGCTTTCTCAAAATGTTGGAAATAAAAACAGACAAACGAACAAAACACCAAATTGTTGGAGATACAAAATACCATTGGGCCTAGCAGTTCCGCTACTTTGGGAGTATACACTAAAGAAACCAGAACCATGACTCAAATGGACATGTGCACACTCATGTTTACTGCTGTGTTATTCACAATAGCAAAGAGATGGCAATAGCCGAAGTGCCCACCAACAAACAAATGGATTGAAAAATCATGGTACATTCACACAATGGAATATTATGCAGCATTGAAAAAGCAACAAACTAGTAAAACATTACACAGCATGGGGGAGCCTGCAGGATATTATGCTGAGTAAAATTGCTCAGTCACAAAAGGACAAATACTGGAAAAGATGGGGTAGTGGAATGAGGGGAAGAATGAGAAGAGTTGTTAGATAATGAACACTGCAGTAGAACAGATGAGGGGAAGAACTGTGCAAAAGGAATATGTAATTAAGCATCAAGCATCATATATAGGACAAAAATCTGGAACAAGGGACACATTGCAAGGTGGGCTGGGGAGAAAATGTGCAACAATGAATAAAAAGAATTAAAAATTTGTTTAATTATATATAGAAGTGTGAATTGTTTTTGGGTTTTGGGGTTTTTTTTTGTTAGCGATCTCTTGTGTAATTGTGTATGCAGGGTTAGGTACTATTGGGTGGTTTAAGGGAAACTTTTTCTTCATTGCACAACACAACCATCATGTAATATCTAAATTTTGTTTAAGGCAGAACTATCATGCTCTATTCTATGAAATAGGCTTTTATATTATTTGGATGCTGTGTGAACACCATATCGTAATCTGGTTCTGCTTTTTCTTCAGGCATCTCAAGCAAGAGTCATGCCTTAGCAGTGAAGGTCAACTTGCTGCTGATAGGGATTCACATTGGTGTTTGGCCTTCACTCTACCTTGTTAGTGGTTTCTCCATATCTAATACAGATATCCCTTACATTTTTTTGGTTAGTCTTGCAGTTTTCAGCTATTCTGATTCTTTAACAGTTTCAGGATTTTTTTTTTTTGTTTTGAAGATTATTACAACTGTTGAGTGTAATGCCACGATCCTGAGCATTGACTTTGCAAATTGTGTTGTGTAACAACCCATCTCACTTCCAGATTGATACTTCTTCTATACTTCTTGCTGCTCCTGTTGGCTATCACTGATTTTACTGCATTTGGGACCTTGATGGACTCCATGGTGATCTTTAAAATCAAAATTAAACAGAGGATAATGCTGCAACACTTGAAAGATAGGTGATACACATGAAATTGTATGCTACTACCTACAAATCAGAGCATATTATTTATGTTGTAAGCTTTTAAAATAGAAAGTACAGTAACACACTCTCTTATACACACGTACTTATGCCATTAATGTATGATTTATTATGATTTCTAATGCATATTATTATTGTTATATGCCATTGAACATGCCTCTGGAAACTATGAACTTTGATAAGTGACAATAGTTATAGAAAGGCTTCAGGCCTTTTGTTCATAGGGTCACTGTGAATCGTGCAGTATGGCATTCAATTACAACAAATGCCACTGAGTTGGAACTGACTCCTAGCTAACCCTCAGAGGGTTTTCAGTGGCTGTAAATGGCACTGGAAGAGATTGCACATCTTTCTGCAGTGGGGCAGCTGGTTATGTCAAACCACGTAATTACCACATACCTTCAAGTTGACAGGTATTCTCCTTACTACCAGTACTCCCTCTTCCATATATATGATAGGTTATATACACAAGTTGTACCATTTTATGTTTGGTAGTAGAATGTATTTTTATACATGTCACATGTGCTATATGCAGGAAGCTTTTGAAGTCAGTATGTCTAGTCACATCTACCAGTGACTCTGTGGAAGAAAGATGGTCAGTTTCCTCTCATGAGATTTACAGCTTCCAAAACAATTATGAGAAATCATCACATCTCACTAACAATAGAAAAATTCAACAGAGCAGCAAACAACAAATGCTGGCGAGGTTGTAGAGAAACTGGAACAATTATTCACTGTTGGTGGGAGTGTAAAATGGTGCAACCACTCTAGAAGGGGATAGGGCACTTTCTCAAAAAGTTGGAAATAGAAATACCATTTGACCCAGCAGTTCCACTACTGGGAATATACCCTAAAGAAATCAGAACTGCCACCCAGATATATATACACCTATGTTTATTGCTGCATTGTTCACAATAGCAAAGAGATGGAAACAACCTACGTGCTGCTCATCAACAAGCAAATGGATAGAGAAACTGTGGTATACTATGCAGCACTGAAAAACAAGGAACTCATAAAATATACAAAAAGGGTGACCTTGGAGGACAATATGCTGAGTGAAATATCCCAGTCACAAAAGGACAAATACTGCGTAATGCCACTCTTATAAAGCAGGACTGACATGGGGGCTGGGAAGAAACAGAAAAGAGGATAAATAATGTACACTGCATTGAAACATATGACGAATAGAACTGCTTAAAAGGAATATATGATTAGGTATTATTTGCATGACAACAGACCAGAATAAGAGCTGCATAGCAAAATGGACTAGAAGAGGGGAGGAAATTTTGCAACAATGAAAGAATTTTTTTTTCAAAGATAGAAGCAAAGGGGGCGATGGCTTTGGAGGAAAATGTGCAACAGTGAATGAATGGAAATTAAAATTCTCTAGAAACTTTAATTAAAATACCAATTAAAATAAAAATTAACAACAACAAAAAGCCCCTCTGGAGCGTCAGCTATGAGTTGGTTCTGGCTCAAAATCAGTAAATAGTAAATCTTAAATTACACAATTTAATATAATTGTAAATAGTAAATTATAATCTTGAAGCTGTTGTTGTTTGGTGTGTTAGGTTTCAGACTGCTAACAGAAAGGTTAGTGGTTCAAATTGACCAACCCTCCCCTCTGGGGTGTGGGGGAAGGGGGTGGAGAGGAGGCTGTCTCCTCCCTTAAAGGTTTACAGTTTCAGAAGCCTGAGAGCATGTCACCACAAGTCAGAACAAACTCGATGGCCATGAATTTGGCTTTAGTTTTTGGCTTTAAAACCTTATGAAACCAGAGGCATATCTACACTGCCTAAATGGATGTTATGTGGCACAATATTGTCAGTTTTGTTTCCTCTCCTGTTAGGAGAAGATCAGGAAGCATCTTGAGGAAGGTGACAGAAGAAACATGCTATTTTCACATAGTAACAAATTAAACCCTGCAGTCTTTGGACGAGGTGATGAAGTGGATAACAGTTTGAAGCCAGGAACAGAATATAAGGGACGATCTTCTCTATTGGCTGCATTTGAGGAGATGAATACAAACAGACTTAATTGTTTAGTTTGTTGTCATTGTTCCTGGCTGTCCTTACTCCTTTTTATTTTAACATAAATATGAACTGCTCCTCTCTGAAAGTCCTTGTATAGAGGGAGAGATTTGAAAGGACTATTTTAGTGTATTCTGATGAAATTCAAAAGGAAGTGTATCTTTTTCTGTAAGCGACCAATTGAAATTGATGATGTTGTAGAAGAGGTGAGAAATGAGATGCTGTTGAATACCTTGGTTACTGTTCATTCAGTAAAGAGCATTGCTACCCACAACATGGTCTAAGAGAACACATTTCTTTCCTAAATAGGTGTCATCTATTATTGGTAATTCAGGCATACTAAGAAAATTATATCGAGACTATAAAATGTGAGGCCTAGGGCTTATACCTTAGTAACTAGCTAATACTTCTATCACATTTTTGTGACTAGGATATGCAACTAGCTTTTGTTAATAAAATAAGGTACATTAAACATGTTTGTACTATATTAAATAATTGAAGGACCAAGGTATTTTCTGCATTAAGTAGGAGTGTTGTTGTTGGGCAGATCTAAGGAGAACAGTGAGAATTGCCGTTAGTAGTTTTGTTGGTTGGTTGAAGTGGAACACTCGGGGCAGAATTTTGTCTTTTGAATTTTCTCAGAATCCAGAAAAGTGTTGTTTTACTTGGATTGCTCTTCTCTCTGCCCTTGACCCTCCATTATTCATGACAAACCATGTTTTTGGAACAAAGCATTCAAAATTTATGCAATCTATACAGAGAGTCCGAGCTGCTAACTACTCCTTACAGGAAAAATTATGACTCTGAGGCTTTAGAGAAACTATGATTCAAAGATATTTTTTCTCCTTCTAAAATTATAATTTTCTTTGGAATTCCAGAGAGGCAAGGAGAGCATTGGAACTGGCCACTGATTCTTGGGAATGGAAAAAGACATGTTACTTTTTCTGCTGCCTTCTAGTGCCTGGGTCAACCAATCTACATTTTGTCGTAGAAACAATTTGGAACTGACCCGACGTACATAAAATCAGAATTGCTTTGTAGTGGCCAGAATCCTGCAGAGGTGTTCAAGGAAAGGTGGTTCTTGGTATCAGCATTCCTTCTTTTTCCCTTTAGAAAGCAGTGTGTTTGGGAATTTGAAGAAATAGAGGCAGTCAAAAAGGAAACAGAAGACATGTTTGTTTCAAGCCACTGTGAGGGCTAGGAGAAAAGTACATTCCCTGACTTATTTTTCAAAGTGAACTATTCTGATTTAATAGTTTTAGAAATTTTGACAGTGATAATATTTATTTGGTTGCTACAAACAGCCATATATTATAGGCATTTTTATGGGTTTTCTTTTCATCTTTAAATGTATAATAAAGCAGCAACACAAATGAGCCAAATTTATTCACAGCCTGCCCCTCCTAATAAATAACTCTTCATTATTATATTTTTCAGTACTTGCCTGTATTCATATACATATTTTTCTGTCATCTTACTAATTGAACAGTTATATATTTTCACTAAATATGTGTTTTGTATTTTCACTGTTCTCTACTTAGGATGAACATATTTCACATTAAGACAAAGATTACATTAGAGTCAGCTTTAAAACAACTGACATCTTCCCAAATGGCAAAAAAAAGCAACCCCAAAATGCCCCCACCCCAGCAAAAAAGTCTCCAAGTCTAAGCTCCCCCGTTACCTCACTCATCACTTTATCCTTTTAAAACAAGGACCTGGTCCTCTTTTTTACCTCCATTGAGAATTTTAATCCACCATTTTTCTACTTGTGACTGATTTCTTGCCAAGCTTTTATGGATATAGTTTTGTAAACAGATACTTAAATACTTTGTTTACATGGTAAATATTGGTATTTAGGAATTCTCATTCTAAGAATGAAAATGAGCTTTATTCATCTGCCTGTTGTCTTGAATTCCTGACTTGTCCTTGAAATGCAGAATTGAAGGTTCTTGTAAAGGTCTTGCCTCCATTAGTGAAAATTCTTCTGTGAGAATTTCATCCCCTTACTGTGGTCCCCCTAAACACGTGAAGACTGAAACTTGTATTGCAGAGTTCTGTGTGTTGTTGTTTATTTTGGAGAATATCCCATGCAATTAACTGACTCTGAAAACCTGTCTAAGGGTTAGCTGTGGGTCAGTTCAGACTCTATGGTATGGAGCAGCAGCAACACAACAACAAACAACTGTTTGGAAACCTGAGAACCATACATAATTTATTAACTAACATCCTAACTGCTACTATTAGGAGGATACACTTTGCCGTATAGGGCTTGTGGAGTGGACCTGGCCATTACAGACTCAAGAAAAGATGCAAGACCATGGGAGAAAAGCTTAAGAAAAACAGACAGAAGGACAACCCTTTTTTGTACCTAGATCAATTTTTTAAAATCTGGGCTTAGAAAAAAAAAATAGCTGCCACCCAACCTTTATTGTTTTCTTGAGGTTTACACAAAAACTCGTTGGAATCAGCTAATAGCTGATCTTCAGTGGGTTTGCAGAGGCCATAAATCACAGGCAGAGACTGCTCATCTTTGGTCTACAGAGCTCCTGGTGGGTATGAATCAACAGAGCTATTAGTGGCACAGCTTCCTGTGGGCTGTGCCACTAGACTGCTCCTCCTTTAAACCTCCTGTTAGCCCATTCCTAAACTCTCTCTGACTTCCATTTTCCTACTATTATATTCTTCAAACCTGTGGTTTCCTGCAGACGCAGTCATGCTACAATAAGTATATTTTCTGCTTACCTAAATGTCCCTGGATGATTTAGAGATTAATGGGTCCATGCTATGCTGATAGCCAAAAGATTGTGTATTTGATTCCCTCTCTGGAGAACAGCCTGGTGATTTACTTCCAGGAAGTCAGCTGTGCAGATTTTATGGAGCAGAATTATGCATAAAAGTCTGCCAGAATTGGAAATGACTTAAGAACAATGGTTGTTGTGGTAGTGGCAATAGGATACGATCTTAAATCAGTTCTGTAGTGGACTCTGAATGCATAGTCTATAGGGAGTTGCACTGCTAGCCAACTGAAGTGCCTCTTTAGTACTTTGAATTCACCAGTGGCTTCTTAGGACAAAAATGGGTAGTTTTCTCCTGTGCAGTTCACACCCTCCAAAACCCACTGGAGAGTTAGCTGTGGGTAGGTTCCAACTTGATAGCAATAAGAGAGAGAGGGAGAGAGGGAAATCAGTGATGATGTTGTTTTTAGGGGTCATCGAATTGAGTAAGGCACATAGCAATTCTGTGAACAAAAGATCTCAACCTTGTTCTATCCTGTGCCAATCTGACTGTCTCTGACACACCTAGTCCCATTTCCTTGACACACAGGAGCTCATTGTGGCAGTCACCGTGCCAGTCCACCTGTATTATAAAATATATTCTGGGAACTACCTGTAGTGTCACTGGGGCAGTTTGCTATGAAGCTTTAAAACACATTAATTTACCAATGAGGGAGTTTTTCTTTTGCTTTTCAAGGAGAGGAGCAAATGGGGGGGAGGGGGGAGGGGTTTGTGCGGGGAGAAGGGTGCAACAATGAATGAATGGAATCCCAAAATCTCTGTAGATGTTCATTGAAATGAAAAATAAACCATCTAAATTTAAAACAAAACAAAACAAAAAAAAATACAGTTCAGGCAAATAAAGGCATTAAGTTATAAAAAAAAATAAATTTGGAGTTTTAAACAAAAAAAAAACCACATTAATTTGGAAGAAGAGGACGTGATACTTACTACTTTGTTTTTGTTGTTGTTGTTGTTAGGTGCCAGTGAGTTGGTTGTGATTTCATAACAACCCTGTGCAACATTAAACACTGCCTAGGTCTGAGCCAGCCTCATAGTCACTGATACGTGTTAGCTCCTTGGTACAGCCTCTGGGTCAGTCCATCTCTTTGAGGGTTTGGGTTTTTTGTTGCAGACCCTCTACTTTCCCAAGTATGATACCTTTTCCTAGGACTAGTCCCTCCTGAATACGTGTTCAAAGTGCCTCTGAGGGGCTTTCTGGTTGTGCTTCTTCCAGGACTAATTTGTTAATTTTCCAGAAGTCCATGTAGTTTTTGTAATGTGGCAATACGTGACCTGCGATTCATAGCGACCTTATGTATGGTAACTCTGAACCCTGCCCTATCCTGAGCCAGTCTGACTGTCTCTGACACACCTACCCACATTTGCCCAGTTAATGTGTTAATGCATCTCATCCAGATCCTCGTTTGAGCTGTCCCTCCATCCTTCCAAGCACGATGACCTTCTCCAAGGATTGGTACCTCTTGGTTATATGCCTAAAGTACATGAGATGGAGCCTTAAAATCCTTAATCCTTGCCTCCAAGGAGCAGATGGGTTTTACCCCGTGCAGGACAGACCTGTTTTCTCTTGGTGGTCCATGGTGTCTTCAGTACTCTTTTTCAGCACCATAACTTAAAAGCTTCAATAATTCTTCAGTCATCCTTAGTCATTGTCCATCTCTCAGATGCATAGGAAGTAATGTGAAGACCATGGCCTGAATCAGGTGCACCTTAGTCTCTAAACTGACACTGTTACTCTTTAGCACTTTGGAGAGGTCCCTGACAGCAGATTTCCCTAATGCAATTCGTCTTCTGATTTCCTGACTGCTGGTGCCAAGAGTGTTGATTGTGGAGTCAACGAAGCTGCAATTATTAATCTCAATTGTTTCTTCTTCTATCATGGTGCTGCCAAATGGTGAGAATATTTGTCTTCTTGATGTTTAATCCATATTAAAGATTACATACAGTCCTTGACTTTGTGCAGCAACTTCAGGTCCTCAGTTTCAGCAAACAGGGTTGTGTCATCTGCACAACCCAGGTTGTTCATGAGTCTTCCTCCAATCTGGATGCCACATCCTTCTCATAAAGTCTAGCCTCCTGAATGATCTTTAGATTGGAAAATTATGGAGAGAAAAGGAATCTCTGATGGGCTTCTTTCCTGATTTTGAACCACACAGGGTTTCCTTGCTCTGTTCTGATGACTCTTTCTGGTCTAGGTATAGATTTCACATGAACACAAGCAAGGGTTCTAGTATTTCCATTCTTCTCAAGGATACCCACAATCTGTTGTGGTCCATGCATTCAAATGCTTTTGAGTAGTCAATGAAACACAGCTAGACATTCCTCTGGGTACTCTCTGCTTTCAGCTAAGATCCATCTAATGTTGGCTGTGATGTCTCTAGTGTCACCGCCTCTTCTAAGCCCAGCTTGTATTTCTGGTGGTTCTTTTTTGATGTACTGTTCCAAGCAGTTTTGGATGGTGTTCATCAGTATTTTGCTTGTTGTTGTTGTTATGTGCCGTCGAATCGTTTGTGACTCATGGCGACCCTATGTACAACAGTCCTAAACCTTGCTCTATCCTGTGCCAATCGCATTGCCTCTGACACACCCATCCCGATTACTCCAGTCACTGAATCAATCCATCTCATAGAGGGTCTTCCCCTCCTGCGCTGTCCCTCTACTCTACCCAGCATGATGTCCCTCTCCAAAGACCTGTCTCTCCTTGCAACATGTCCAAAGTATGTCAGACGAAGCCCCAGAATCTTTGCCTCCAAGGAGTAGCCTGGTTTAACCCTCTTTAGGATGAATTTGTTTGTTTTCTTGGCAGTCCATGGTACATTCAATACTCTTCTCCAGCACCACAGCTCAAAGGCATCAATTCTCCTTCTGTTCTCCCTAGTCATTGTCCAGCTTTCTGATGCATAACAAGTGATTGCAAAGACCATGGTCTGTATCAGGCGCACCTTCGTCTCCAGAGAGACACCGTTGCTCTTGAGTACTTTAGAGAGGTCCCTAACAGCAGACTTTTGCTTAGTATACTGAATATTTTTCATCAGCACCATAACTCAGAGTCAACAGTTACTCAATTTTTCTTGTTTATTGTTTATTTATTTTACTTCCAAATGGTATATGAATGTAGATTGAAAATACCGTGGATTGAGTCAGGTAGAACTTTGTTCTCAAGGTGACAGTTTTGCATTTTAAGACTTTGAAGAGGTCTTTTGCAACACATATGCTCAGTGCAGTGTATTATCAATTTATTGCTTTATTTCTTGGTTATTTTGTCCATCACAGTATTGATTGTGGATCCAAATAAAAAGAAATGCTTCATAACTTTAATCTTTTCTCTATTTATCATGATGTTGCTTATTGGCTCAGTTGTGAGAATTTTGTTTGTTTTATGTTGAGATGTAATCCATACCGAAGCCTTTGATCTTACAGTTCTCTTCAAATGAGTATCTCTCCATTGTTAATGCCATGTTCTTTGTCATATAGCCCAGAATCTTTGATTATTTGTTAAGTATAAAGATTGGCACTCTTGGTACCAGCAGCCAGGAAATCAAAAGACTAATAGCATTGGGAAAGTTTGCTGTCAGGGACCTCTGCAGAGTACTGAAGAGCATTGAAGTCAGTCTGGAGACTAAGGTGTGCATGATACAGCTCATGGTCTTTGCAGTTAATGTTCGATGCATCAGAAAGCTGGCCAATGAGTAGGGATGATACAAGGAAAATTGATGCCTTTGAGCTGTGGTGCTGGAGAGCAGTATCGAAAGTACCATGGACTGCTAAGAGAACAAACAGGTTTGTCTTGGAGAGGGTGAAGCCGGGCTGCTCCTTAGAGGCAAGGATTTTGAAGCTCCATCTGACATACTTTGGGCATGTTGCAAGGAGGGACCAGTCCTTGGAGAGGGATGTTTTTCTTGTGAGGGTGAAGGAACAGCACAGGATGGGAAGACCCTTGATGAGATGAATTGACTCAGTGACTGGAATAATGGGTAGGGGTGTCAGAAATGGTGAATTTGGCTCAGGATACAACAGGGTTCAGAGCTGTTGTACATAGGATTTCTGTGAGTCGCAGATGACTTGCTGGCACATAACAGAAACAACAACAACAGCAACAACGAGATTGAAGAAGGATTGTGAAGGGATACAACCTTGATGCACATCTTTCCTGATTTTATTACCTTGTTCTGTTTGAATAACTTCTTGGTCAATGTACATGTTCTGTGTGGACACAAGTGTTCTTGCATTACAGTTCTTTGCAGTGTTTTTGAAAATTTGCTATGATTCATAAAGTTGAAATGCCTTTTCCTAGTCAGTAACAAACAGGCAAGCATCTGTGTGGTTTTTTCATCCTTTCAACCAAGATCCATCTGACAACAGCAGTAATATCCCTTGTTCTGTGTACTCTTCTGAAGAAAGTTTCTTGTCAGTGTAGTACTGCAACCAGTTTTGAGTATTTTCCTGTACAATTTTACCTGTATGTTCTATTAATAATACTATTTGAAAAATCTCCACATTCCATTGGATCATTATTCCTTAGATAGCATTAGAGTTGGTATGTAAATGAACATATTATTGTTGTTAGGAGCCCTCAAGGCGAGTATGACAAAGGCCCTGTGAACAGCAAATTTGAATCTTGCCCCGTGCTGTGCCATCTTTCTCATCTCTGACACACTTGAGCCCGTCGTTTCTACAGTCACTCTGTCAGTGCATTTTGTAGAGGGTCCTGTTCTCTTTCAGTTTCCATGCATGATCACATAAATAAGCATAGGTCAAACTCAGACTCATTGCCCAGTCTGCATTAACTCAGCTGACTCTCTAGGCTGGGGTTTCCGTGCCTGTAAGTCACATGGGAGGAGATTGCCCATTATTTTCCCTTGGAGCTGTGTGTGGGTTCAGAGCACCAGCAAGGAATAACCTTTAGATTAGCTGCAAAACTACCTACCTGTGAACGAGGTAATCAAAGCCACCTGTAGATAGATATCTCTTTCCATATATCTGTCGATTTGATCTCTACATATTCTGCCTGGTAAGGCCAATTGGCAGCATCAGGATGGATAGTGAAGAGATTGAGATTAACAGCTTTAGTCCGCTTGGCTCCACAGTCAACAGTCTTGGCACCAGCAGCCAGGAAATTAAAAGACTTATTGCGATGGGACAGTCTGCTGTTAGGGACCTCTCCAAAGTACTGAAGAGCAGTGGTGTCGCTCTGGAGACTAAGGTGTGCCTTATACCGGCCTTGGTCTTTGCAATCACTTGATATGCGTCAGAGAGTTGGAGAATGACTAGGGAGGTTAGAAGGAGAATTGATGACAGCTAAGCAAATGAACAGGTTCATTCTGGAGAGGGTTAAACCAGGCTGCTCCTTGGAGGCAAGGATTCTGAAACTTTGGCTGACGTACTTTGGACATGTTGCAAGGAGAAGGGCTTCATGCTTGGGAGGGTGGAGGGACAGCACAAGAAAGGAGGACCCTCTATGAGATGGATTGACTCAGTGACTGGGGTGATGGGGGTAGGTGTGTCTGAGACAGTGAAACTGGCACAGGATAGAGCAGGGTTTAGGGCTGCTGTAAATAGGGTCACTATGCGTCGCAGGTGACTTGATGGCACATAACAACAACAAGGTCCACGTGTATGTTTGCCATCTGTGTTGTTGGGGAAAAAAGTATTTCCAACTCACCGGTTTTGCACAGTTTTGACATTCTTTATCCAGTGTCTTTCCAGTCACCATGCTCATATTTCTCTTAACTTTTTTATCTCAGTCACCAGCAATCACAAATACATATCTTGATTATATACTTGATCAACTTCACTTTGCAGAACCCAAGCCAAAACACACAGTGAGTTGATTCTGACTCATAAAGACCCTGGAGGACAGAATGGATCTGCCTTATAGGGTTCTGAGAGCAGAAATCTTTATGGATGCAGGTTGCTGGATCTTTCTTTAGAGGCTGGCTGTTGGGTTAAAATCTCTGCCTTGTTGGGCAGAAACCTATCTCTTAAGCTGCTGTGCCACCAGGGCTGCTTCACACTGTGCAAATTGGGAAATTTCTAGAATGTGTTCATCTTTGGCATTAGAGTTGGTGTTTAAATGTCAATGATAGTTGTATTCATCGGTCTTTTTTGTGAGTGATAATATCTTACTACTGACACTGTTTCAGGATAGATTCTGAGATGTTCTTTTTGATGATGAGGGTAAGATCATTCCACCCCAATTTTTCATTCCTAGCATAATAGTAGGCCTTATTTTACTATACAGATTGTTCCATCCAAAATGGCTAGTACCAGTCTGCTGTAGCTTGGTAATGCCTACGATGGTAATCTTAATGTGTTCCATCTCATTTTTTACAATTTTTATTAATGAAAGCATTGGATATTCCATGTCCTTGTAGAACCTGAAAGTTTTACTCTTAATCATTAAGGATAATTAATACCTTGTGTGTATTGTGTAATGTTGCACTGCTGACCAAAAAGTCACAAATTTGAATCCACCCGCCACTCTTTGAGGATGAGAGGTGGGTATTCTCCCACGAAGATTTACAACCTTATAAACCTGATGGAGAATGCTGTGAATTGGAGTTGGCTTGATGGCATGGTGATGAGTTTTGGCTTTTTGGTTCCTTGAGAAGGCAACTCATCCCTAATTGTATTTGAGTCCGGTAATGTTCCCCTGTTATCTATTAGATTTTCACTAGACAAGTTTTTCAGAAATGGATTGCCAGACGCTTTTCGGCAGTTTTCTTTTGGAAACTCCACTGAAACCTATTCCCATGAATAACCTTGCTGGTCTTTAAAATACCAGTAGCATAGCTTCCAGCATCACCTGAAGATATAAGCCACCCTAGTAGTACCAGAAACTAATGAGGGAGTGTTGATACTTATTACTACATAATACAAATTGTGAGCAGTAGTAATGTTTGTGGTTAATTTTTGCTTATTTCATTGGGTCAGAAGTGATGCAGATCTTAAGGGCAAAGTATCCATGCCTTGGCCATCAGGGAACTCTGTCTGGGATTTGCTTCTTTGTGGTCACCACTCCCCAGGGTTCTTTCTGTGGTCTGTCTTTGTTCATATGAGAGTTGCTTAAATGGTTTACATTAGCAATTTTAACATGGAAGCATTTCCTTGAGCACACAACTTTACAAATGGCATAAAGAGTTTTTAGATGGTGATGGAGTGTGTATTGTGTTGGGAGGCTAAACCAAAGGCCAGTGATTTGAATACATGGATATTTGCAGCTCCTCCTTCTCCTTTTACGTAGTGCTACATCAGTCCAGGTAGGGTCTGAAAGCTTTACATTACCAAGGACAGTCAGAACAATCAGTATTATTCAGGAGAAAGATGGGCAGTCTCCTCCTGTAAAGTTTTACAGCCTTGGAAAACCCATTGAAGGATTGATGTGAGCGGAACTGCATTCCATGGCAGTGGGTTTGGTTTTGATATTTATTACCTTATTTGTTGAGCTATTATTTATTCCTTTATCTCTGAAACATAGAAGACCCTGGAGTAATGAGTTTCCTTAAAGATAGCCCAGAGAATTGCCTTAAGTGGAAAGTACCAAGTTCAACACTGACCATCTCTTTGGTTCTCTGCCATTCAGACATTTCTTGACAGGATTTTTTTTTTGGTTGGAATGCTCCTCCCACAGGGAACACTCCTACTCAGTCTTTGACCTATTCACCTCCTCTCCCAAGAAACCCTCCTTGATACCTCTAGCTGGTTTTAGTTGCTCTTAACAATATTTAAATCATGCCTCAAATATGGGGTTGTTACTAGTCAGAAGCAACCCACAGTTGGCCCTCCAATGGATGTTCAGAGGCAGTAAATTGCACCAGAGGAGAATACCTATCCTTTTGCCACAGAGTACCTGCTGGATTTGGACCACATGCTTTTGGGTTGACCATGCAGTACCTTACCACTAAGCCTCAAAGATAGAATTTCCAAAATATTAATGAAAGTTATTAATTACAATCTAATTTTTCTAAAATCATGTATCTTTAATTTTCAGGAACAAGGACTGTTTTTGTATGCCAAGCTCTTTTTATAGAGCCACACAAAGCAAATAAGTGATTATTGGAGTGAAAAAAAAATAATTTAAAAAGGTCTGAAAAACTATTAACATTCATTTTATCTTAAATTGTGATTGTTCCAGTTGTGATTGTTCTGATCTTTAAAGCCATTGTCCCTTGCACACTTTTATGTACTTATCAAAAGCATAGGAAGATCAAATCCAAACAAATCGGTTTAAGTGATGAAAATTTTGTTTTATTAGAGAGGTTGACACATTGACTAAAATAACTTTTGAACTCCCTCTAAAAATACTCACGATACTTCTGGTTTTTATTATTGTTACAAGTTTAGAATTAACTTCTTACGTGCATTTAGAAAACTTGGAATTTTATGAAAGTTATAAACTGCCTGTTCAAAGAGGAGATTTAAATCAGTGAACAATGGGAAAGAGTTTCTGAGCATAATCAAGTCCGTCAGACTTCAGGGATGAGACCGTTGATTGAAATAAACAGAAAGAGAAGAGAAAACCCCATATCCTGGTAAAGTTGTGTGCACATGGACAATATTAAGAATTTAGCGTTCTAATTGATTATGGTTATGGCTTATTTTGTGAATTTTGGTGGCAGAAAATCTGATCAATATTAACACTGCTATAGTAATTTTTTTAACTTAGAATTTTAAATAGTGCAGTATAGTATGTTTAGCATTACCTCATTGCTGAATCATCCATCATAGATTTAGTCAACCTTTTTAGATTATCTAAAGTTATGACCTTCACTAATGCAGAAAAAAGATCAGTGAATGGGTCACTTCACTATAAATTATTTTCCAAATACTATAAACTGAGGAGGACCTGACGTGCTTGCTGCAGAAGATCAAGGATTGTAGCCTTTAATATGGATCGAGGCTCAATATCAAGAAGATCAAAGATTGTCACCACTGGACCAGTTGGCAGCTTCAGAATGGATGGGGAAGAAATTGAGATTGTTCACAGCTTTAGTTTACTTGGCTACACAGTCAACACTGTTGGCACCAGCAGCCAGGAACTTAAAAGACGTATTGCAATGGGACATGCCAAGAGCTGGAGTCAGAAAATCGAAAGAGCCCAATTCGTTCAGCATTTCTTAAGCTCAAGAAACTGAAGAACAAATTCAGACCTCGAGTTGCTGTAATCAAGGATGCTTTAGGTAGAATATTAAATGATCCAGGGAGTATTAAAAGAAGATGGAAAGAATATACTGAGTCACTATATCAAAAGGCAGACACAGAAGAATTTCATGAAATAACATATTAGCAAGAGCCTATGGTGATGAAGGAAGAAATTCAAGCTTCTTTGAAGGAAATAGCAAAAAATAAGGCCCTAGGAATAGATGGCATACCAATTGACGTATTTAAGCTAACAGATGCTACTCTGAATGTGCTCACCAAGCTGTGCCAAGAAATCTGGAGAACAACCAGTTGGCCAACTGACTGAAAGAGATCTGTATTTGTTCCCATTCCAAAGAAGTGTGACCCAACAGAGTGTGGAAACTATATAGAACAATATTATTGATTTCACATGCAAGCAAGATTCTACTGAAGATTATCCAAAAACGACTGGAACAGCACATCAGCAGAGAACTGCCAGAAGTCCAGTCTGGGTTTAGAAGCGGTCATGGTACTAGGGATATTGTAGCTGATGTTAGATGGATCTTAGCTGAAAGTAGGCAATACCAGAAGAATGTCTATCTTTGTTTCAGTGATTATGCAAAGGCACGTTTGACTCTGTGGATCATAACAAACTGTGGCTGACTCTGAGAAGAAAGGGAATCCTAGAACACTTGATTGTTCTAATGCGAAACCTATACTTGGACCAAGAGGCAGCTGTCAGAATAGAGCAAGGAAACACTGCACGGTTCAGAATTGGGGAGGGTACGCCAGTATCTACATACCTTTTCAACCTGTATGCAGAGCAGATTATCCGGAGACTGGGCTCTATGAGGAGAAATGTGGTGTCAGGCTTGGTGGAAGATCTATCAACAATCTGTTTTATGCAGATGACACAACCCTGCTTGCTGAAACTGAGGAGGACCTGAAGCGCTTACTCCAGAGGATCAAGGACTGCAGCCTCCAATATGGATTGAGGCTCAATGTCAAGAAAACAAAGATTCTCACCACGACCAATTGACAGCATCAGGATGGATGGTGAAGAGATTGAGATTATTCACAGTTTTAGTTTAGTTGGCTCCACAGCCAACACTCTTGGCACCAGCAGCCAAGAAATTAAAAGACCTATTGTGATGGGAAAGTCTGCTGTTCGGGACCTCTCCAAAGTACTGAGAGCAATGGTGTCACTCTGGAGACTAAGGTGTGTCTGATACAGGCCATGGTGGACAATGACTAAGGAGGATAGAAGGAGAATTGATAATCTTTGAGCTGTGATGCTAGAGAAGAGTATTGAGTGTACCATGAACTGCTAAGAAAACAAACAGATTCATCCTGGAGAGGGATAAACCGGGCTGCTCCTTGGAGGCAAGGACTCTGAGGCTTTGTCTGACATAATTTCAACATGTTGTAAGGAGGAACCAGTTCTTGGAGAGGGATATCATGCTTGGGAGGGTGGAGAGACAGCACAGGAGGGGAAGGCCCTCAGTGAGGTGGACTGATTCAGTGACTGGGGTATTCGGGATGGGTGCATCAGAGACAACGCAATTGGCACAGGATAGAGCAGGGTTTAGGGCTGTTGCACATAGGGTAGCTATGAGTCACAAGTGACTCGACAACACATAACAACAACATAAAAAAAGGTAGAGTTAGGGGGGTGGATTAAGATAACATTTTTCATCACATGTAGTCTTTTCTGGGAAACTTGATGGAAAAATTTCACTAATACTGTATGGTTGTTTACTATTGAGTTAGAACTGACCCATTGCTGACCCTCCACGAGTTTTCAGAGGCAGCGATCACATGGGAAGAGATTGCAATTAGCCATATTTAATAAGTATATAAAGAGCCCTGATAGTGTGTGGTATTATGTATTAGGATGATTGTGGAAACCACTAGCCTCTTTGCGGGAGAAATATCTGCATTCTCCTCTCATAAAAACTTAGAGCCCTGGAAACCTGATGCAGGGTCAGGGTCTCTAAATCAAAATCCACTTGAGTGCAGTAGTTTAACATATACATTCTCACTGAGCTTTCACAAACTTGCTTAAGTTTATGCAGTAAATTCTGAAAAACCAAACATTTAATCAGTAACAATGGAGAATTGAACAATAATTGTTTGTGGGACAGTGTTAAAAAGCTGGATTCTTAACTACTGTAAAGAATATTGTGGTTGCACTGCTGGTGATAATAATGGCTGAATTGTATGGACTTAATTTATAGAATGAATATTAGTTCAATGCTGTAGTATAGTGAAAAAAATTGTGAGTCTTTGATAAGAAAATAAGTTCATATACAATAATTTTCAGTTGTAATAGCTAAATTCTATTGTTTAGCCTTTCAGGAGAGAATTTATCTCAGAGTCAATGATAATGATTTCTACTGGTACCAGTAATGTTACTTTGAGGTATATGGAATAAATCAGGTGGTATCTTGAAAGGAGTTATAAAACCTATATTTTAGGACTAAGATCCAAATAGCCAACGTGTTCTTACAGCAAAAGAATAAGGATATTATTTTAACTTAAGTGAAGTAACTAATGATACCGATTTACTGTGTGTAAACTCTGGGACCAGAAGCTTTCCACAGTTTTCCTAAATGAAAGCCTCTGTTGTCTTCAAAAATGTTAGTGGTATATGTAAAGGGATTCTAAAATGAAAAAGTATGCAAAGGATTAGTTTAGTAAGTCAAATTCTGAGATTTGAAGAGACTGCAGATAAAAAGGTGGTTGTTTGGTTTTTTTTTTAAGTGAAAGCCTGAATTACAAATAGTATTACATGGTGTAATATGTGGATTTGCAAAGGCCTTAAGACTGTTTTGTGAACTTTTTTTATTGAGTACACAGAGATATTTGACTTGTATGTATCATAATATATGATGGAAAACATTGAGAAGATAGGGAATTCCAGAACATTTAAGTGTGCTTATTTGAAGCCAGATCATAGGCCAAGAAGTTGTCCAAACAGATCAGGAGAGCATAGCATGGTTTAAAATCAGAAAGAGTGAGCATTAGAATAGTATTTCCCCCCCCCCCCATACCTTTTGAATCTGTATGTTGATCACATAATTTGAGAAGGTCGACTCTATGACGAAGAATGTAGTATCAGGATTGGAGAAAGACTTAACCAACAATGTAGGATATGTAGGGGACACAACCTTGTTTGCAAACTGAAGAAGTCTTGAAGGAGATTAGGCACTACAGCCTTCAAGAAAAATTACATTTTGGCATTAAGTAAACAATACTCCTCAACACTGGTCACAGTGTCATGATAGATGGGTAAAAAATGGTTGTTGTCGATGAATTAATTTCACTTAGATCCACCGTCAGTACTCATAGTAGCAGCAGTCAAAAAATCAAAAGGTATTTCTTCATGTGTTTGTTGGCCATCTGAATGTCTTCTTTGGTGAAGTGTCTGTTCATATCCTATGCCCATTTTTCTATAGGATTATTTTCCTTTATCTTGTTGTGGTGCTCGAGTATTTTATAAATTCTAGATATAAATCCCTTGTCAGACATGTCATTACCAAATATTTTTTCCCAATCTGTGGCTTCCCTTTTTACCCTGTTGGAGAAGTTTTTGGATGTGCATAGGGATTTAAGTCTTAGAAGGTCACATTTATCTATTTTATTCTCTCCTGGTTGTAGATTTTCCAGGATGCTTGGAAGACTGTTTATGTTGTGGATTAGGACTTCTAGAGTTCTTCTAAGCTTTTCTTTAATGAAGCTTATAGTCCTTGATTTTAGTCCTAGGTCCATAATCCACTCTGAATTGGTTTTTGTGTATGGAGTGAGTTATGGATCTTGCTTGAGTTTTCTGCAGATAGTTTTCTATTTTTGCCATCACTATTTGTTAAAAAGGCTGTCATTTTTCCACTTAATTGATTTCATCTCCTTGTCAAAAATCAGTTGACCATAGATAGATGGGCTGATTTCTGGATTCTCAATTCTATTCCATTGACCTGTGTGTCTGTCATTGTACCAGCACCATGCTGTCTTGACCACCACAGCAGTGTAATAGGATTTGAAATCAGAGAGTGAGATACCTCCTACCTTGTTTCTCTTGTTTTGCTTATTCTGGGCCTCTTTCCATTCCAAATTAAATTCAAGATTGCCTTGAAATATCTCCCTCTAGTAAGAATAGCAAAATTTAACAGAGCAACAAATATCAAATGCTGGTAAGGTTGTGGAGAATCTGGAACCCTTATTCACTGCTGGTGGAAATGTAAAATGATGGAACCACTATGGAAGGCTGTATAGCGCTTTCTCAAAAAGTGGCAAGTAGAAGTACCATTTGACCCAGCACTTCCACTGCTGGGAATTTTACCTAAAGAAAAATTTACCCAAGCAGATATATGCACACACATGTTTATTGCAGCTTTGTTTGCGATAACAAAGAGCTGGAAACAACCCAAGTACCCATCAACAAACTAATGAATAGAGAAGCTCTGGTATGTTTACACAATGGAATTCTATGTTGCATTGAAAAACAAGGAAGTCATGAAGCAAAATGGATGACCCTGGAAGACATTATGCTGAGGGAAATATCTCAGTCCCAAAAGGACAAATATTGCATAGGTCCACTGTTGTAAAACAGGACTGCCATCATGATTGAGGGAAGACAGAAAAGGAGGAGAGGAATGATGTACATTGAAAGAGATGAGGAAGAAATCAGCTTAAAGGGGATATATAAATGGGTATTCTTGTCATGACACAAGTCTAGAAGTGAAGGCTGCATAGTGGAGTGAACTTTCGGGGAGGGATTGCATAAGAATGAAGGAGTTTCTTTTCAAGGAGAAGAGTGATTTTGGGGTGAGGGGAGTGGACAGGGAGAAAAGTACAACAATGAATGACTGGGAATCCCAAGTCTCTGTAAACTTCCTTTAAAATTAATAAGTAAATTTTAAAAAACAATTGAAAGACATGTTGGTATTGAGCAGATCTGCTCTCAAGGGTATCTTTAAAATTCTTGTTAAAGAGCAAGGATGCAAGTTTAAACACCAAAGTGTTTCTGATCCAAGCCATGGTATTTTTAATTATTTAATATGCATGTAAAAGTTGGACAGTGAATAAGAAGGATTGACGAAAAATCGATTTCATTTGTGGTGTTGATTAAAAGTATTAAATAAACAATGTCCTTCCAAAAGAACAAGTAAATCAGTCTTGGAGAAAGTGCAGCCAAGTTCCTTGAAGGCAAGAAAGGTAAATAAATCTTTACATTACATACTCTGAGCATTTTGTCAGGAGAGGCCAGGAAGACCTTCATAAAACGGGTTGACAGAGTGATTACAATGGTTTGAGCATATTAAAGAATATAAAGATGGTGTATATAGGACTGGCACTGTATAACAGTGAACTTTTTTTTGTTGTTTATTTTTAGTTTTGTACTGCAGTGAAACATCTTTAAATGTGATTTTCACTGTTGTTTTGTATATGGCTGTAAATATTTGTAAGTAACTTTTTGAGTGCCGTAAATCCGAACCCTAACATATATTTAAAGTAGACACATAAATTTTCAGAGATAAACTTTATGAAGAGATAGTGATGTCTGTGACTTTTATGTGAAAGAAAACAAAATTCTAGCATGCGTATTCAAAGTAGGCCAGGACATAAATAATCTATTGTAAAGAAAAGGAAACAATGTGTAAAACTTACCCATTTTAATTGAAACTAATAAGGACAAATAATTTGGGACACACTGCCCCTCAGAACTTCCCTTTATCTTCAAGAAGTGGTTTTGGTAATCTGGTGTTGAGCTTTAATCCTGTACGTGGGAATCAGTCTTCATTTCTACAGACAGGATCATAACTTTTCCTCTTGGTCTTTAGAGCATAAAATTACACCAAGCACAGTTAGGAGACAGGAGAACAAGAGAAAAACCCACTTATCACATATATGCATGTAATATTTCAGAAAGCAGAAAAGAAGCTATCAAGACTAGTAAGCCTGCCTTTAGGGATAATTTGGTATACAGCTAACCAGATAGGAAGGTATGTACAATGCAGTCTTCCTCCTTTTTAGGCTTACTTTTTGTTGGGTTTTCCTCCTTTGGTATAAGTGTGTTGGATATATTTGATCACAGACCACTTCTTGTGAAAGGTAGCACTTTAGAAATGATGCACAATTTAAAAGTTTTTGCTTCAATCATAAAGAAGCTGAAGAACAGATAGGTACAGAACATGTATCCAAATCCAAACCCAGAAATGGATGGTGTGTGTTACATTGTCTCATTAAAGAAAATGAGCCAAGATTGATCTAATTAACTCACATAGATTCAGCACATTTTACTCAGGGAACTGGGTGGGTAGGGTAGCATGGGCCATCTTCTGCCACAATTGCTGGTTGAAATTGCTTATGAGTCATTGTGCATGAGAGCCCTTAAAAAATAAGTAAACAAACTATTTGAAATCTTTGTCTTAATGATAATCATCTAACAAAATCATTGTAATTATATCCTTGCTAAAGTTTCCAGCCAAAGGCCTTTTCAAACCTGAAGTGGCCTTGCATAGAAATTCAAGTCCCCCTCCTTCCTGCTAGTTCAGCTGTAACAGTGCCCTTGACAGTTGACATTGAAGCTGAGAATCACACTCAACACTATTTTCATATAAAATAGATGGAAGATGATGACTAGCAAATCCATCTGTTGAGTATCTTTAAGTCATTATTCACCCAATACTTAACTTTTGTACTTATGAGTGGGAAGCTGACCCTCCACTGGGTTTTCATATGCAGTAAATTGCAAGGGAGGAAATTGCCTATCTTCTCCTATGGAGCAGTGGTGGATCTTAACTGCCTGTCTTTGGGTTGGCGGTTGTTGTTGATGTTAGGTGCCGCCAAGTCAGATATGACCCATAGTGACCCTGTAAACAACAGATTGAACCCTGTTCTATTCTCTGACACTTCTGACACGTTAGAGCCCATTTTGACAGTCACGTGTCAGTTACCTGGTCGAGGGTGTACCTCTCTTTTGCCAACCCTCTGCCTTTCTGAGCATCATGTCCTTCTCCAAGCAACAACCCCTTTTAACAGCGTGTCCGAAGTATGTGAGGTGAAGCTGCACCATATTTGCCCCAAAGAGTCTCTGGTTGCACCCTCTGCAAGACATTTGCTTGTTCTTTCGGCCGTCCAGAAGATGGATGTTAAAGACTCTTCTTTAACACAAAGGCATCAATTCTTATTATATCATCCTTATTCATTGTCCATTTCTCAGATGCATAGCAAGTGAACAGAAAGACCATGGCCTGAATCAGGCACAATTTAATGTTCAAACTGACCTCATTACTCTTCAGTAATTTGGAGAGGCCCCTAACTGCAGACTTGGCCAGTGCAGTGTGTCTCCTGATTTCCTGATTGCTCATTCCAAGAGCGTTAATTGTGGATCCAAGTAAGATGAAGTTGTTGACAGTTTCAGTCTTCTCTTGCATCTGTCATGATGTTGCCTGTCATTCCATTGGTAAGAATCTTTGTTTCCGTAACATTGAGATGCAGTCCATGCATTTCTTGATCTTCTGTAAAAAGTGCTTCAAGTTCTCCTTACTTTGAGCAGGCAAGGTTGTGTCACCTGCGTAATTGGATATTGATGAGTCTTCCTCCGATCCTGATGCCACGTTTCTCTTCATAACTTCTCAAGTAATTTGCTCAGCATACAGATTGAATAGATATGGATGGAGAATACAATCCTGATGTAGCCCCAACTTACTTTTAAACCATGTAGTGTTCCCCTGCTCTGATTGCACAATAGCTTCCTGCTCTAGGTACAGGTTTCACATGAGCACAATTAAGTGCTCTGGGATTCCCATTCCTCTCAGTGTTAGTCAGAACTTACTATGATCCATACAGTCAAATGCCTTTGCATAGTCAGTAAAGCATAAATAGACTTTCTTTTGATGTTCCTTACTTTCAGCCAGGATCCATCCAATATCAACGAAGAGATCCTTGGTGCCACAAATTAGTCTTCATTCCCAGGCCCAAGGCCCGCAGACCCCTTGAGTTGACAGTACCCTAAATAAATAAGATGACTTATTAGAATAGAGCAAGGAAATACTACATGGCTTAAAATTGGGAAGGGCGTTATGAGGGATGTGTAATATCTCCATCACTTTTCAGTCTGTATGTGGAACAGATTCATCTGTGGGCTGGGCTCCATGAGGAGTGTGGCATCAGGATCGGAGGAAGACTTATCAACAACCTGCGTTATGCAGATGACACAACCCTGATTGCTGAAACTGAAAAGGACCTCAAGCACTTGCTGCAGAAGGTCAAGGACTGCAGCCTTCAATATGGATTGAAGCTCAGCATCAAGAAAACAAGGATTCTCACCACTGGGCCCATTAATAGCCTCATGATAGATGGTGAAGAAATTGAGATTGTTGACAGCTTCAGTTTGCATGGCTCCATAATCAACACTCTTGGTACCAGCAGCCAGGACATCTCCAGAGTACTAAAGAGCAACAACAATGCCAGTCTGGAGACTAGGGTGCACCTGATCTTTGCAATTATGTGCTATATATCATAAAGCTGGACAGCAACTAGGGATGATAGAAGGAGAATTGATGCCTTTGAGCTGTGGTGCTGGAGAAGAGTGTTGAATATACCATGGACTGCAATGAGAATAAACAGGATCATCCTGGAGAGGGTGAAAGTAGACTGCTCCTTGGAGGCGAGGATTCTGAAGCTTCGTCTGACATATTTTGGATATGGTGCAAGAAGGGACCAATCCTTGAAGAGGAACATCATGCTTGGGAGGGTGGAGGGACAGCACAGGAGGAGAAGACCCTCGATGAGATGGATTGACTCAGTGACTGGGATGATGGGGGGGCAAGTGTGTCAAAGACAATAAGGTTGGCTCAGGATAAAGCAGGGTTGAGAGCTGTTGTACATAGGGTCTCTATGAGTTTCAGGCATATAACAACAACAGAGAGCTGAAAACTGAAATTTTTAGTCACCTTCTAAGTTAACAATAAGTGCTAATAAGGTCTTTTTTAAAAAAGGAATGTAATGGAAATAAGTTTCCAGGGTTTAAAGTAAAGGGAGGAAAGTAATCATTCTTTGAAAGTATTTAGGAGCTTGGACATTGGTGTCAGATCTGATTCCCACATTCATGCTACGGGATCTTAGGCAACCCACCTCTCATTCCTACCCATCCCTGTAAATGGGATAATAATAGCGATTTCATAGGGCTGTTGTTGGGGATGAAACATTTAGTATAGTACTTCGTGCATAATAATTGCCCCAAATGGTAGGAATAGTAATTGTGGCTGTTCTGCTAGCTAATAAGAAGTTGTATTTCACAAGTGCTAATTAAGTCCTGTTATCTTCCTGAGCTTCAGCTTCCTTATCTCTGAAATGAAGAGTGGAGAGGTGATCTCTTGAGGTTCTTCCAGCTGAACAGTTTAGTTTGAGTCAGCCTTGGAGGAGGTCAGGGAGCTGCTTTGTAGAGGGGTTTTCCACCCTGCCTCGTCCCCTCCCCCATCACCCCTTCCCTCCCTCACCCGTCAAGCCAGTGACCGCGGTGGGAGGTGCTGGATCAAAGCCCTGGGAAAGGTCAAGCATTCCGAGGGCGCTGACACCAAGTGCTAGAGAAAAGGCCCTTCCCAGTCTGTTCTGCAGAAAGCCCCGCTCCTGAGAGAGAGGCTTATCTTGTAGTCACTTCTGAGCGCTGGGGAGAAGAAACTTAAGGGACAGCACCTGTTTGCAGATCACTATCAAAAGTTTTGAATTGTATCCCATAAGGATGTGTAGAAGGTGGGTATGGAAAAGTGGAAGTCATTTTTCTTTTGGTCATAAAATGCTGACAGGTGTTTAGCTACAGTATAGTAACCCTTTGAAAACAGTGCTTTAAATATACTGTCAAAAAGGGAAAATAAATGTCCACCATAGATTAATGCAGACACTAGGATATAAAACAATAGTTTAAAATTTATTTTTTAAAATGTGTATGTATGCCTTTACAGAAATACATATTTTTTTAAAAAGACTTTTAAGAAAATTATTAGCGTTGAAGTTATGCTTTGTCACTTGTGGTGGTACCAGGTAATTTTTGTTTAGATTTTGAGATAATAATCCTAAAGAGAAGGAATTGATTTTTTAAAAAAGAAAACAAACCCATAAAACCAAGAAACCAAATTGGCTTCCAGAAGAAAAGGCTCGTTTCTTCATAGAGAAGAGGATGTTAGTGTGGACTTGTACAGTGATACCCAGGGGGGCTGTGTGCATGCTCTGCTTCCTCAGAGGCCTTGGTCTTGAACTTGTGAAATGTTAGCAGTGTCTCTCTGAACACCTGCATGCTACTAATTGTGTGCTCATCACTTCTCTCAGTATTTTGTTGTTGTGTTGTTGATTACCATTGAGTTGAGCACAACTCGTAGTGACCCTATGAACAAAAGACCTAAAGCCTTTCGATAACTATTGTTTTCAGAGGCATGTAGTTTAGGCAGTGGATGCTACACCTTCTTCCCTACTTTAGATGTATTCATTCTAATAATTTTGTGAAGGTAGATACTATTATCTTTATAGTAAACGGAGGCACATGAGGTTCACTTAGTTACTGGCCCACAGTAACTGAGGAACAAGGCCAAGAAGCAGAGCTCGCCATGTATAGCTTCAGCCACCCACCACCATGCTTTGCCCTGAGCGAAGACTGGGAAGGTGCTAGTGGCCAGCTATTGCCAATCTGAGTTTTGCAGGTGTACCCATATAAGCCACCTCACTGCCTTTGGGTTGGAACCAATCCATACCTGATCGTCCGTGACATTTTTAGAGGCTGTAAATTGCATGGAAGAAGTTACCCGTCTTTATTCATGGAGCAGTGGTAGATTTGAACCACCTGCCTTTGAGTTGGTAGTGCAAGTATGGATTAGTTGAGAAACTGGCAGACATACAGGACATGCTTTCTTCCCTCAGTTCTTACAGATGCTCCATCTTGTCAGTGAGGGGAGCTCTGGTAGCTTCTTCGTGTTGTTGTTAGGTGCCATCGAGTTGAGCACCATTCATAAGCGACCCTACGGATAAAGGATCTGAACCCTGTTCTATCCTACACCATCTTGTGACACAAGAGCCCATTGCAGCAGTCACCCTATCAATCCACCTGGTTGAGGGTCATCCTATCCTTTGAAGACCTCCTCGCTTTCCCACCATGATGTCCTTTCTCCAAGGAATAACCCTCTCCTAGCAACATGTCTGAAGTGTTATGAGGCAAAGCCTCATCATTTTTGTCTCCAAAGAGCACTCTTGCTGTACTAAGACATTCCTGTTTGTTCTCTTGGCTGTCCATAGGATGGATATTCAGTGCTCTTATTCAATGCCACAGCTCAAAGGCATCAATTCTTTTTCTGTCATCCTTATTCATTGTCCAGCTCTCAGATGCACAGCCTAAATCAGATTGCACCTTAGTCTTCAAACGGACATCATTACTCCTCATTAATTTTGAGAGGTCCGTAACTGCCAGTTTTCCCAGTGCAGTGCATCTCCTTATTTGCTGGTACCAAAGGTGTTAATTGTGGATCCAGGGAAGATGAAGCTGTTGACAGTTTCAGTCGCCCTTCCGTCTGTGATGCTGCTGCCTGTCAGTGGTAAGAATCTTTGTTTTCTTGGTATAGAGTTACAATTAATATTAAAGGCTGTATTACTTGATCTTCTGTAGCAAGTGCTACAAGTCCTTCTCACTTTCAGCAATGCAAGGTTGTCTTCTGTAAAATGCAAGTTATTGATGAATCTGGTGACTTAGTAGTAAGGAATTGTGGTGTCAAGGCAAAGGCACACAGCTGCTCTGCAGGAGAAAGATAGGCAGTTTCCTCCTGTGTGATTTAGTGCCTCTGAAAATCTGCTGGAAGGTAAGCTCTGGGTCAGTTTCCATTCAAGGCACACAAAGACAACAGCCTCAACAACAGTCCTGTGAAGTGAATTCAGCTAATGCCTCCTTACCCTCTTCACAGTTAGGTCATGAACTCACAGGTCAGCTTTGATTACTAGGAACTACTATTTTACCTGAGAGTCAAAAAATCTTTTTGGGTGTGAGTACAACATGAGTCAGTTGCCTCACTTAGAACTGAAACCACCCTTTCTTTTTTTGCTGCCATAGTCAATGGTTTCAGTTATATCTTTTTTTTTTTTTTAAAAAAAGAGCTTTTCTAAACTTACTGTCATTGCTATTGATGTGGGATGGACTTCTGAATTTTCCGAGACTGGGCTCTATGAGGAGAAATGTGGGGTCAGGATTGGTGGACGATTTATCAACAATCTGCGTTATGCGGATGACACAACCCTGCTTGCTGAAACTGAGGAGAGGACCTGAAGCGCCTGCTGCAGAGTGTCAAGGACTGCAGCCTACAATATGGATTGAGGCTCAATGTCAAGAAGACAAAGATTCTCACCACCGGACCAATCGGCAGCATCAGGATGGATGGTGAAGAGATTGAGATTGTACACAGCTTTAGTTTGCTTGCCTGCACAGTCAACACTCTTGGCACCAGTAGGCAGGAAATTAAAAGGTGCATTGCCATGGGAAAGTCTGCTGTTAGGGACCTCTCCAGAGTGCTGAAGAGCAGTGGTGTCTCTCTGGAGACTAAGGTGCGACTGATAAAGGCCATGGTCTTCGCAATCACCTGTTATGCATCAGAGAGTTGGACAATGACCAAGGAGGATAGAAGGAGAACTGATGCCTTTGAGCTGTGGTGCTGGAGAAGAGTACTGAGAATACCATGGACTGCTAGGAAAACAAATAGATTTGTCCTGGAGAGGGTTAAACCGGGTGGCTCCTTGGAGTCAAGGATTCTGAGGCTCCGTCTAACTTACTTTGGACATGTAGTGAGGAGGGACCGGTCCTTGGAGAGGGACATCATGCTTGGGAGGGTGGAGGGACGGCGCAGGAGAGGAAGGCCCTCTATGAGGTGGATTGATTCAGTGACTGGGACAATTGGGATGGGAGTGTCAGAGACAGTGCGATTGGCACAGGACAGAGCGGAGTTTAGGGCTGTTGTACATAGGGTCACTATGAGTCGCAGGCGACTCGACGGCACATAACAACAACAACAGCATAAATTATATGGGAGGAGACTGCTCATCTTTCTCCATGGGAGAAAGTGGATTTTGGAACCGCTGGTGGATTTGAACCGTCAGAGAAACACTGCCTTTGGGCTAGAAGCACAGCTCTTGATGGCCTGTGCTTCCAGTGGACTTTTTCTGTAATTACTCCTAATCTTGTGCAGGAAAACATGGTCAAGAAGTAAGGGCATTCTTTGGTTGGGATTTTTAAACAGTGATTTATTCATTCTCACATTCTCTCTCTGTATGTATGTGTGTTCATTCACAGACTTGTTATCAGTGAGTGGCTTTTTAAAACTCTTCAGTTTCCTTTTAGTAAAATGCAAGAACAGAATTAAATGGATTTCCAGGTTTTAACAGCTCTGATTCTTTGTAAGACTTCAGTGCATCTTTTAGCATTTTCCATTACTGATTTTTTTTGTTTGTGATTACTTTTCATCAGTATTTATTTTCCTACCTTTTCTCTCTTTTTGCGTATATTTTATTGACATAATATTTATAGCAATAACAGATCTCTCTGAAAGGAAATTTTACAAAATGCATTCTAAAAGTGAGTAATCCTAGGAAATAACACTCAAGTTTCTACCGTGCCACTATTTTTGTTGTTGTTGTTGTTATGTGCCAGCAACCCTATGCACAAGAGCTCTAAACGCTGCTCTATCCTGTGCCAACCTAGTCATCTCAAACACACTCATTCCCACCGCTCCAGTCACAGAATCAATCCATCTCATCAAAGGTCTTCCTCTCCTTCGCTTCCCCTCCACTCTGCCGAACATGATATCCCTCTCCAAGGACCAGTCCCTCTTTGCAACATGCCCAAAGTATGTCAGACGAAGCTTCAGAATTCTTGACTCCTAGGAGCATTCTGGCTTCACCTTCTCCAGGACAAATCTGTTTGTTCTCCTAGCAGTCAGTCCATGGTATATTCAACACTCTTCTCCAGCACCAAAGCTCAAAGGCATCTATTCTCTTTCTATCAACCACTATTTTTAGCTATAGGAAAACTATTCTCCATTCTGATCTTCCCAAATTAGCCACCACCAGCTATCTCAACAAAGTAGCATTTGGTTTCTACTAAATTTTTTTTTTTTTTACTTCGGTGGACATCTGCAGAGATTTTGGAATTCCGTTCATTCATTGTTGCACTTTTCTTCCTGCCACCCTCCACCCCACCCTCGTTGGCTCCTCTCCTGGAAAAGCAAAAGAAAAACTCCTTCATTGGTGGTTTCTACTAATTTTTTTAATTGATATTTTAATGAAAGTCATAGAGACCATGAATTTGCATTCATTCATTCATTGTTGCACATTACCCACCCCTTCCCCAGTTCCCTTTTCTCTTTGGAAAAAAAAAGTTCTTTCATTTTACACAAATCCCACCCCCTGGTCCACTTTACTACGAAGCTCATTTCTGGACTGATGTCATGCAAATGATACCTATATAATATATTCCATTTAAGCACTTTTCTCCCTCATCTGTTTCAATGCAGTGTACATTATGAATGGGACCTTCTAAGAATAAAATCCCTATGCACATCGAAAAAACTTCTCCAATAGGGTAAAAAGGAAAGCCACAGACTAGGAAAGAATATTTGGTGATGACATGTCTGATAAGATACTTATATCTAGAATTTATAGACTACTCGAGCACCACAACAAGATAACGGTAAACAACCCAATTGCAAAATCGGCACAGGATATGAACAGACACTTCACCAAAGGAGACATTCAGATGACCAACAAGCACATGAAGAAATGTTCAAAATCCCTAGCTCTAAGAGAGATGCAAATCAAAACCACGAGGAGATACCATCTCACCCCAGTAACAATAGCAGAATTCAACAGAGGGACAAACAACAAATGCTGGCAAGGTTGTGGAAAATTGGAATCCTTATCCTGTTGGTGGGAGTGTAAAATGGTGCAACCACTCTGGAAGGTGATATGGTGCTTTCTCAAAAAGTTTGAAATAGAAATACCATTTGACCCAGCAATTCCACTACTGGGAATATACCCTAAAGAAACCAGAACTGCCACCCAAGCAGATATATATGCACCTATGTTTACTGCGGCTTTGTTCACAGTAGCAAAGAGTTGGAAACAACCCAAGTGCCCATCAACGAATGAATGGACAGAGAAGCTCTGGTATATTCACGCAATGGAATACTATGAAGCATTGAAAAGCAAGGAACTCATGAAATTTTATATACAAAATGGTGACCCTGGAGGACATTATGCTGAATGAAATATCTCAGTCACAAAAGGACAAATACTGCATAATTCCATTGTTATAAAACAGGACTGGCATGGGGGTTGGGGAAAAACTAAGAGGAGATAAATAATGTACTGATTTTTATTTTACTAGTAGATACCAAAATCAGCCAGAAGTTGGGAGTCCCATCATGTATTTAAACAAATTCGGAACTGTTAGCCTTCCCTTTAACCTCATCTACTCTGAGTAGTACTTTGGCTTGTCTTGTTTTGATTGCCATTATTTGACAGTGGGCCCTTAGTTTTGTTTGCTAATTTACTTCCAATAGAGCACTCAACTAATTCTCCTTGGATTATCACCAGAGTTGTTTCTAGAAAGGGAAATATTTCATCAAAATGAAACTATTTATAGCAATATTTAAATAGAAATTTTCTCCAGGTTATAGAGGCCTTCCTATATATAGCCACAAATTTCTTAAGAGGTTTTCACTGTTTTCTTTTTTTCATGTTATTCTTGCCTTCAAGTTGACACAAACATTAAGTTGTGCTTATTGACTGATGTATTTAGATAGCTGATTTCCATTATGCAATGTTGGGTCTTGCATGGCCATTTTCCAACAGAAGAATATGCATGTCCATTCTGTGTATTCACACACGTGTGTATAGGACTCTCCAGGAGGCATGTACACACACCTATGGAAGGGGCTAAATCAAGTGAGCTAAAATGGATAATAAACCACTTAAACCTCTGCCTCTTAGACTATCCATGGTATCCAGCAGGCACATGTTCAGATGTATCCTCCTCAGCCCCTTTCTTTCTGCACAGGCAGCTGCTGGTCCTCAGCCAGCCCTGGTGCAGGTGCAGGTGGCCACTCGGTGATGGTCAGCGAAGGGGCAGTACGACTCTTCAGTTTCTGTTCACAGAGAAATCTAGACTCTCAGGCTGTGAGTATAGGTCTCTCAAACAATGAAGAGCTGCTTCAGTTTGTTACTATTTGATACCTCTTGACTCTGCCCTAGGATCCTAACCTCCCTCTTGAAAATTTTTTTTCTCCAGACCCTTGTTTTTCAGCTACTGCTCATTTATCTTTATGGTTTTCTTCCCAAATAGCAGACCTATCTTCAGCTCATTGGTTTTGTGTGTTCAGATGTACTAAAACAACATCACAACTTCCAGACAACACTCGTACTTTTCATATTACTTTGGGGTCTTCAAATTGTTTACTTCTTCACCTCCATGTCTCTGCTCCCCCTCTCCACCTTTTAATCTTTCCTTGATAGTACATGACCCTTGCGAGTGTGAGAGTGTTTTTCTGCAGTAACCATTTCTAAAAGGGTCATTTGATATTTTCATCCTACTTTGGCTCGTGTTGAAACCCAGTGGCTCATGCAAATTATTGTCTCTCTATTACTAATCTTAAAGTTGACAATTCAGAGCCATTATTATTCAGAGGCTCTGTAGAAGAAAGGTTTTCCCAACAGCAAGAAACTTTATGGCATCCCTTCTATTTTATAACACATGGGGTCTCTGTGAACACAAATCGATTGCAACAGTTTTGGTTTTCTGGTTTAGATAGGGTCGAATCCTGTTGAGTGACTTTTAACATACAAAACGCTTTTTATCATTTTACTGTTGGTGGCTTAGTGGCCAGAAGCTGCACTACAATCCTGAAGACATGCAGTTTGAATCCACCAGCTGCTCTGCAGAAGGATGGGCAGTCTCCTCCCATGTGATTAACTGCCTCTGGGTCAGCTATGGGTCGATTCTGACGTGATGGTACACACAACAACAACAGTAGATAAGGAGGGAGCTGTGGTGGCCTCATGGTAGGAAACTGTACTATAATCCCAAAGGCGTGTTCATTTTCTCTACAACCTCGCCAGCATTTGCTGTTTGCTGCTCTGTTGAATTTTGTTATTCTTACTGGGGTGAGATGATATCTCATAGTTGTTTTGATTTGCATCTCTCTTAGGGTTAGGGAGTTTGAACATTTCTTCATGTGCTTGTTAGCCATCCTGTAACTGTTCTGTTCATATACTGTGCCCATTTTTCATTTGGGTTGTTTACTTTTATCTTGTTGTGGCGGCATGTTGTTTAGACACTAGCTGCTCTGCAGGAGAAAGGTGGGAAGTCCTGTGTGCTTAACTGCCTCTGAAAATCCACTGAAGGGTCTGCTGTGGGTTGATATCTACTTGACTGTACACAGCAGCAGAAACAAGTAGGTAAGGAGTTGCACTGGCAACCTAAAAGCTGGCAGTTCAGATCTACCAGATACTCCATGGAAGGAAGATGAACAGTCTCCTCCTGAAATCCTCTGAAAATCCCTTGGAGGGTCAGCTATGGGTAGGTTCTATCTCGACAGTATATTTTTGAGGCCTGTTCTGAACAGATCACTAGATTCTGAAAATATTTTATAGGTCACTTCGCTTACCAACTATAGGGGAGTGATAACCTCTGGAGGACAGAGTTTCAGCATTTTTTTTTTCATTAAGTGCTAAATAGTCTGGGCTACGATAGAGCCACAAAATTTGAATGTTTGTAACAAAAGACTTGAACATGCTGAATTTCTGTAGTAGCAAGAATGGATTTTTGATAATTTTAAATAAAGTGGGTCAAGATCTTGAGTAGTTGGACCTTCCCGAAATTTCTTGAGTCTTAAGAAAGGAAAGAAGAAAAAAAAAAAAGAAATGCAGATTGTTTGGAATTTAAGGTCCAGGGACAAATCTTTCATCACTGAAAACAGAACAAACCAGCTATGAATTTGTAGTCCCTATTACTCAGAATGATTATTGCTAAGTGGTAGTGGTGGCAGAAGCCTGGGTGGTAGAAATCACTACATTCTCTGTCAGCATTAAGCACCTGCTGTCAGTTCCTGGGCCTGGCCTCCTGACATCACTACTGTTTTTGACATGTTCCCTTCTTCCCATTTTAAGAGCCAAGGAAATCCTGTTGAATGCTTGGACGAGCCAGCAGTTTACAGCCCAGCACCAGGGCTACTTTCCTGAGCACCTGCCTCCTCGAGTGTTGCTCCCCGCCCCCCAAGCAGTGTGTTTCTGCCTTTGCCTAAAGTTGTTATGGATACATGGGGAACATTTTAGGGACAGATAATAATTTACTTTCTGGAGCTCGACACTAGCCCAATTCTGCCTTTTCTGAGAAAAGGGCTTTAGTTGGAAATGAGATGCACGTAGTAATGATGTCCATGCTAAAACATTTGCACTAGGTCCCACCTGCACGTCATAACATTTGGTACTGTGCAGCTGATGTATATGTTATTCTTTTATTTTCTCTTATTTTTATGTTTTATCTATTTAACAAGTATGGATGTGACTGTTAGGAGCCAGAAACTAGTCCAGGAATTTTACCAGTAGTAGCTCACTTAACCCCTTAACCTTGTAAAAAAAGTACTGCTCTCCCCCTCCCCATGACCCTCAAACAAGAAAAAAAAAATTAAAGCCCAGAAAGATTTCTCATTGTTGTTGGGTGCCGTCAAGTTGACTATGACTCATAGTGACCGTGTGAAGCTCAGATCTGAACCTTGCCCTGTCCTGCCCACCATCATGGTCTCTGATGTGCGCACATGTATTGTTACAGTCTCTGCCAGCCCTTGTTGAAGGGCTCCCTCTCATTCTTGGCTCCCTTCCTTTGAATCCAAGTTAGCATAGAGTATCTCTTGACGCAGTATCTTTTGAGAAAAAAATTAAGCATAAGCTAGCAACTAAAAACTTCAGTTTGTTTTTGCATTCTCTTAGCTTGAGAATTGCCAAGCTAATTCTTCTCTTTTGATTTTCTAATTCTAGCTCTTGGCACACTTCTTCATAGCATTTTGCTTTGTCTTCTCGAGGTACCGTTTGAAATCTTACTTCGGCAGTTTTTCTCTTTGTTTTCACTTCTAGACATTCTAGTGCCATTTTCAGTTTCTTCTGACATTCATTTACGTTTTTTCTGCACCCCCCCTTTATAACTTTCATCATGGATAATATTCTTTTTTAAAAAATTATATTTTATTAATTTTAATGAACATTTACAGAAGTTTTGGATTTCCATTCATTCATTGTTGCACTTTTCTCCCTGCCCACCCCTCCCTCCCTCCCCCAGTTCGTTCCTCTCTTTGAATAGTAAAAGAAAAATTATTTCATTGGTAGGATAATATTGTTGATCTCATCTCACAACTCATCTGATCTTCAGTCATGAGTGATAAGTGCATCACATCTATTCTTTTTTAAAAAAGATAGATTTACATTGTCTTTTCTTTTAAAAACTCCTTTTTCATTGTTGCACATTTTCTCCTCCCACCCCTCCTCCTCTCCCAGCCCACCCAGCAATGCACCCTTGCTCCAGATTGTCATCCATATAATGCCTAATCATGTATTCCCTTCGTCCAGTTCTTCTCCTCACTGTTCTACTGCAGTGTTCATTGTCTATCTACTGTCTTCCGATTCTGTCCCCAACCCTCCATGTCAGTCCTGTTATATAACAGCTGTGTTATGCATTTGGTCCTTTCATGACAGATCTATTTCACTCAGCATAATGCCCTCCAGGCTCCCCCTTGTTATGTAATGTTTTACAAGTTCCTTGTGTAGTGTTTTGTTCCATTGTATGAATGCACCATAGTTTTTCTATCCTTTTGTTTGTTCATGGGCACTTGAGTTGCTTCCATCTCTTTACTATCATGAATAACCAGCAGTAAACATGGGCGTGTATACATCTGTTTGAATCATGGCTCTGGTGTTTTTAGTAGTGGAATTGCTGGTTCAAGTGGTATTTCTATTTCTAATTTACTGAGAAAGCACCAGACTGCTTTCTATAGTGTTTGTACCACTTTACATTCCCACCAGCAGTAAATGAGAATTCCAGTCTCTCGACAACCTCACCAGCATTTGTTGTTTGCTGCCCTGTTGAACTTTGCTATTATTGCTCAGGTGAGATGATATCTCATAGTTGTTTTGTCAAATCTATTCTTGAGGTGATTTTTGTAATCAGTTGAGATTATGTTCTTGTAGACTTGTTTGCATTTTCTTCACCTTTAGTTTGAATTTGCACATGAACTCTTCCGTTCAACTCCTGGTCTTGTTTTGATTGCTAATATTGAGCTTCTCCATTGACTCTTTTTCAAGTCAATCTGATTTCTGCAGAGCCCATCAGGTGAGATCCATGTGTAGAGTAACTTTATGCTTTTTTCCAAAAAAGATACTTGCAATGGATAAATGACTAGTAGTACAAGATTCAGTCATTCCGTCTCTAGCCTCCTTTCTGTCACCATGTCATGTTGAGATTCAGACCCTGACAGTCTGACTGTAGACACAGCCTTGAGGGGCCCCTCATGGCTGTTGTGCCTACAGGTCCTGGGACCTTCCAGGAACACATTTCTCTGTGCCTGTAAAGAACCAGATCAGTACTCTTTACACAGATACTGAGGCACATAGTGATCAAATGACTCCTACACTCACGAGCCATTTATACCAGCATTTTCTCTTCTTAGGCTTCTTATGTATTGGGGTGCTCATCAGACCACAGAAGGGTCCCAGAACTGTGTTCCAGAGATGGGAGTTTCTCAAAGCCCTAGCAGATGTGCTTGATATGTGGCTGTTTCCTGACATCCTAGTTGGCTATCTAGTAGTCTAGTGCAGATGAACTCCTCACAGGTCACTGTCGCAGTTTTCTTCTGTTCCAGAAAAACTCATCTTTAGCTTTTGATTACTCAACCTTTGGCCTCTAAGTGGGAGTGAGAGCAGGGACTTGATTTTCCCAGTGAAGAAGAGACGATATAGTATCAGTAACCCCTATGAAGCACAGGGCTTGAATCTATCCTGCAGCATTTACTTTATGCTAGCACCTTTCTTCTCTGAGCTCCCAGCTGCCTCTTCTTCAGTTACTCTTCCTTTATTAAACAAGATGATGAGTTCTGGGTTACGTGGTGGAGTCAGGGCTAGGTATTTTACAGGGTGGCTACACATGGGAAACCGTCGTCTTTTGCAGCCACACATGATGCTCTTTCCTCACTTCTCCCCTTTGAGCAGGAGTTGAGGTGATTCTGCAGGATGGCATGGCTGATGACCTCCCTGACATACCCATGGTGCATCCCATTGACTGGGTCCCCGGATGAACTCAGCAGGTAGTGCTTACAAAAACTACTTACAAGTACTGCTCTTGTCATGTTATCAGAGCCCTGGGTACATTCAGAAAAACTTGAAATGGAAGGAAATCAGACTTTGTCAAATTTACATGAATGTAGTTCATGGATCGATGGTCTACTTTTGCCCCCTTGAGAGTTTAGCATCCTGCCTAGGTCATCATCATGTATAATCTGTTCTTCCTTTAGTGCTTCATGCATTCTTTTAGTTGGAATTTCCTGTGACAAAAATCCTCACTACAGGGTCAATAGATATAAAGGGTTGAAGTTGTCAGTGATTTACTCTTGCTTGGATTAATAGTCAACCGATAGTCTTGGTCTTAACAGTCAGGAGATCAGGAGAAATAATACATTGGGCAAGTCAGATGTTGGGGATCTTAAAAAAATACCGAAGAGCACTGATGCCAGTCCGAAGACTAAAGTGCACCTGACTCATGGTCTTTTTGTCACGTGCTTTGCATCTGAAAGCTAAAATAAGGATGATAGAAGAAGAATTGATGACTTTGAGTTTTGGTATTGGAGGAAAATACTGAGAATCTCATGGGCTGCCAACATATGTCTTGCAAAAGTGCAGCCAGAACGCTTCTTGGGGGTAAAGATGGTGAAGCTTTGTGTCTCATACTTTGAGCTTGTTGCTAGGAGAAGCTATTCCTTGGATAGGGACATCATGCTTGAAATGATGGAAGGTCAGTGAAAGAAAAGACGATCTTCAAGGAGATAAACAAAAACAGTTACTGCAGCCGTGGGCTGAGATGTGTGTGATGATGTGGATGGCACAGGATTGGACAGGGTTCAGGTCTGTTGTTCATAGAGTTGCTATGAGCCATACCGAACTTGGTGGTCCTAACAACAACATGGGGATATAGGTATATTGATGATTATCCTTGTTTTCTTCTGTTTTGGAAAATGTTAGAGGACATTGCCCCATTTTGACAAATTATTAGCTAATGAAATATGTAGAAAAATGACTCCAGTTTCTGAAGATTTAAGAACTGTTCATTTTCTTTCAACTGAAAAAAATTAATACTAAAGTGTGGCTAGACTGCAGACATTTTATGGTGGTGAGATTCACCTGAGGTTTGATTAATGTGAGAGGTTGCATATACTTGGAGCTGTGAACTCAGTATAACTCTCACATCCAGTCTGCTCCTGCTCATAGAGCCGCACATTGGGGTTCCAGGGCTGTAAGTTGTTAAGGGAGGAGACTACCCATCTGGTGGATTTGAACCAAGGGAAACATTTGGCTTTGGGTTGAAAACTCAACTTGCTCCAGACTGCCACTAGAGCGCCCTTAGAGTCTGTTTATTTCCTGAGTCTTTACCACACTGTTGCCCTATAGGAGTCCTTGGCTTGGTGCACTTGGCTGCTACTCAAAAGATTGCCCTTTTGAGGCTTCCTAGAAGCCACTCAGGGAGCTTTGCTGACGCAGCCCATAGGGAATTATGCTGCTAACCCAAAGGTCACACGTCTCTGGTGGTTCAAGTTGACCAGCTGCTCTTCTTTGGGAGAAAATAGGCTAGTCTCCTCCAGTGCAATTTATACCTTTAGAAATCCACTGGAGGAGTAGCTACAAGTTGGACTCAACACCAGTAATAAGTATATATGTATGTATAGGCAGATACTCCGCACAAGATATACCTACTTCAAGCAAATAATTCTTGAAAATTTTGTCGAATACAATTTTCCTTTAATGCACACGAGGTCACCATGAATTGGAATGTCTTCTGTGGCAACTAGTCAGTCATTTAAAGCACTGTAACATAAATATGATTATCTCCACTCTATAGCTGATAAAACAAAGGTTACACAAATAGACAAGAATGGTAAAGGGAACAGAGTCATGACTTGAATGCAGGCCTGTGGGTCTTGCCTTAGACCAGGAGGCCCATAATGGGCAGTGGCATCAGTAGTCAGCAGGATTTCCTGAGAGCTGTGGGGTGAGAGGCATTTTAAAAAATTTCTTAGCAATATCAGTAGCAAAATTTTGATCTCAAAGACTGTTCCAGATATTCCTAGCAACCTTTTGGGCAACAGAGAAATTGTTGTGTTTCTAGGGACACACTGAAGTTAGTATATTGTTGTTTTGTATCATTGAGTTTGAACTGTCCCAATTACATGGGAGGAGTTTGCTCATTTCTCCTATGGAGCAGTTGGTGGTTTTGAACCACATGCCTTTGGGTTGACAGTGCAGTTCTTTACCACCACGGCTCCCTGGTAAATTGTAGGGATAGTAAATGCCCGAACAGTATGATGTTTGTGAGAAACCTTAATAAGATGAAAGTACAGCTCTTGTGATATCATCATAACCTTAAATACATTCTAAGAAAGTGTGATGTTTGTGAGAAATGGTAAGAATACATATGTTGATTTTAGAAAGTGAAAACATACTGCCATAAGGAAATGTTGTGTTTAGTGACCCTTATTACTGCAGTCAAAATAGCAGAGACAAAAAAATGTAACAATTAGGCATTGTTTGGAGCATGTTCTCTTTGTACCTGGAGAGCTGATCACCCACCACTACCAACTTGCCTTTTTACTTCCATTTCCCCTCCCCATGAAGGCTACTTGCTCTTAATGAATAGTGGAGGAAAAAAATAATAGAGGGGGAAAGCAGTTCTAATACAAATCCTCATTTTGTTTCCTTTCATACCCCTCCCCCATTAGACATTCAAGGTGATAATTGCTTGAAATATTGGGAGCAAGTAATTTGTATTGGTAAAGCTCTGATGAACTTCAAAAGAATCTGTTTTCTAATGGTGACCTCTTTTTAATTATGAGGTGGGGCAGATGTGTACTTCTCTGGACCTGATGCACCTGCTCCCTCTTGGCCCCTCCAGAGAGCTAGGGACGTGATGATGAAAAAAGGACTCCTTGTCTGAATTTTTTCAGTATCAAGGCCATAGTTGAGGACCTCAGGATCTTGAATATTTATATTCAGGTTCCTAAGTGTTTTGACTTCCGCTTTATGATATTAAAATTAGAATTAGACAGGAATAGTAAAATCTGATGCATTTTGGCCATCATTTTATGTACTTCATGTAAATTTGTTTTTAAAACTTTTCATCACCACTACAGTCCACTGCCACTGGGTTAGTTCTGACTCATATTACCCTTCCATCTGTTTTTCTAACTGTAAATCTTTATGGGAGAATCTGTTGGTAGATTTGAACTGCTGACCTTTTGGTTAGCAGCACAACACACATGGCAATCACCAAGACTCCTTGTTTTTGTCATTGTTTGGTGCTTTTGAGTCTAGTATGACTCATAAGAACCCCATAAGCAACAGTTCTAAATTCTTTCCTTTCCTGTACCAGTCTCACTGTCTCGGATACACTTGAACCCAGTGCTGCAGTCACCAAGTCATTCCATCTCAATGAAGGTCTACCTCGCTTTCACGACCCTTCCAAACATGATACCCTTTTACAGGGAATAGCTTCTAGCAACATGTCCAAAGATGAAACATGAGAGATCAAGCTTTGCCATCCTTGCCTCCAAAGAGCACTCTAGTCACAAGTTTTCCTAGATATACCTGTTCGTTATTTTGGCAGTTTGGAATATTCATTTTTCTTCTCCAGCATCAGAGCAAAGACATCAATTCTTCTGTCATCCTTATTCATTGTCCAGCTCTCAGATGTATAGCAAGTGATTGAAAAGACCATAGCCTGAATCAAGCATACTTTAGTCTTCCTACTGACATCATATGTCTCCTTATCTCCTGACTGCTGGTACCACGGGTGTTGATTGTAGATCCAAGCAGGATTAAATCATTAACACTTTCAAGCCTTTGTCCATCTATCTTGATGTTGCCCACTAGCCCAGTAGTAAGGATCTTTGTGTTCTTGATGTTAACATGCTCCTTGTTGTTGTTTTGGACTGTAGAGTTAGAACTGACCCATAGCTGACCCTCTGGTCAGTTTTTAGAGGCAGTTAATTGCACAGGAGGAGATTGGCCATCTTTTTCCCCCAAAGAGCAGCCGGTGGTTTCAAACCGTGTGTCTTTTGGATTTAGTGAGGATTCTTGCCTCCGGTTACTGTTCTAAGTACTTTGCAAATGCTGATACAGGCTACTGGGGCACTGGTGGGTTAATGACAGAATTCTACCTTTCACTGGAGGAAACCTGAGTTTGATTTCCTGGCTGATGATGTCCTTCAGGCATAGCTGCCACTTTTTCTTGGAGGAGGCGTATGTGTTGCTCTGATGCTGAACAGCTTTCAACAGAGCTTCCAGACTTAAGATGAACCAGGAAGGAAGATGTGGATGTCACTTCTGAAAATCAGCCAGGGAAAGATGCATGGTCATCATGGTCTAATCTTCATCTCATCATGGGGACAGCACAGGACTGGACAGCATTTTGCTTTGCACACGGAGTTTCCATGATGTGGAGTCTATATTGCTACAGCTAATAACATCCCATTAATATCATCCACACGAAGATTCCTTTATCTGTTTCCATTTTACAAATGAGAAAAGTGGAGGCACTTAGAGATGTGCTGAAGGCCACTCAGTAGGTAAACAGCAGACATGGTATTCAAACCTAGGCAGTCCAGCTCTGAGCATGTGCTCGTTCACCTTCCCTGCCTCCTTTCAAGAGGTGTTTCTAGCCAATTACAGCCTCCAGCAAATAAACAGCAGTTAGTTTTTGGCTGTTATAATTGAAACAAATTGAGCATTGAGAAAGGAAATGCTCAGGCTAAAACACTAAGGCGTAATAGTTGATGGACTTACAAGGAGTGGATTTTTTCTTTTTCCCCCCCTCTTTCCTCCAGCTTAATTAGTTCTTCTACAGAGGGGCTACCACAAATATGCCTAAAAAATGACTGCCCACAGTAGATAAGTAGCCTCTGTCAGACAGAACGAATTCACCTTTGTTTATGAATTCCCTTTGTTATCAAAAGGACGTTCCTAGTAGAAATTTAAATTCCTACACAGCAGTTTACATGCTTAGCTGGGGACACAGGAGAGACCTATTGAATTCAGTGCTCGGTCTGGGCCCAGTCCTGTATTCCTCATTGCAGGTGAAAAATGAAAACCACACATAAATCACCTCTAATTATTTGTAAGATCTTGAGTCTAGATTTTTTTTTGGTACAATTTAAAAGGTTAATAGAGGTAGAATTACTAGGAAGGAAACAGAAACTCGAAGTTCAACAGGAAGGGCTTATTTACATCTTTTCTTTTTCATTTAAAGCCTAATGTCTAACTGTTAATCCCAACCTAGTGCAAGTGTGATTTACAAGCAGGGAAATTGAGAAGTTGGTGGTTTTTTGCTTGGTTTCATGGGTGATCCTTTCTGTCCACCACATGGAACAGATCTACTGAGATGAGAAAATGGGAAGCTGGATTCCCGTTCATTTTAATGTTTCTTCTGTCTGTGTGTGTGGCTGCCCTTATTTTGATCAAAATGTCCAGAGTTCCAAGATTATTAGAATTCCCAGAAGAACTTTTGTCCATGCCTCAGCTTTAATTTGAGTAGGAAAAACCAGCCCAGTAAACAGCGCTGCGCCTCTGTTCAGGCTGCAAGAAGGGGTCCACTAGCAGTGAATCAAATCTAGAGGAAACTGAGAGTAAGTAAAGAGATGCTGTGATAAACGGATTGTAGCTAAGATGATGATCAACGTAGGGCTTGTCTTTCCCTGCACAGTCATCTCTTGCAAAGTATCTGAAGGTTGGCTGATGTGGAAAATGTGAGCAACTTGGAGAGGAAACCCTCAGAATGAAGAAAGCACATGCTCAGAAAAGCCACATGTCATGGATGAGGTCCCTTCTAGCTTTACACTTTCCAGAGTAATTCAGTAGCTGCTGGAGTCTCACTGAAGCTTTCCTCCCTCTCTTGACTTAGAATGAAGTGCTCACTCTCTGACTCTGTCTTTTCTCATTCCTGTCTGTGGGACCTGCCTCTTCCTAGCTAAGCTGTGGCTCTTAAGGTATCTGCCTCTGATTTGCTCGTCCTTTTGGGGATTATCCTAGCCTCTGCTTGTGGCCTCTGTCCCCATTAAGTTATGTGCCTGCACTAGATTTTCTTTATTAGCAACAGGGAAAGGGCAGTGAGAGGCAGTGGGGGTACAAGGTGAGGAGCGGAGTTGGCCTTCTGGACAACCATGATGGTCCCAGCATATAATGTAGACTTTTTTCCTTTCAGTCAGCTAAAAATATTTTCAGAATATACGTGTGTATAATTGTGTATGTATATGGAAATAATGAATTGATGGAAGCAAATTTTATTTTATGGAATGCTGTAGTATTCACATGTGAGTGTGACTTCAGTGCCTACCCCAAATTAAAGTTCAAATTACATTGTTTTTTCTATATAAAAAACCCAAATAACACTAAAAAATATTTTTCTATAAAGTAAAACACTTTTTCTCTGATTGTGAATATATTGTATGATGTATAATTTCTGGAAAATGCAGAAAAATAGAGGCAGCCTGGAAATCACCTGTAGTGTTACAAGTTGACACGGTAGTGAACATATATAGGTGCATGGTTTCTACAGGGTGTCCCCTCCCCCTTAATTTTGTTGACTTCATGTGAAATTTCATTTACCCTCAAACTAAGGCTGCTAAATCCCTGGGATCTTTTCAGAACATACTTGCCCTTCTCTGTGTCCAGAAAAGTGATCACATTTGCCTGCAGAAGTCTTTGACCCTGACCTTTCTTCCAGGATGGAAGTCTGTAGGTTCACGTGGAATAAAAATGTTGAAAGCTGTGACAAGAGGAACGGTTTAATGGTCCAGTCAGCCTTTTCACCCATATCAATGGGCCTTTTTATCTTATGAGACATGTGAGGTGTTGGGGTTTTGTGTGTTTTGGGGCCCTTTTATCTTAAGAGGCATGTGAGGTGTTGGGGTTTTGTGTGTTTTCTAATCAGGCTCAAATTACCAGCATCTATTGGAACTCTGGGTGACACACACTTTGTGTCTGACCCACAGTCTGGTTTGTGCTCATCCCTCTGTCATTACCATTTTCACCCTGTCTACCACCTCTCCTCAGGTGGACTTCCCCTCTTTTGAGCATTCACGAACGTGGAAAGGGGATATGGGTCAGCTGCTTCTCATAGTTAGGTTTTTGTGGTAAAGAATTATATTATGATGTGTTTTGTTATACAATACAGTCTTACTGAATAATACATAATACGGTATTTTTCCCCCACAACATGACTGGAATAGAGAAAAAGAACTTCTGTTTTAACACCTGTTCATAGAAACTCATCATGATAGGTAGCATTTTGGAGTTGTGGGTTGCCCAGAAGTCAAAACTTGTGAGTATGGTTCTATCGCCTTCTAGGCAAGGGAACTCATACCAGTCACCTTGTTAATGTATTGCATGAAGCAATACACTAATTAGTATGTGAATGTATGGTTTTATCGAAGTTACCAGTTTATTTCCAATGAACATGGAAGACTAAGTGTATTACTTGTCCCTCCTGACTTCTCATCATGGTTCGTAAAGACAGCATCTCCATCCTCCTAAGCTTCCAGTGTGGGAGCCCTGGAGGTCTCTTCGTCTTGGCCATCCTCCATCACCCGCCACATCTAGGATAACAACACTTTCAGCTCATTTTGTTCAGCCTCTTCAGTGACATATGTGTGACTTCTCCATTCTCTCTGTCACCACTTTCAGTCTATCCTTTTACCTCTTGCCTGGGCTTGCTCATCTCCTTATTGACCTAGTTTTGTTTTGAACACTCCATGCTGTAGTTACAATAATCTTTGCTTCACCCTCTTTAGGAGATACTAAGGTCCTTGAGAACAGAGAGGACATTTTACTGGTCTTCATCTGCTGTACTGTGTTTTCTTGGCACCACACCTTTACAAGGCACATCATTTTAATGTCAGTTGGATCAGATAGCATTGAACTGAGTCGTTTTGGGTTGTTTAATTTCAACGAACCAGATTTGGGCTCATGCCTGAATAAATTACTGAATCTCTGAATGAACCTGGTACTAGCCAGGTGTTACAGGTAGAGCCTGGAGCAGGAGTAGAGAGATGTGCAGTCTGACTAGAGATGACTGGCTGCCTGATTTTGAGGAAGGCGTCTCATACCTCACTTCTCTGGTATCATTTTCCTCATCTGGACTGAGGACAGGCAGACTTCACTGAGCCCTCGAGGACCCTTCCAGCTCTGAAATTCCACATTAATAAACTACTTTGCATTTGATTGCTTTGAAGTGGCAATTTCCCCCCTTCTGTATGAGATAAAATGAATATTTCATCTCAAGCCCAGGAGTCATCTTGCATATATACTGCTATGACGAGGGCTAATAAATGCTCTGATGGAGACTTTAAATTGGGACAAATGGAGTAATTTCCATTGCTCCGTCATAAGAATCTAGCCAAGTCTTTTGCAGAGAAATGAGACTGAAGACTTAGAGTGTCATTCACATCAGTAAAAATTATGCTTTGACACATTATTGTGGTTAACTTATAAATCAATTAGGGAAATGAGGATACTTGAAAAGACAAACTTTTAAAAAATTCAAATACATGCATCGAAACTTTAAATTACAACCCTTAAAGTCATTTTAAGGGAGCACTGGTGGTCTCGTGATACGAAATGGCTGCAGTCCCAAAGACACAAAATTCAAATCTGCCAGCTGCTCTCTCTGGATGAAGGATGGCAAATCTCTCATTCAGTTACTGCCTCTGAAAACCATCAACTGGGTCAGTTCTGACTAGATGGTACATGAAAGAACAACAAAGAGTCCTTTTGAATAGCTAATGTGATCCCAAGTTTTAAAAATGCTAAGGAAAAAACCTGAAACCATAATTCTTTAAACTTAGGTAGAGTTTCAAAGTTACTGATGGATTTGCCTGGTGACTGGGCCAGTAGAATGCCTTTGGAGTTCTCCCATGGAAGCATGCAACTCAGAGTTTATGGGTATGAGCCTTTCAACTCTATGGGCTACGCCTGTCTGTCTGCCTGGCAGCTGAGAGCAGGCTGAGAAGATAGATGTGGCTGCCAGTGCCTGTGCCCAGGCCCAGGCAGTTCACCACACCCTAATCATCCTCTGGCAGATTGGAGGATACCTGAAAACAGGCGGTTTGCCACGCCCTAATCAACTTCTGGCAAAATGGAGGATACCTGAAAATCACACCTCCGGTTTCCAACTGTCAGTTGACCAGAGAGCTGGACAGATGTCCTATATGGGATTGTTCCAAAGGAGACACATGACAGTGCTAATGGCCACCTTAGTGCCATCAGTCAGAGATGGGCCCAGGATCTGTGTGTCGAGGGATAGGGGCCAGATAGCTCCTAGGTAAGTCCTTTGTATAATAGCTTAGGTTCATCTGTGTCTCTAAGCATATCCACTCTATCAGACTTTTGATGCTTTGGTTATATATAATCCCAACTTTAGCCTGCTGAGATTTCCCTGTCATCACTGTGTGAAAAATTACAAGGTTCAGAAACACAATACACATCCACGGTAAAAATTTCATCTGGACTTATCCTATAAGTAAAGCAAAATTAGCCTTTAATCAGTCCTAAGTAATCTATTGGGTGGTTTGATTTTTTCCCCCTTTAGCTTATTTATTTTTAATTGAGATGTAATTTGTCTGACCCAAAATTCACATTTTAAAGTTTGTAGCTTAGTGGTTTTTTTGTAAGGTTCTGTCACCTGATTTCTTAGTTGGCTAAGCATTTACTCCTTGGTATTTCTCATGCCAGTCCTGCGGCTGTGTGGCCAGCTCCAGGTCAGCTTTTGAGCACCTTGTGAGAGAGAGGCTGCTGGCTCCTGAATAATGAGAAAATGCGTCCATCTTGATTTGGCAAAAAGGCAATTGAACTTAGCTTTTCTGCTTTCCTGTGTTATTTTAGGCTTTTCTGAGATTTATTAACCTTATCTTAAAGGGATAGTAATCTTACACAGTAATACAGGCTTACAGGGTGATAGTAACTTTAAAGAGTGATGTTGCTGTTGTGTACCATCGAGTAAGAACCAACCCATAACTGACAGTGAGTTTTCAGAGACAGTTACTGGCACAAGAGGACAATGCCCTTCTTTTCTCCTACAGAGCAGCTAGTGGTTTTGAACAGTATACCTTTGGGTTACCAGTGCAACTCCTTTCCACTAGACCACCAGAGTTCCCTTATAGGGTGATGGCATGATCCAAATAAGAGGAACATGAAAATGCTTTGTAAAATAATGAAAAGTTGTTTGTTTTTGTCATTGTTCAAGTCTGCCTCTTGCCTGACCAGACTCTGGCCAAACTCAATCTTTCCCTAAAATGTTACTTTTGGAGCTAGACAATGCTGATCAGAGGTGTATCTTAGGAATAAAGTGTTAAGAGGAGATTTGAAGTCCAGACTCCTGGTGGCATAAAAGCACAATATACCAGGCTACTATCTCAAAGTTCAGCAGTTCATATCCAGCCACCTGCACCATGAGAGAAAGATGGACGTTCTCCCCTCATTTTCACAGCTTCCGAAACTCAATGGAAGATTGTTGTGATTTGTAACTCATTTGATGACAGTGAGTTTGTTTTGGCTTTTTTAAAATCAGGCAGGATTCTTCTTCCACATTTCTCATAACCTTGTAATTGAACATAGAACTTAGAAATGTGAACATCTTACTTTGTCACTCAGAGGTTTGGGCTGGCCCTTTTGTGTCTGTGCAGTTAACTCTAAATGATTGGCACTGCCCTGCCCTTCTTGGCACCAGGAATGTCACTTCCTTGGCTTAATACTTGCCCACTGGATTTGACAATAAAAGCTATATTGTAATGGAGGGAAACAGTGGGAAGGTTTAAGTACAGGAGTACATCGTGGTTCCTGCCTTTGTTGTAGAAAGGGAGCAAGCCTTAGTGCACTCTGGCAAAGAGGAGCATACATCATCCAGAGGTTCCATCTGGTACAAGATCCTTGGCACTGGAAGAAATTGGGATAACTATATCAGAAACCAGTCAGAAACAAAATGGATCTTAGAATGTTGTTGCTCTCTATTTTACATCAGTTTCTTAAGCTTTGTTGATGCTCTTTCAAATGATCAATGCACACTGCCATCTAGCCCACCAGCAGCAATATGGCATCAGCAAAAAAGCCCGTAAAGCTGTTTTTAAAATGTTTGAGTAAGTCCTTTCTGACAGTTTAAAGTTCTTTCTTCTACTTCTTGAAATTCTTTGTTCCATAGGTTCTCCTAAAAAAGCTTTAGAGCCCTGGGGATGAAGGGTCCTTGGAAGTGGATAGGCAACAGAAGAGAATCAGGTCCATACTTTCTCAGTTTTTGAGGCCAGGAATCCACTACCCTCAGATCAGAAATTTGAGGTTTTTGTTTGTTTATTTAAACATTTTCTTTGTCTTGGAGAGGGTGAAGTCAGAATGTTCCCTGAAGTCAAGGATTCTGAAGCTTTGTCTGACATACTTTGGGCATGTTGCAAGGAGGGACTGGTCCTTGGAGAGGGACATGATGTTTGGGAGACTAGACGGACGGTACAGGAGAGGAAGACCCTTGATGAGATGGATCGATTTTGTGAGTGGAGTGGTGGGAATGAATGTGTTTGAGACAGCGAGGTTGGCACAGGATAGAACGGCGTTTAGGGCTCTTGTACATAGGGTTGCTATGAGTCGCAAACGACTCGATGGCACATAACAACAACAACAACAATTATTAATTTCAATGAAAATTTACAGAGACTTTGAATTTCCATTCATTCATTGTTGCACTTTTCTCGTCTCCCCCAAGCCCCCCCCCAGTCTGCTCCCCTGTTGGAAAAGTAAAAGAAAAATTCTTTCATTGTTTTACAATCCCTCCCCCCAGGTCCACTCCACTATGCAGCCTTCACTTTGGACTCCCATCATGACAAAAATACCTAATCACATATCTGTTTTAAACCGTTTTCTCCCTCCTCTGTTTCAATGCAGTATACATTATTAAACATATATTTCTCAGTCTCTCCCCAACCCCAATGTCAGTCCTGTTTTACAACAGTGGCACCATGCAGTATTTGTCCTTTTGTGACTGAGATACTTCACTCGGCATACTGTCCTCCAGGGTCACCCATTTTGAATAATATTGCATGAGGTTCTTGCTCACATTTCTCGTTTACTTTTACTTGCTATGGATGGGTTTTTATTTATTTATTCTTTTGTTTGTTTTCTCTTCTTGATGTTTATATATAGATAATCATCTTCTTGTTCAGGAAGAACATCTGACCTAGATATTGTTATAGTGTAGTTTTTGTTCTTTTAGTCCTCTATTTTATATTAGCTTATCCAACTATGTACCTCCACTGAAATACCATCATAATACTAACATTCATTTGGAGCTTAAAGCACATATACAGCAGATGCATTGAGATAAATCCGTCAAACATTTAGATGGGCCATATTGTAGCATATTTGCGTCATATAAGAAAACTTTTTCCCTCCTTGAAGTTATCTTAATAGAGAATTCTTTGAGGCTGAAAGTCCGTATTGAAGCATGCTTATTGATGGAATTCTTTCAGGCCGTTATGAATGGTTTCAACAAATTTCAGAATTGGCTTTATTTGGTACTCACCAGAGTCATGCTGCATTGAGTCATGTTTACTCAATAAAGGGCTTAATGTAGAAAGTGGACTTAATGGTTCTTTTTTTTCTAAAGTGGAATTAATATTTTATTTACATACTGTTTTACCATTTACAGAATGCTTATCCATGCACGATTTCATTTGATCCTTACAATATTCATGGTGAAGATATTATCCTCATTTAACAAGGCATCTGCAACACAGAATAAATCACTTGCCTCAGTTCACGCAGCAGATAGCAGCTAATGGCCAGGAATAGTACTCACTTCTTGTTTTAAAATACAGTGTACTTTTACCTGCCCCAGAACCAGCCCCAGCCTCCCCTACCTTCATCCACCAGCTTTGGTACAGTAACCTGGGCAGAAGCATTGTTAAGAGCAGCATGTCTTGAGAATGTTCTTTGGTTATCCCTGAGTGATCTGTGCTTGTTTTTACCTGTCCCCTGGATTCAAAATACCCTTAAAATGACATTCCTGTTCTCTGGAGGGAATTTGCATTATGTGTCTTGAGTGGTTAGACTGAACGATAATAGTCTCTGGTCTCCCTCTTCTTTAATGTTTATATTAATGCCCAGATCTATACGGTTGACCTGGGCAGTTGCACTCGGATATACCAAAAGCTGAAGGAGCACTGGTGTTACAGTGCATTATGTATTGGGCTGTTAGCCAAAAGATTATTAGATTGAGTCTCTCAGCCATTCCAAGGGTAGGTAGATGAGACAGGCTCTTCTCATTTAGAAACCAAAGACAGGATCGCCTTTTGTTGGAGTCTACTTGACAGCAGTGAGTTTGGTTTTGAGTTTGTTGAAGGCTACAGTAAGCTGTCATTTAATTCACATATGAAATCAGGTCGACCATTTTTTAATTTCTCAAAAATTTGAGTTTAATTACATCAAGGACTTGGACTTTTTGTTGTTGTTTGTTCATCACCAACTGATTCAGAAGTGAAAGTCTGAGGGAATATATGCTTGTGAATCTTGTATAGATTTCTTCTCACTGCTGATAACCAAAGCTGCTTCTCTCCAGTGGTTCAATTCCAGAGCTCTTTTAGGCCCAGGCGATTTGGCGTGGAATCAAAGAGAAATGATGTGACAGCACATCCTATCAGTGCTACCAGGAAGTGGGTGGTAAGGCAGGTCATCTGAGGTCATGCCAAATGACAATTTTGAAAAGTCCTTATTCTAGAATGGTTTCAGATGCTTCTGAATGGTTTCAGATGGTTCTGTTGCTTGTCAAATAAAGGGGAGCAAGTCAAGTAAAGTTAATTTCACTGATTGATTTAGGAAGATGATGTTAACCAGTCAGAGTAAACAAGACTTTATATGGCCAGTTTCCATCTGCGAACATATTAACAGACTCAAAATTTCAGAAAATACGTTAATCAAACCTAGGAAGCTAGCACATGCCACATTAGCACACTCTTACAAGGTCAGAATAAAGAACCTTGTGCTCTGGAAGTGTATATAGACCAATCATCAATATCTGTCTGAAGCTCATCTGCATTTTTTCTTTAAAAAAAGATATGTGAGATAAATTCCTGAAAACATATTTCCTCTTTATAATGAATGTTACAAAATAGAGATCATCCTTCATTTTATATCCACATAAATTCTTTTGTTCTCACCAGCAGAGAATAATCTATTGTCATCATTGCTTTTAGAGTTTTCCACTGACTATGGAACATTTCTATTTCCCAGGATATAAGTGGAATTGGGAGGCTTTTAAGAAGCATTTTCATTTTGCTTTCTCTTTTTTTAATATACCATTAAAATAAATAATAATGTTCTTAACAAAATTTTCCATTATTGCTTGACTTAGCTGAGGGCTTTAAGATGAGTAAAAATGTGCAAAATTACATAAAACTCAATTTGTGTCTTACAAAATACCTTAATCTGCTTTATTTTTTCATTTATGTTTTTTGCTTCAGTCTCTACCTCATTTCAAGATTTCTTTTTTATCAAAAACAAAGTAGTCTTTTTCCTTGACTCATATATATATATATATATATATATATATATATATATATATATATCCTGTGTATAGTAGTGTCTATCATATCAAGTTCACTCAAGATAAGCTCACCTTTCCCCCCTAGACTGTGACATGAAATGGAAAAGATAGCTATCAAGGAATGAGTTAATTAATAACTTGTAATGAACCTCAACATGTGTAGTAGGTATTTTAAAAGGTAATCTGAGCTAACAGGCTAATGAAGCAGACTCCTGTGAAACAAGCCATTTATTCATTAGGATCATTTTAGCCTATAAAAGAAAGATAGTTAATAATTTTTCATACTGGAACTCATAGGATGAGATTGCCCATCTTTCTCCCAAGGCGCCTTTGGTAGAGTTGAACTGCCAAAGGGGCGTGGCCTTTGTGTTAGAGGCTCAGCTACCAACTAGGTCATCACAGCTTCCTGGTAGCTAGTAGCTAACTGCTAATAATACATTGGACAGCATAGCTATGTGGAATAACTATACTTTTTATTTTTATAAGGTAAATACTGTATACATTTAAACATTCATAGAAAGTTATTTTAGTATCTCGATAAACTTTAAGCTCTCACTTAAAGATTAAATGATGTCAAATGGCTGAACCCATATATTTATTTATTGTATTTTCCTCCCCCTGTTTATTTCTGAAAGGCTCTCCAACAATGTAAGAATATGAGGAACCCTCACAGACTTAAGTTACTCTTTTCATGTACTAAAACATCCGGGTTTAATCAAAGAATATTTTATACATATGCCCTTGTTTAAACTTGAGGTAGGTTGAGGGAAATAGAATTGGTATATGGCCTTGTGGCAAGAAGCTGCGCTGCAATCTCGAAGGCATGAGGTTCGAGGCCACCAGCTGGCCCATGGGAGAAGGATGGGCAATCTCCTCCCATGTGATTAACTTCCTCTGAAACCATCTGGATGGTCAGCTATGAGTCAGTTCTGACTCTACAGTACACAACAACAAGCATTTATACTTTTCTGCAAATATTTTATATCTGTAGTGGCTTGAATTGTGCCTTAAAACATGTATTAGATTGATCAGACTATGATTCCAGTAGACAGCTCTAGTGGCCCAGTGGTAAGAAGTTTAGTTACTAATCCGAATGCAGGTGTTTTGAGTCCCATCACCTGCTCTGCTCCCCTTCTGTACTGTTTGCAGCTTCTGAGAACCTGCTGGTGGGGTCAGCTTTCATTCGGTTCTGACTCAGTGGCATGCGGCAACGATTTCAGTATTAGGTGGTTATCCTCTGTTTTGTGATAGATACCTTTCTTTTGGGTTCACTATCAGTTGGAATTGACTCAGTGACAGAAGGCTTTTTAAATTGTTGTGTTGGGTTTCTCTGTCACCTGTTCTGTGTCCCCATACCACCTTCCCACCCTTCTATCTGTTGATGAGGAGTGATTGGGTATAAGATTTTTAGTGTCATTGATCCCCAAAAGGCTCCAGACCAGTGGGATCTTACTCTACGTTGTAATGCTACATATTTTATGTGCTCCATAAAAACTTTATTTTCCTACAACCTTTTTTTTTAAATAAAATCTTTTTCTTTTACACTGGTTTACTTAGAAAATTCATGTGCATTGTTATTTTAATAATTGAGGAAAGAGTTGATGCTGCCAACCCAAAGGCAGGTGGTTCGAATCCACCAGCTGCTCTGAGGGAGAAGGTGAGGCAGTCTCCCAGGTAGGTGCCTCCTTTTTTTTTTATTCTGCCCCTTTGATCTACTGAACCTTTCTTTCACTTACACCCCATCCTTACCTGACTGCTTGTATCACCTTCTGCCTTTGATCTACTGAACCTTTCTTTCACTTACACCCCATCCTTACCTGACTGCTTGTATCACCTTCTGCTAGTGTTCACACTAACTGTAAATCTCAAACCTGTTTGGTGTTGTTTCTTTGTTTATCTTGACTGTCTTGAATAATTTTCAAAGGACAATCTTAAGTAGCTTTACCATGAAAACTAAATGGAGCACTTAGAGGACTTAGGGGTGTGGTGAACATGCTGTGAAATCAAATAGTAGGATGTTGCAACTCTCTCTATATATATAATTAAGCGTCATTTGCCCTTTCTCTCTGATCCTCTTTCAGCTTCTTACCTTACCTCCAGCCTCTGTTATAGACTCCAGTTAACTGAAAAGTCTTGGTGCCCAGAATGAGTTTTCCCTTGTTACCATTTCTTTTCAGTGGGTCACAGTGAAATGTTCAGCTGTTGGGATTAAAACAGATTTCTAAAAAATGTTGCGTAAGCATGGGTATTCCTTAAAACCCTCCTTATTTTAATCCCAACTCTACCAGTTATAGACCTGCCTGTGTGACTTCTGAGCATCAGTTTCATGATTTAAAGACAGGGATATAAGTCTAATCACATATAAAAGTTCATAGTTCCTCGAATATAGTAAATGTTCAGTGCCTGTCCTGTCTGCCTTTCCCACTCCACATTCCAGGCTAATGCTGTTGTGGTCTAAACTGCCAGTCTTTAGTTCTCTTTGATCTCTTTTCCTTCTATCATTATTTCATAGAGCATTTTGAGCATTATGAGTGACAAAGTAGGGAATGGTAAGAGGATTATAAAACCCTTTAGTTAATTTCAGGCGTCTTGGTGGTGCAATGGTTCAGCACTTTGCTGATAACTGAAAGGTCATTCATTGGTTTGAAACCATCAGCTCCTCCTTGGAAGAAAGGTGTGACCATCTTGGAAACCTTACATTGTCCTTTGGGGTCACTGTGAGTCAGAATCAACTTGCTGGCAGTGGGGTTTTAATTGGTCACCCTAAAGTCAAATCAGTTCAAACTTAACTGATTTTTACAATCAAAGGAGAACGTACCCATTCGTTGACACTCTAGGGGGCTTTTCAGAGTCTGTACATTTCACAGAAGATTACCCATCTTTCTCTTGGAGAGGAGCTAGTAGATCTAAACCAACTTCTTTTTGGTTGGCAGTACAGCTCTTTACCAGGAAGCTGTTGTGCAGACAGAGTAGGGGAACACTGCATGGGTTAAAATTGTATTCTCTCCATACCTATCCATTCTGTACACTGAGCAAATTATCCAAGAAGCCGGACTCTATGAAGAGGAATGTGTCATCAGGATTACAGGACACTCATCAATAGCCTGTGTTATGCAGATGACACAACCTTGCTTGCTGAAAGTGAGGAAGACTTGAAGCACTTGTTTCAGAAAATCAAGGAATGCAGCCTTTGGTATCAGTTGCATCTCAGTGTCAAGAAAACAAACAGTCTTACCCCTGGGCTGATAGACAGCAAGCATTATGATGGATGGAGAGGAGATTGAAACTGTCAGCAGCTTCATCTTGCTTGGATCCACAATTAACACCCTTGATAAAAGCAGTCAGGAACAAAGGAGACACATTGCACTGGGAAAATCTGTAGTTTACCTCTCCGGATTATTAAGGAGCAAGGACATCAGTTTGAGGACTAAGTTGTGTCTGACTTAGGCCATAGTCTTTCTGATTATTTGCTATGTATCTGTGAACTGGACAATGATTAAAGATGACAGAAGAAGAGTTGATGCCTCTGAGGTGTTGGAGAAGAGCTCGGAACGTCCCATTAGGTGCCCAAGAGGACAAACAAGATATGTCTTGGAAAGGGTGCAGCTGGAGAGCTCTTTGGAGGTAGGAATGATGAGGTATACTTTGGACGTATTGCTAGGAGGTGCTATTCCTTGGAGAAGAACATGATACTGGGAAGGGTGGAGAGTCAGCGAGAGAGAGGAAGACCCTCAACCAGGTGGATTGACACAGTGACTCCTGCTCTTGTGTGTCAGGAAGTTTAAGGATAGTGCAGAATAGAACAGGGTTCAGATCTTTTGTTCATATGGTGGCTATGAGTTATCTTGGAGTAGATGGCATCTAATGATGACAACAACACAACGTTTTTTAGTTTGAGTTTAAGGTTATACATTACCTAATAATGGAAGCATCCAACAGTGCCAGGTCCATTCTCACTCACAGGGACCCTCCCTCAAGTTTCCATCTGTCTCTCTTTCTCCCCCAGATTGTCCTGTGAATTCAAGCCACTGGACTTTTGGCTAGCAGCTCAACCTACTATGTATGCCACACCTAAATATAAAAGAACGATTTCGCTAAAAAGTTGCTCACAAGACAGGTGATTGGCCCAAATCTGGCATAATGATTGCTAAAGTTGGAGAGACAGAGCTCTTTTAAAGGTGTATTTATTTGGACCCAAACCTCTGTTTAGTTATTGCGCATTTAAGTTATTTAAATCTTACCTAGTTGATTTGGAGCTCTCTGTGCACTTTTTGTTCTGTGCCATCGGGTCACCTGTGACTCATAGAGACCCTGTGTTCAGCAGCTGTGAACCCTGCACTGTCTTGAGCCAGTCTGACTGACTCCAACACACCTATTCCCGTTGCCCCAGTTACCATGTCAGTCCATCTCAGCTGAGGTCTTGCTCTCCTGTACTGTCCCTCCACCCTTCCAAGCATGATGTCCTTCTCCAAAGACTGGTCCCTCCTGGTCACATGCCCAAAGTATGTGAGACAGAACATCAAAATCCTTGCCTCCAAGAAGAAACTTGGTTTCTCCCTCTCCAAGACACATCTTTGTTTTCTTTGCAAGCCACGGTATGTTCAGTGCTCTTCTCCTGCATCACAGTTTGAAGGCATCAATTCATCTTCTGTCATTCTTGGTTATTATTCAGCTCTCTGATGCATTGCGTGTAATTGTGAAGACCATGGCCTGGATCAGGCAAAGCTTAGTCTCTAGATTGGTATCATTGCTTTTCAGTACTCTGGAGAGATCCTTGACAGCAGACTTTCTCAATGCAATTTGTTGTTTGATTTCCTGATTGCTGGATGCCAAGAGTGTTGATTCTGGAGCCGAGCAAGTTGAAATTGTTAACAACCTCAGTCTCTTCTCCATCTATCATCTATCCTTGCACATAGCTTTTACTGATTTTCCAGGTCTTGGGGTGGGGGGGAGAGTAAGATGTACTAACTAACCTTAATCCTATCCAGTCTTCTCTGTGACTTCTGACAGCTCTGAAATGTGTGAAACCACATGACTTGCTCAAGTGATAATGTCTGGATGAAAAGGAAAAAAAAACCTGTAAAACTAATGATTGTAACACCAAGTGTTTTAAGTGAATAAAGCTTTTTGTAATGACGCTTTATTCTTAACTGTAAGAGATAAATTGATAACTTCAAAAAGGGGAGGAGGAAAGTGGATTAACAGTTAAGAGCTGATAGTTTAAACCTGGCCTTATGATGTGATTATGGCTGTCACCTCTTTTCCCTCTCCACTCTTCACTGTTGAGTTAAGGAAATAGAGACAGGCCCTGACTGGCCATATGAGCTCTTTGAAAGCAGAGCTTGTCCTCTGCCACTGGTTATAAAAGAGGAAGTCAGAGATTTAAAGAAAGATATTGGTATACCATTGCTGGCTTTAAGATGTGGGTGACTGCATTTCAAGGGTGTCCACAACCTCTGGAAGCTGAGCAGCTCTTAGTTGAGAGCCAGCAAGAAAACAGAGACTCAACTTCTACCAGCAACAATGAGCTTGCAAGCAGATTGCTCTGCAGAGCTGCTAGATAAAAACTCAGCCTGGCCCAGTACTCTCATTTCAGCCTTGAGATGCCAGAGATGAGAACGAATTCTGTCACACTGTGCCAAATTCTGCCCCACAGAAACTGGGATTAAGGGGGGAGGGGGAGAACAGGTGTGCTGTTGTAAACTCCACAGTTTGTAGTATTTGTTACACAGGAGTAGAAATAGAACTGGTGGTCATGTATTCTGTGCCACAGGGGGTCAAAAGGACTATCTCTGATGATGGAGGGAAAAGTATTAATTTCATTTTAACTACACCCATTGAATATGTAACAGATAATCTCTGGTTATTTAGACTTTGCTATTTGACAGATGGTTTCTATTAAAGAAAATTAATACATTGGCAAATTCCTGTTTTAAATAAGTTGTTGTTATTGTGTACCATTGAGTCAGTTTCAACTCATAGTAGTCCTATTTGACAGTGTAGAAATGCCCCATAGGGCTTTCTAGCTGCATGCTTTATGGCATACTGGGGCATAACACAGTGGGCTGCTCAACAAAAGGTCAACAGTTCAAATACACCAACCCCTCCGCAGGAGAAAGATGGGTGACCTCTTGACCCTAAAGCTTTGGGAACTCCATGGAGGGTTGCTTTAGGTTCATCTCTTTGGATATTTTGAAGTGCTGGTGGGAACATCTCAGTTAGCCCCTGGGCCGTTAAGTTAACCATTGCATATTAAGGGCTTAATGCAAGGATATTAATCCTTTTTCAAAAAGGTTTGACTTCTTAAAAAGAATTATTCAGACAATTAGTCATCAGAAATACATATGGAATGCTTCTACTCTGCCAGGTGTGTGCTAGATGCTAGCAGTAGGTCACCAAGGCATAGTCCCTGTTTGTGGGGAGAAATGCCAGCAACTAGTAGCAACACCAAAAGATGCTAACGGCTTCACATACAGAGCAAATTGTGACTGAATTTACCTGAGGACATTGAAGAGGCTTCTTGGCATCAAAGAGTTCAAATCCATATTCTTCAGTTATTGTACATCAGAAATCCCTTTGAAGAAAATTACACAAAATTAAATATTATTTAAAAGAGCATGAAATCTGTACTTATTTTGGTTCCCTTAAAACTTTCTCTTGATTTTCACATTTAGAATATTTGCAAATAAGAAGAAGGAAGATAGTTTAGTGCCTCATGAATACATTTTGTGTATATAAACCACGCATCAGTTTCTCTCGTGTCATCCACGGTGAACAAGTGTTTCACTGTTACTGTACTACAGGGAAGCAATTCTCAAAGTGTGTTCTGGGATCCCTGATACACACACCTTCCTCATAGGGTTCAGAAGGTCAAAACTCTTCTCATCAAAGCACTAAGACATCAACTTGCGTTTTGCACTGTGTTAACAGTGCACATGCACTGGTACAAAAGTACCAAACGCATTGGTAGAAAAGTAGTACTGCTGCTGCAGTAGTAGGAATCAGGGCAACAATATCAAACTGTACTAGTAATTATTGTATTTTGCATCCGAGCACCTTGGAGGAGGGAGGAATGGAAGAGAGAGGTAGCAGAAGGCAGGGCAACTTGAAATTATCTTTGATAAAGCAGTAAAAAATAGTAACTTTATTAAGTCTTTGTCTTTGAGCATATTATTAACCAACTATGATTATTGAGACTTTGGTATTTGGTGGCAGTTGTTACATTTTGCTTACAAAGTTCATAAACATTGTACTTCACACTGTTCTTAATTCACACTGTGTTTCATACAATCATTCTCATGCATTATCTTTTACGTAATGAATCACTCTGTCATTTTGCCTGGGTCTTTCCCATTTAATCCCTCCCTCAAACTCTGCAACCCTGTGGTTTCTCCTCTACCCATCCTCAGCCCTCCCCACATTAAGTTCCCATACATGTTTTACTAGTTATCCTTCTATTTTTATATAGTCCTAGCAGCATTTGTCTTCATGAGACTGCATTAGGTCACTCATCTTAATGCTCTCCAGCCTCTCTCAAATTTTATTGTAGTTTTCAAAATCGTTGCTCCTGAGTGCTGCGTAGTATTCCATTGTATGAATATATCACAGTTTCTCAATCTACGGTTATGGTTGGACATTTGGGCTGTTTCTATGTTCAAAGAGTATTTTAATGATACCATTCAGAGTCTATACTGTAGCTAACCTTTGTTGTTTGTTGTTATGTGCTGTCAAGTCATTTGCGACTCATAGCGACCCTATGCACAACAGCCCTAAACCCTGTTCTATCCTGTGCCAATCGCGTTGCCTCTGACACACCCATCCCGATTACCCCAGTCACTGAATCAATCCACCTCATAGAGGGTCTTCCCCTCCTGCGCTACTCTACCCTACCAAGCATGATGTTTAGACAACCATTATTTGTCACATTTTGATATATTATTACAGGACAACTCAGTTACCTTGGGGTGTGTGTATGTGTGTGTGTGAGAGAGAGAGAGAGAGCGCGCGAGCGAGCTGCATATTCATGTGATGCTAGACTCATGAGAAGTTGTGTGTGTAGAGTAGAAATGCACTATAGGATTTTCAAACTGTGACCTTTAGGAAGCAGATTGCCAGGTCTTGTCTTCCAAGGACCCTATCGATAGTTTCAGTTGGCCAGCCTCTTGGTTCATAGTTGAGACCTTCTTAACCATTTGTGACTGTCAGCGACTCCTCAATCAAAAAAAATGTAGAATGAAGTGACCATAAAAGGCAGATAGGAGAATATAATTGTCCCCTATAAAACTGAGCTCATTCAAGAAATTAATTTGGAAAGGAGGGGGAAAGACACTTATTTATTTAAATGTCTTTAATTAAAAATATTAAACCAATGTCACTCTTCGTTTTAGAAAATTTTTTTATAAATGATGATTATTATTAGCCTCTAGTAGATTACTGTAGTCATTCTCAAATAAATTTTTACATCTCATATCAGCTTCTATGTAATCATTATAGTTTACATAAACTAAGGGTGGTTGAGACCTTTATAAGTTGTAGAATGTGGTAGAACAAATGTTCTAAAAAAATGTGAGTAAACCTATATTGTCCTGTCTATTAAATTATAATCTAGTAGAGACATGAAGCAGGAACTTAGAAAATGTGTAGATATATAACAAGATTTGTGCCAGAAAATTATGAAAGATTTAATGCTTCAAGCACAGCATACCATTTATTGTGGATTCCAACGTATAGGAGGTAGTTTAGCAGATAACAAGAAAAAGGTTCTTGGATTGTAGGCATAGCCTTCTGAGGTATGATGACAGAGGAGGAAAGGAAACATTCCTTTGGGAATTTGCCTGAAAGAACTGATGAGCCAAACACCCTGCCAGTGAGTTACTCTGACCCTCGGAGACCCTGCAGGACAAAGTAGGTCTGCCCTATGAGATTTTCAAGGCTGTTATTTTTGTGGGAGCAGGCTACCTTTTTTTTCTTCCTTGGACTACCTATTGGGTTTGAACTTGCCAGCCTTCTGGTTAGCAGCCAACAGCCTTACCCACAGCACCACCAAGGCTCACTAATGTAAAGTTCATATAATTCTAAATGATGAAACGGGCTCTATCTTAAACAATAAATAGCAACCCATGTCTGTCGGATCAGTCAGACTCAGGCAGCTTCCACTGAGCTTCTGCAGCTGGAGAGCTTTAGGAAGGAGATTGCTCATCTTCTGCAGAGCAGCTGCTGGATTCAAACCACCACCTTTCCGGTTTGCAGCCTGTAGCGTGTATGGCACTGACCGACAGAACTCCTTTATTGTATCTTGTTGTAGTTGTGTACCCTGGTGTCGGAACTGACCCACAGCTGACCTTCCAGTGGGCTTTAGAGGCAGAGATGAGGAATTTGAGCTTTGAAGCAGAGTTTGGTCCTCTCTCCCGCTTTCCTTTATCCGTCCCACACATATTCGTTGAACAAATGCATATATGTCAGGCCTTCAGTTGGGTGTTTTATTTGCCTTAATGCATTAATGTTCACTGGAATGAGCCCTGTGAGCTATCATAATGCCCACTTTGCATACTGGGAAATGGAGAGTTCAAAAATTAAGCAATTCCCAAATGTAAGGACAGTTGCTTGAGTTCAGGGAACTGTGCCTTAGGTGAACACCCTCTCCACTAGTTAACTGTCCTGTCACTTGTCTCCTCTATTTGGCATTAGTAGGGTGCCAGGAATGTCAGTCTCTGGATTCTTGGAATATGAACTGTGATTGTGAGAGTCTCCAAAACTTAGAGGATAATCCTAGCTGTATTGCTTAAATAACTGTGACTGACCTGGTATGCATTTCTTACCTCCTCCGAACTTAATACAGAAATTGTAGTGACTTAAGCATTGTTTCAGGATTAAATCGCCCATAGAATGATTGGTGATAGTAGGTGCCGGCCACATCAATTTTAGCAACTCTTTTCTGGCAGTCTTGTTTTCAGCCGTGCTAGAGCATGCCAGATGAGGATGGTCCAGAGTAGGGCAAGGTGCCTATCTGTTAACAGGATGGCTGTGAGTCATATTTGACTCAGTAACACCTAACAACGACAAAGGGATGGCAGTTTCTACCAGATGGTCAGTTGTTCCTGTTCAGAGGTTTCTTCAGAGAGCCCACAGCAGGCCACCCTTACCTGGTGGAGTGGTTTGGAGCAGAGATGGGGAGAAGAGCTAAGAACTGAGAACGTGATACACAAAGGGCAGGGGCTTTGCCATCAAACCAGGGCTGGCACGCTCCTCTGTGGACTAATTATTATTTAGCACTGTGACCAAAAAGACTCAGCGTCTCCATTTATAAATACGGTGCAATAATGCGTACTTACATGGATTAGTGCCAGAATATAAACCACAGTAGAGACGGGCACCTCTTGGGTGTCTGGTCCCTGTTAATTCCTTTCCTGGACCCTGTGACAGGTTCCTTCCTCTTGTAGGAAATTGTTCTAGTTGTGTGATGGTCAGGAAGATACCAAGGCCACCCCGCACCTCCAGGGCTAGGCACAAGGAATAAATGTCATTTGGGTATTCTAGAGTTTTTTAGTTCTTGTTGGAGAAGCGCTCAGATCCTAAGGCTGTCATTACCTGCTATAAGTGCTACTGCATCACAACCAGCAATAGGTCTCAGCCTACTCAGGTGGTTAACTTCAGGGTATCTCAGGAGATACTTGCAGGGCTAAATGCTATTTTTGAGGTCCTGACATAGCACAGAGTCTGTGCTCAACTCCTGTTTAGCTGAGCCTGGTGATCAGCCTCCACTAATATTACAGCCAAGAAAACCCAATGGAGAAGTTTCATTCTGTCACTCATGGGGCCACCATGAGTCAGAGTTGACTTGATGGCCGCTAGCTACAAGTTGATGTCATAGCAACACTTCTTTTGGAGTAAACGATACCTACTCCTCTTTGTCAAAAGGCTGGAGAAGCGGAGATTCTCAGAAGAAAAGGGAGATGTGGTATTAAATTACACGGCTTTTTATCTACTTCGTGAGCAATAGACTTATGAAAGTGTTTCATAAAAAGTAAAATGCTAGCATAACTGTTGAAGCCAGATGAAATTTCTCGTCTCAGTAAGTTGGTGGGGTGTTAAAACTCCCCAGGATTCACTTATTACCAGCAGGACTATTGATAAAATGCACAGCCAATTGGGATGGAACTCAGCACCTTTGTGCACAGCCGGATCCCACGCTTTGGGTTTAGCTGAAGTCTGGAGAGGTGTAAAATGAGGACTAGCTCCCATGCCAGCAGGTTTCGTCCCCAATTACTCTACTTACCAGCAGGCCCGCGGCCTTACCCATAAGCAGCTGAACGACTTTTCAGCCCTTCCCAGAACCACCTTCTCTGGGAGCTGACAGTTCTCATGACATGTTGAGTTCCTCCCAGTGATGAATGGGTCATTTCTGGGAATGCAGCATTAGGGGTGGCTCTCAGAACCCCTAAGTGGCACTCACTTCGTGCCCACAGGAGGTGTGGGTTTTATTGGCTGTGATGCCGGAGAGGTTCTTACCTGCAGGGACCAGCCTGGATGGATGCCAGACCAGCTTCCGTGGAACGCTTTCCAGTCCTGGAGAGACAAGCCACATTCAAATGTCTGTAGCTCTGACTGCTTCTCCTGAGATGTCACATCTGGTGTGATTTCCTGTGCCTAGAACAGAGACCACAGTCATGTCATGCATGCCACATAGTGTCAGGGGTACCCAGGTGGTCAACTCTGTGCCCAGGATTTCATGGACTTGGCTCCATCTCTCTTGTAAAGGGATGGACCTAACTCCAAATTTCCTGCATTTGAATCTTGACTTCGGCACTTCCTAGCTGTCTAACCTTGGGAAAGTTCCTTAACTTCTCTGGTCCTCCGTTTCCTCACCTCTAAAAAGGGTGTGCTACCAGAACCTGCGTCAGAGGTTGTTGTGAGGAGAAAGTGATTAGCACACAGTCTGCATGTGGAAGGAAGTGTTGGTTGTAATTATGTGTGATATGAATGGCCCGTTTGTTACTTTTCAAGTTTGAGAAAAGATTTAAAAATTCCTACTGAATAATCTGTGTGTTGAGACCAGTAGGAAAGCAGTCTTTCCCAATCAACCCATTGTATTTTTTTGTGTTCGCCTTATCAATATTTGTTCTCTGTTGTTCTCTATTACTTTTCCTTTGCTCACCTGACCAGTACACTACCTGAGATTCAAGAATTCATATTTAGAATCACCTTCTGGTTCAACCACTTAAAACTGCTTACGAGTTACCAGCATAAATAGCTTGTATTTGGGCAAGTTAAAAGGACTTCTCTGTGCAGGAATGGAGAAAATTTAGGATGACTAAATCAGGCTCTGAGGTAAAGGCAGCGTCAGTATGCATCCTGTCACTAAAACAAGGGACCACACATTGGGGACCACTGGGAGCTAAGCCTTGCTTGCTCTACCAGTGCAAGAAAGGAATCTTAAAGTATTTTTACCTTTGAGATATGAAAAGCACTGGAATTGGGGTTATGAGGCATGAATTCTGTTATATAAGAGCCAAAAAGATAGACTATATAGACTGTTTAATTCCACAGTGTTGAGTAGTTCAAGGATTCTCTACCCATTGCATTCAAGGTGACACTGTATGACTGGAGCTATATGGTGAGTAGTGCTCAATTGTTGTAATTGCTAGCAATAGTCCTAGCTTGGTGTAACCCTTGTGTTTCAACTTCCTGTCACATAACATAAGGTTCTTGGGGGGAAAGTGTGCTTTTGAGTTCTTAGAGCTTTTACGTGCTGTCAAAGCATATAAAAACGAACACACTGCCTTCTTTCTTGGGTTAATTTTCTTCATAGTAGTTGACACCCTTTTTTCTCAGATTCTTGGTTTTTGTTATGTGTCTTGCTGTCCATTCCCTGCCCCCAGCACCCTCAACTCACTTCTAGGCGCAGACATAGAGACTTTATTTGTATTGCTTATTAGAACCTAGGATAGTGGCAGCACATGATAAATGCATAATAAACGCAAACATTGGCACACGTAACATGTGTTGTCTGTGAATCTGTAATGTAGTTACATAAATATGCCTGTATGAAGACTTAGGTAGTCAGTTGATTATGCTCTTCTTTGCTCCTACATCCCACCCCAAAATACACCATCTTACTGTTGTTACAGAGATTTTAAGACTAGAATTAAGAATAATTCTATTGTATGTAAGGAGCTGTGGTGGTTTCCTGGCTAAAACTCCTAACTCAAAGGTCAGCTGTTTTAAGGGGGAAAGATGAGACCATTTGCTTCTGCGAAGATGGACAGCCTCAGATACCCCATGAGGCATTTTTACTCTCTCTTGCAGCATCACTGTGAGCAGAATTGGCTTAAAAACAGTGGGTTATCGCATCTGTTTTAAAACTTAGCCAAGGTAGCAGTGCCAGGCTCTCATCTCGTGGGGCAGTTATATTAAAGGACAGGGACTTCCGTTATCAGAGGACGCTTACTACTTTAAGACCAAGGACCATTAACTGATAGGGTGACGAGCTTAGCATCTGTGGTGCATGTTGGAATCCACTCTGTTCTGTTTATATACAGGGTGGAGATGGCTGGCAGGAGACGAAATCTAACTCTTAGAATTCGTCTGCTCATACATATTATTGAGATTTCATATTGCTTTTATTATTTGGCCACAAAAATGGACATAATCCTTGTTGGCTTTAACATACCTACTAGTGCTGCTTTCGCTATCCATCTTGCAAAATATAAGACAAGGCCAGAGCTTAAATTAAAATCCTCGGCTTCTTATCTCCTTCCCACAGGAAAGCAAATCTGTGTTGAAAACCGTAAAATTAAGAGGAGCAAGGATAGCATAATTTAGCAAAAATTCATGGCACCAGAGTCTGAGCTATATGACTGGAGGGATAGGTCAGACATTAAGAAGATACAGCCTGCTAATGCAAGTTCCTTAAGGTGGTGCTCTGAAAACAAGAAAGGCATGCAAAATAAATGTATTTCCAAAAGATTTCTTCTCAGCTGCTCTTTAGAACTACCCTAAGAAATTATCTTTGTAGGTTTGATATTACTCTTCTTATGAGACTTAAGAAATGAGACTCAAAACAGTTATTCTGGAGTTCAAATACATTTTTTTTAGAGATTTTTTGTTTCCATTTTAAAAAGGGTTTATATTATGTTCTCCTATCCCCACCCCACCCCCATCTCCTCTAGAAATCTAAATGCCTGTATGTAAGAAGCTCACTGAGTGGATTTGGTGAACTGCATCATTAACACTTAAAAAGCATCCAAACATTTTTTAACCTTTAACAAATTTATATGCATGGATATCTATGCTAAGGTGCATACAGGAAAACCGTGTGGCTTTGATAATGGTGCTCTAATAAATGCCACGGGCTATACAAGCTGTACAAATTTGTCATTAGAGAAGAAGAGCTGGTGGTTGTAAAACGGAGAAAAGCTAATATGGAAATTACATCATTGTCTAAAAAAAGTGTTATCCCCCCTTTTGCCCTTTCCCTCCCTTATAAGTTTCTTTTGGTGTAGGTTGTAATGATAGGTTGTAAAGAGAATTGACAGTAGCAGTAAAGAGAATTAAATCTTACTACAATAATTGTTCTTAATTTTCCTAAGGGTATTCTTAACCCAGTGGAAGCCATATACTTCTTTAAACCTAATTTGCAAAAATATAGCAAGTAGGAAATAGGTACATATCATAGCCATATACATAGGTGTTACTGGGACCCTTTAACCAGGTCTGATTCATGTGTATATTTTAAGCACTTTACACATTACTCAGTTTTAAAAATATTTCTTCAGGACTTTTGTTGGTGTTTTGTTTTTTGTTTGGTTTTTTTTTAATGGATTTTTGGAGAAACTGATTTAATGCACATTTTCATATGTGGTATAATAAAATGTCTCTAATTCAAACTAATTATGGTGTATAGTAATGTCTGAACTAGTGAGTTAGAGGATATTCAGTATTCACTCTTTTCACTTCTCTTTAAATTCACAAGTTACTCAATACTACTGTGAACCTAAATAGCTATCTTCTGAGACTAAGTTAATAGATGACTATAAAATTAGAAACATATTTGCATGTGTAAATTGTGAATTTCCTTTCTCTTCTTATTTTTTTTGTGTGTCTAGTGTTGAGCTTCTTAAAAATGATCAACTTAATTAGGGAATTCCCTGCCTTGTTTACATTATTGATTACTTAGCAAGCACTTTCTTGAAAAAGTAAGCTTTCAAAATTAAATTTCTGCCTTACTCAGTCAAAATTATCAGAGATTCCAGGGTAAGGAGTTTCAAATAAATATCCTGAACTTTTGTTTAACTCTTAAGTACTTCTAAGCTTCCAAATTAAATAATAAAAATGATGATCTTTTTTAAATACTGATTTATTTACAAAGTTTGAATACATTGTTTTTCACAAAAGAACCTTACTCTTACCTTCACTCCCTTCACCCATGAATTGTACAACCCTGTGATTAACACCCCCCCAACATCCTCACCTCTCTGCTTCTACCCCCTCCCCAACTCTTGGATCCTCATACTCATTCTACATTAATGGTTTTATACAGTATTTGTCCTTGTGGGACTGAGTTATTTCACTGTGCATAATGCTCTCCAGTCCCTTCCAAGTTAGGTAGTGATTTACAAAATCATTGCTCCTGCGTGTTGTGTATGAATGTACCACAACTCAATCTGTTCCTTTTTTGTTAGACACCTGGGCTGTTTACTTGTTCTTGCAATGGTGAATAATGCTGCTGTGAACATTGGTGTACAAGTCTATCTTTTATTAAGTATAGACATGAAAAGTGTTCTACAAAATAGAAAATGGTTGGCAGTTTTTAAGTTCTCACCAACTTATTTTATATGATCCAGTTAAAGTCAACATTGGAAATTCCCTTTCCTCCGTTAAGACAGCTAGAAGTAAAGACCCAGGACTGACCTGAGTAGAGGCCAACTCATGATGGATGATCGTCATGTTTAATTGATGGCTGTGACTTTGTTGCAGGAAATGGGTAGAACATGAAGGGGGAAAGGCCCTTTAAAGATGCACAGTTTTAGAGTTCTGGTCTGAGGAGGCTCGTGGTTTTGTTGTTATTGTTAGGTGCTATTGAGTGGACTCCAACTCACAGCACGTGTGTGAACAGCAGATGGAAAACCTGCCCAGTCCCTCATCCTCGCCACAGTCTCCGCCATGCCCAAATCTGTTGCTGCAGTCACTATGTCATTTCATCTCTTTGAAAGCCTTCCTCTCTATTATCCAGCCTTTACTTTTCCCAGCGTGATATCCTTTTCCAAGGACAGGCCCCTCCTAATAACATTCCCAAAGCATATGAGACAAACTTTCACCATCCTTGCCTCTAGGAAGGCACCTCATCGAAGGAGCTTTGCCATGCAGTGGTGGCCTCCATGTGGCTGTGATCCTGGAAGCTGTACCACTTGCTGACATTACAAATACCAGCAGCGTGCCCGTGATGGACAGGTCTCAGCGGAACTTCCAGACCTACACCGGCTAGGAAAACAGACCAGCCATTCACGTCTGAAAAATCTATAAATAGAAGAAACCAATTTACATATGTATTGGGTTATTTATAAGTAAATTTATTTCAGCCAGACATAATTAAGGAATGAAAAGCTTAGAAATGTTCCTAACCTTTGCTCCATTACCTTATTGTCGAAGTTAATCTGAGGAGTATAAACAATTGTATATATACAGCCTGATGCCATATGGAATTAGAGTGATACATTCTAGCCCCCCAAGGGGCTTGGTTAAATAGCTGGTCATCTCTTGGTGTGGGGTTACAGTCTTGTAGTTGAGAAATATTTAACATGGAAAAATTCTGATGATTTAGATGTATATAGCAGATGACTACAACTGTCCGAGGACTAGGAATGATTGCTGTGTTGTGCTGATGGCCAGTTAACTGATGTTGGGAAGATTCTGGGGAGACAGCGTGGGAGTTGAGCATGCTTACTAACTGTTGATTTTGTTTTTACTTTGCAGTCAAATAAAGTGCCCGTGGTGCAGCCATCCCATGCGGTCCACCCTCTCACCCCCCTCATCACTTACAGCGACGAGCACTTTTCTCCAGGGTCACACCCGTCACACATCCCATCAGATGTCAGCTCCAAACAAGGTGAGAGAGTGCCTGCCTCCCAGTGGCCCCTTTCTCTCCATAGGGTGTGAGTCCGTCAGTCAGCCAGGCCCCAGCCCCTGGTGCCCAAGTAGCCCTGAGGTGGCTTCACCCTTTGTCACTGATGGATGAACATACATATGTAAGAGGCAGGAGTAATTTACACATAGCAATTCTCTCTACACCCACTAGACTCTGTTATAGAATGTGGGGTGAGGCCCTTGGAGCAGCTCCTGGATTTGAAGCCTGTGCCTTCAGAACTGCAGAGTAGTTCCTTTCACTAGGCCACCAGAGCTTTCATTCAGGTAACAGCTCCAAAATCTACTAGCTACGATGTAAATTATCATGGTCTACAAATGTACAAAGAATTCAAGCCTCAGTGCATCCACCAGTAACCGTTTATTTCCTTATCTACAAAGTGTCATTCCTCATAAAGGTGTAAAAAAAATTAGAAAAGGGACTGGGTAGAAGGATTTTATTTTATTTGCTCTCTTTTTCAGTCTTCAGTGGTTTCTTTCGGTCCTCAGGCTTACTACCTCCACTGTCCTTTTCCCTTGGTTGTTTTTTTGGAGGTTTTTTTGTTGTTGTTGTTTTGGTTTTTTTAACAAACTTACTGTTTACAACACCCCTGCTAGCAAGTTGAGTTAGACTTAAAGAGTTGCGTTTCTGAGAAAGTATATCTTTAAGAGAGGAGACTCTTCCAAGGAATGCCTGGTGATTTTGAACCCCTGACCTTTGAGTTAGCAGCCCAACATGTTATGCACCACCAGTCCTCTTTAATTTATGACTAACATGTTATAAAGTAAAGAAATCCTCTCTATTTAAAGTCAACAGCGACATGAAACATATTTTGCTTCTTTTTATTATTACTACCAGGGAGCTCTGGCACTGCCAACACAAAGGTGAGTGGTTCGAATCCACCAGTGGCTTCCCTGGAGAAAGAGGAACAGTCTTTTAGAGCCTCTAAAAACCCCCTGGAGGATCAGCTATAAGTTTGTTCCAAATTGATAGCAATGAATAAGTAGGTGATGATACTACCAAGTTCTGCTCCCCCCAATACAGAAGAATATACAACATAAAGCCAAACCAAATTCATTACTTTCAAATCCGTTCTGACTTATAGGACTATATATGACAGAGAATAACTCCCCTACTTAGATTTCCAAGGCTTTAAATCTTTGTGGGGGAAAATTACCACAGCTTCCTCCTGCAGAGCAGCCGTTGGGTTTGAACTGCTGACGTTTTCTTAGTTAGCAGCCCAGTGACTTAACCATTGTGCACCCAAGGCTGTGGAAATTTTTAAAAAATTCTGCGCTGCAATCCAAAAGGCATGCAGTTCGAGACCACCAGCTTCTCCGCAGGAGGAGGATGGGCAGTCTTTTCCCACATGATTAACTGCCTCTGAAAACCCGCTGGAGGGTCAACTGTGGGTTGGTTCCGACTTGATGGTACACAGCAACAACAACAACCTGATGTGTATGGATGTGGGTGTGGTAACAGGACACAACGCTCTGATTCGCAGACCTTCTGGTCTGGTCCACTTAGGACAAACTTTGAGGATGAATTTGTTCACAGAATGGCCTTGGCACTTTATTCCTCACCACTGTGTTGGCGGTAAAATATATAAAATATCCTGTAAAACAGAGTAGAAACAGAGAATGTGACATTTCAAACTTGCCACCTCTTACTTTTCACCCTTTTATCCTTGGGTGATGCAAGGAGTTAGTGACTTCCACCTAAAAGGTTAGAGGTTCAAATCCTCCTGTTGGGGCCTCTGAAAAAAGGCCCGGAAATCTCCTGCTTGAAAAGCCAGCCTTTGAAAACCGTCTGGCACACAGCTACACTCTGGCACTCATGAGGTTACCACAAGTCAGAATTGACCTGGAAGCAACTAGTTTGGCTTTTGTTTTTATTTTTTTATTTATAATGGATAACAAACTTAACAAGTATGTGGAAAAGAGTAGAGTTCAGAGATTTAGTGTCCTTTCCATTTCCAGTAACATCTTTAGGTTCAGTCTCTTCCATTGTTCAAATGGTAAACCAGTCTGAGGAATTAGTTATTGTTGGACTTTGACTACAGTGGAGCCCAATTATCTCTTCTCACTTGAGCCAGACCGAAACCACCCTTGCTAAGGTGCCCAGATTTGTGCTTGTTTTATACCTCACTCTGAGTCCTCCTCTCACCTTGTTTGCTTTTATCAAGGGCTTCCACAGAATAAAATACACCAGAAAGGCAGCACTGTATATGTATGGTGAGAGAAGAAGTTAGGAAAGAGCATTCTAAAAGAAGGCTGAGTTTGAGAGAGAAGATCCAGAATAGAGTCTTGATCACAGTGAGTTAAGGGTCCTTGAGATCTCTGAGGGGAGACTGGAGGTCGGCCACTTAACACGTGGATCAGAGTCTCAGACCGGAGTCTGGCTGGAGACACACATCTGGGAACCATAAAGATCTAGATGCTGATTAAATATAGATGTAAAAGTCTCATACTGTTAGCAAAAGGAATATTTTTCTAAAGAATTCCAGGTCCAGTCATTTAAAAAAGAAAGAAGTTTATATAACTTGCTGTCGGTTATATTTTCTCTTCTGCTCCCATCTCTTTAACTGCTACCTTGTTTTGCCTTTCTAACTATAATTGTGCCCCCAAACTTTCTTTTAAGAAAACACATTCCCCATCACTCTAGAGAAGGAATCTGGAGGTGTGACCTCAAGTTGTCTGATTGCAGTTTCTTTGTTTTGCCCCAGAAATCTGTATGGTTTTACACTTTTCTCCATCTGTTCCTTTTAGGAATAGAATTTGTTTTTATCTCTCTCTCTTTCCACATTCTACATCCCCGCCACCCTGTACATGTGTGTGAAATGGTTGGGAATTGAGGGGGAGAAAAGCTGATACTAATCTTTTTGTGTGTGTTTTCAAGGAAACAGGTGCTCAATATCTGGTAAAAATATTAATAGGAAAGATCTTTAAAGAAATAGTAGCCATCTCAGAAACTCCTTACTGTCGAGTCAGAACCAGTTCATAGCTGATCTTCCATTAGGTTTCCAGGGGTGTCAACCAGATGGGAAGATGGTGCTCCTCTTTTTCCCTCGGAGCCACTGGTGAGTTAAACTGCCAGACAGGCATGGCTTTCGAAGCTAGCAGCTCCCTGTGGACTGAGCCACCATCACTCCCCTATGTCGGTGCATTAGCCATTTCGTTCTTAAAATAATGACAGGCATTTGGAGGCCACTTTATATTTGGGGGCATAGTGGAGAAACATGGACCACCTCCTCCCATATGCTTTCCAGTCTCTGAAATCCCACTTGAAGGGTCAACTATGAGTTGGTTCCAGTGAGTGAGTGAGTGAGTAATACCAAGTTCCACTGCTTTTGCATTTACAGAAGAACATACAACATAAAACCAAATTGAAGGCTGCTAACTGAAAGGCTGATAATTCAAATTCACCATGATCTCTGAGGGAGTTAGATGAGCCCTTTTCTCCTGTCAAATGTATAGCCTTTTTTAAAAAAAATTATTATTTTGTGTGTGTACGTGTGTGTGTGTGTGTGCGCGCGCGCGTGTGTACCATCAAATTGGATCTGACCGGTACAGGAGGAGATGGATCTTCCTTCTCCGGCAGAGCATCTGGTGGATAAGTGTACAGCCTTTGAAAGCTGATGGAAGGCCACTATAAGTCAAAATCAAATTGATAGCACTGGGTTACTTTATACCATGAACAGTTCTGAATTGCATGTCTTTTTGTATTTGTTCCTCACAACAATCCCTGTTATGTTATTCTCATTTTTCGAAAGAATAACAGTTAAATAACTTATGCTAGTAGACAGTGTGTGGGCAGAATTACTATGTTAATCCACACAGTCTGGCTCTAACATGTTAAGTGTAGTCGAGTCGCTTGCAACTCATAGCGACCCTGTGTACAACAGCTCTAAACTCTGTTCTGTCCTGTGCCAATCATATTGTCTCTGACACTCCCATCCCGATTACCCCAGGCACTCAATCAATCCACCTCATAGAGGGCCTTCCCGTCCTGCGCTGTCCCTCCACCCTCCCAAGCATGATGTCCCTCTCTAAGGACATGTCTCTCCTTACAACATGTCCAAAGTATGTTTAGACGGAGCCTCAGAATCCTTGCCTCCAAGGACCCACCCGGTTTAACCCTTCTCAGGATGAATCTGTTTGTTTTCCTAACTGTCCATGGTACCCTCAATACTCTTCTCCAGCACCACAGCTCAAAGGCATCAATTCTCCTTCTATCCTCCTTGGTCAGTGTCCAACTCTCTGATGCATAACAAGTGATCGCAAAGACCATGGCCTGTATCAGACGCACCTTAGTCTCCGGAAAGACACCATTGCTCTTCAGTACTTTGGAGAGGTCCCTAACAGCAGACTTTCCCATGGCAATGCGCCTTTTAATTTATTGGCTACTGGTGCCAAGAGTATTGACTGTGGAGCCAAGCAAACTAAAGCTGTGTACAATCTCAGTCTCTTCACCATCCATCCTGATGCTGCCAGTTGGTCCAGTGGTGAGAATCTTTGTCTTCTTGATATTGAGCCTCAATCCATATTGTAGGCTGCAGGCCTTGACACTCTGCAGCAGGTGCTTCAGGTCCTCCTCAGTTTCAGCAGGCAGGGTTGTGTCATCTGCATAAAGATTGTCGATAGATCATCCACCAGTCTTGACCCCACATTTCTCCTCATAGAGCCCAGCCTCCCAGATAATCTGTTCTGCATATAGGTTGAAAAGGTATGGAGATAGGATGCATCCCTGGCATATGCCCTTCCCAATTTTGAACCATGCAGTGTTCCCTTGTTCTGTTCTGATGACGACCTCCTGATCCAAGTATAGGTTTCACATTAGAATGATCAAGTATTCTGGGATTCCCATTCTTCTCAGAGTCAGCCACAGTTTGTTATGATCCACACAGTCAAATGCCTTTGTCTAGTCAATGAAACACAAATAGACATTCCTCTGGTATTCCCTGCTTTCAGCTAAGATCCATCTAACATCAGCTACAATATCTCTAGTACCACGACCCCTTCTAAACCCAGCCTGGACTTCTGGCAGTTCTCTGCTGATGTGCTGTTCCAGTCATTTTTGGATAATCTTCAGTAGAATCTTGCTTGCATGTGAAATCAATGAGATTGTTCTATAGTTTCCACCCTCTGTTGGGTCACCTTTCTTTGAGATGGGAACAAATATAGATCTCTTCCAGTCAGTTTGCCAAGTGATTTTTCTCCAGATTTCTTGGCACAACTTGGTGAGCACATCCAGGGCAGCATCTGTTAGCTGAAATAATTAGTATACCATCTATTCCTGGGGCCTTATTTTTTGCCATTTCCTTCAAAGCAGCCTGAACTTCTTCCTTCATCACCATAGCCTCTTGCTCATATGTTGTTTCATGAAATTCTTTCTTCTGTGTCTGCCAATTCCTTTTGATACAGTGATTCATTATACTCTTTCCATCTTCTTTTAATACTTCCTGGATCATCTAATATTCTGCTAAAAGCATCCTTGGTTATAGCAACTCTAGGTTTGAATTTGTTCTTCAGTTCCTTGAGCTTAAGAAATGCTGAGCGAGTTCAGCCCTTTTGATTTTCTGACTCCAACTCCTTGCACATTTCGTTGTAATATTTTGCTTTGTCATCCAGTGCTGCCTTTTGAAATCCTCTATTCGACTCTTTAGTATCTTGAATTCTTCCTTGTGTTTTGGCTTCTCTATGCTCCAGTGCAATTTTCAAAGTCTCTTCTGACATCCATTTTGGTCTTTGCTTCCTCTTCTGTCTTTGCAATGACCGTTTGCACTCTTCCTGGATGATATCCTCTCACAACTCATCTGGCCTTCGCTCATTAGTGTTCAAGGCCTCAAACCTGTTCCTGAGATGGTTGTGAAATTCAGGTGGGATAGACTCAAAGTCATATTTTGGTTGCCTTGGATTTGGTTTCATTTTCCTCAACTTCAGCTTGAACTTGCATATGAATAGTTGGTGGTCTGTTCCACAATCAGCTCCTGGTCTAGTTTTCACAGCTGATATTGAGCTTCTCCAGCGGTTCTTTCCACAGATGTAATAGATCTGATTCCTATGCATATTATCAGGTGAAATCCACCATAACTTATCTATATTTATTTAGATAAAATTTGTAGTTTGCTACAAAAAGTTTAAAAATCCTACAATTAAAAGTCAAAACTGAATCCCAGAGGTGCATGGTTCAAGTCCACCAGATACTTTGCTGGAGAAGGAGGAACAATCTCCTCCTGTACCAGTCAGATTTGATTTGACGGTACACACACACACACAAATAATAAAATAAAAAAAAAATTTTTTTAAAAAGTCAAAACTGACCAACTAACAAAAGTCCAAAGCAAGACTGTAACACAGAAATTCTGTCCCGGTTTCTAACCTGTAGTATGAGCCATTCACTGAATTTCTAGTCTGTAGGCCCGCTGTTCCATGGCAGGAGGGTGCGCAGTCTTCCTTTGTGAGATTTATAGCCTCTGCAAACCTGCTGGAGGTCCAGCTATGAGTCAGTTCCCGCTAGACATCAGTGATAGTGGAGTCTGCCCTACAGATCTCACATTTGCCAGCCTCCATACATAATCTTACAAGCCAGGTCCTTAACTTCGACATTCTAAGATTGACTCATTTTCCTGGATATATTAATCATTTCTGTCTTACTCCTGCTACCACTCTCACCCAAAATAAAAATAGTTTAAAAGTCTTTAATACTATCCTAATGTCGGATAACCTCTGGCATATATTATTATTGTTATGTGCCATTGAGGTGCCTATTACTGATAGCAATATGTAGCAGCTCTGAAGTCTGCCCTGTCCTGAGCCAGTCTCACTGACTCTGACACACTTACCCCCGTTACTTCAGTTACTGTCTCAATCCCCCTCATCTGGGTTCTTCCTTTCTTGCACTGTCCTTCCACCCTTCCAAGCATCATGTTCTTCTCTGAGGGCCAGTCTCTTCTGGCCACCTGCCCAAAATATATGAGATGGAGCATCAAAATCCTAGCCTCTAAGGAGAAACTTGGTTTCACCCTCTCCAAAACGGGCCTTTTTGTTTTCTTGGCATATATTAGAGGCTCAATAAATAGTAATGGAATAACAATATGAAATATGATTTCACCATGACAGCTGAAGCAAAGGCATATGGAGTAAGTCTAGGAATCTTTGAATGGTGTACACTTCCATGATTATAAAACAAGAATGAGATACTTGGGAAACCTATGTCCATTTTGTATAACTTAAGCCATATATAGTAATGAACCTGCTGAGGGAATTGGCAGCTTTTAACACTATTTCATTTGTTTCTTCACTCTGCTGTTCACAAGTATTTCCCAAGTGCTTTTCTCTGCAGACAACTTTGGTTTCATCTGCCTCTTGGTAAAGTGTGGTCTATCTTCCATGCAGTTCATATAAATTCACGCAGGAAATCATTTGCACTGACAAACCATAAAAGAAAATTAAAAACACCCTCAGTCCCATGTTAAAAGTACAAATAAAATGCCGTAGGTTCAAGGAAGAAGTATTTCTTAGCACTAAAAGAGAGAAAATTACATGGGGGCAGAACATTGGAAAGAGGAGTAGAATTTAAAAAGCAACCATCAGATGTAGTGCAGTTAATGTTCTTGGATTCATGCTGAATGATCAGAGGTTCTGTTTACTTGATGGGGGGGGGGGCTCTGGTGGCGCAGTCAGTAGGGAGTTAAGCTGCTTAAGCCAAAAGCAGCGCCTCGCTGATGGTTCAAATCCACCAGCAGCTCTGCCGCTGGACTGCCACTGGAGGGTCAGCTAGAGCTGGTTCTAACTCTACAGCAGTCAGAGTTCTTATTTTTTACCCAACACCGTCTTTTTGGATAGCATTTCTCCCTTAAGATTTTCAGGGCCTTCTTTATCCTTTAAAATCCGGATTAATTCATTGTCTTTACTTGCTGTTAGGTGCCACAGAGTTGTATCTGCCTTTTTTAGCTGACCCTCACAGTGGGTTTTCAAAGTCTGTAAATCGCATGGGAGGAGATTTCTCACCTTTCTTCCATCAAGCAGCCAGTGGATTCGAACCACTTGTCTTTGGGTGGTCAGCTCCGTTCCTTGCGACTCCTAAGTATGCAAGGCTTCCCTAAGTAACATACATAGGCATTTTAAATTGTAAAAACCAAAAGAAAACAGTAAAGGGACAATGTTTAAATAGTATCTTCCATGTGCTTATCTAATTTCTGAATACTGAATGAGTTTGCTTTTACTGAGTAACACATTCTGAGTATTAAGCCTTGGACAGAGTGTTTACCTGTCATCTTCTAAAGCTGTGATTATTTGTGTTAAGAAACTTTGGTGTTTGTTTATTTGGTGGTGGTGGTGGTGGTGGTGGTAGGAGTTTTTTGTTGGTTTGTTTCTTTCTTTTTCAGAATCACTTTCCTCCAGATAGATGAGGTCTGAATTTTTATGTTATACATTCCTTTCTGTGTCTTACTCCTGTTTCATTCCTATCCAGCTGAGGTGTAAGGTACAAATATCATTTGGGATCAGGAGAAGGTATAATGGTGAGGTGGCTGGTACAGTTTTTGTGGGTGTCCAGGGGGCCATGGTATAACTCTCATTTTTCTGGGGAATACAACTAATCCAGAGCAGCCTGACCTTGGTGCCCAGAGGACAGAATTTGATGAAGGGCTTAGTTGCATCAGAAGTGGCAGACAGAGACCAAATGAATCATATCAAGTGTGACCATTATGTGGCTGAAGATGATTCCTAATTAATCTTTGATCCTCTGAGGTATCATATTTCCCAAATCTATGTGTCCATAAGGGAACCATTGAAAATATGAAAGTACCAATTTACCTAATCCTTGCACCATAGCAGGCTGTCTGTGTAGGAAGGGCTGTCATTTCCTATACTATGCCAAACAATTTCACATTGTCCACAAACACAATGCCTGCCGTTTTCTCAACTAAAGTGAAACGATAAGGGTAAAATAATGTACAGGTCTGCTGTAATGACAGTTATATGATGGCAAGATATTTTTGCTTCCAGGAGTTCCTAGAAAATACACCATCCAAAGATCTGTTTTCTCAGATGTTAGAATCTTGAGAAAGGCTATCGGTTCTGACTTAAGCAGAATGGTTTCAAGGACTAAATATGATTTCATTCTGGACTTGAAGAATTAAAGGCAGAAAGCGTTTTACTGCTTTTCTGTTGCATTTTTGTTGGATGTCTTTTGAATTTAGAAACTATATATACCCTGCTGGATTTTTTGTTTCTTTTTTTCTCCTCTAGGCATGTCCAGACATCCTCCTGCTCCAGATATCCCCACCTTCTACCCCCTGTCTCCAGGCGGCGTCGGACAGCTCACTCCACCTCTCGGCTGGTAAGATACTCCCTAGAACTTTGAGCCAGGCGTTCAAACACATCTTCTATTTTCCATTCATTCATGGAAATTAGCTTTAGAAATAGTAACACTTGGTGTAGAGTTGGAGAAATTTTACATCAGCAAGCAAGGTGCTAACTTTATTTCATTTCAATTTAAAAGATTAAAAAAATTATATGGACTTTGAAATGGATTGAATCCGTTTGCTAATATGTGTAGAAAATGACTATGTAGAATTTGCTTTGAAGCTTATAGTTTTATGGATTCAATTTGTGGCTTTGGGCATTTGCTTTGCCTGAACAAAGTTAGAACTCAGTGTGGTTTTACTTTTCCTAGGATATTTTTTTATGAATAGTTTATAGTTCTAGAGCATAAATGAAGGCAGACTGAATATTCACCTTTTCTTATAAGTAGGCAAGTACAGGAAATGACAAACAAGAAACTAAAGATAAATTCAAAGCATCTTTGGGAGTTAAAGACAGTGGTATCCGGTTTGAGTTCAGAAGAGTAAGAAACTGAACTGATGTTTGGGTGTTCTTTTAGTCAAAGCTCAAATTTATTTGGATTTTTTATTATTAATTTCTTTTGTCTGTTTTTTTACAAAAAGTTCTTACAGCTGCATTAATTTCTTAAAAGTTCTAAAATAAAGGATAATTTGAGGGAAAAATCCTAGTTTTATATGTAATGGCTTATTTTTATTATTACATGCACACAACTTTCCCTCTGTTTCCTCCCACCCCTTCTTCAGTACTCTTTCCCCCACCTCTTCTCTCATGGATTTATGGAAAACAGTGCTTCCAGTGTGGCTAACGTTTTTTTCCCTCCTTTTGGCATCTTATTCTTTCATCCCGCTGCCCCTATCCTTTCCCAGACCTCCTAAACTTTTATATCCTTACACTACAACTTCAGCTACTTTCTACTCACAGAAATTCAAATTTCTTTCTTTCCGTGTGTCTGTCTTTCCTCACCTTTCCTCCCTCCCTCCCTCTAGCACTAATTTCACAGTCAATAGTTTTGTTTTAATCTAATTGTTCATGCATATACTTTAAAACCCAAGTTAATTATTTTGCCTCAGTTTAGCTACTTAGAGGCTGATTCTGTGCTAAATCAATGGCAGCAGAAAATAAAAGAGTAAAGAAACCATGTGAGGTGTGGAAAGAACAGAGAGAAGACGGGACTCTCAGAGGGGAAAGAAAAGAATTTCAATGAGTTGTTCTCTTCTTGCCTCTGAAATGATGAGGTGCAATGTTTTTTAAATGTTTATTATTTTAATATTCACTTTTTTCTTTCTTCCCTGAAATTCTCTGAGATTTTAATAAAGAATTCATTGGGCTGCTTCTCTAAGGATAATATGTCACCATTATCAGAGTCTCTTTATTTGAGTTATAAAGTTCCTACATTGTTCAAAGTATTGTCCTAGGCATAAATGGGATTGAGAGAGGGGAAGGGAAAGAAAAAAAAAAAGCAAATAATCCAGGGATTAGTTTGCCTTAGAAGTTGAGGGAGGGGGCTTTCTTCAAAGCAAATGATGTGTTGATTGGGTTGAGGATAATGGAGGAGAGCAGTGACTATACAGTTGAAGAAAATCTGTGCTTGCTGTCAGGCCCACAGATTATATTTGAATACCCCCCTTTTCTCCCCCACATCAGACTCTTATTGCGGGTTGGTAAGTGGTGTGTTGTCATTGATGGGTTCCTCTCTTCTGTGACCTCAGGCAAGGTCAGCCTGTTTATCCCATCACGGGTGGATTCAGGCAACCCTACCCATCCTCACTGTCAGTCGACACTTCCATGTCCAGGTAGGTGGAGGTGGAAACGGGGCCCTGGAGGACAAGTTGCTCTTGTCGCGCTTGCATCTTGTGTGCCTCTGCTTGCCTCGGCTAGGAGGGTGCATCCCTCAGCCTCATGCCTGTCTGTGCAGTGTGCCTGGCTCGCACACTAGGGGTCTCCGAGGTTCCTGGGGGCAGAGCCCAAAGCTGTGCCTCTCAGGACCAGCCATGCCCACTGCCGAGCTTGACTCACACTGGCAAACATTGCCTCCAAAAGCATCTATTGCCATGTGACTGTGGAATGTGAAAATGGACCCCAAAGTGAGCATTTTAAGAAGAGCTTGTTTAATGCAAAACAAACTAGGAAAGGGGCAAACTACAAGTGGGGAGCTAAGTGTGGGTTTGGTCTGAGGTCTAGAATTTGCTTCCTTTGAAGAAAGTGGTATTGATCTGTGTAATGTGAAGGTGGCTGGAAACGCCCAGGTAATCCAGAGCTTTCTCTGCACCAGGTGTACCGAAAGTGAACAAGGAGTGCTCACACGCTGTCCAGGCCGGCAGATCTGTGGGCCCTAGTGTGCGACTCAGGCCCTGAGTGGACACGGCAGTGCAAGCCAAGCTCTCGGAGGCCTATCACGCCACCCTCGAGCTGCTCTGTGTAATGCTTTGCTTCTGGACAGGATGGCTTCTGTGCCCTGTGCTTGACGTACACACGTGTGGTGTAGCGTCTGTGTGTTCAGTGTGTTCTCCAGGGAGCTAGCGTTACTGTGCTGGAAGGCAAGCTGTTGGATCATTAACTGGCTATGAATTTTGGTATATAGATATAAACACTGCTTCTGTTAGTTTACACATTTTTATACAGCATTTTTAAAAAGGCATTTGTTTTGTGAACTGTTGAGGGTGTGGTAAAATTAATAGCTATCACCCCCAAATGCAGTTTTACATTTAACTTTTAATATTTTAAAAACTATCTGGTGTTTCTCCCAGGCGTATTGATCAACATCTGATGTTTTTGAAAACTATATACTTAACAGAACTTTTGTTATTTGATCAGATAATTTGCATTGTTAACATGCTTTCTTGTTTAAAATATTTCCTACAATAATTCATATGCAAGTCTCTTCTCTCCTCCTCAGATGAAGGAGTAGGCTGTGATGAAAGACCAAGAATGTCATTGAATTAAATGTTTTCTTTAAAATAGTATGAAGCAAACAAACAAAAAAAAATCACAATCACTGCATATCCAAATTCACCCAGAGCGCTTGCTTGTTGAAAGTACTGTCTTATTTATTTTATTTTTCTTGCATGGCAGTTTCTCTCCTTTGTGTTGGCTGGTGGTGGATGGTTTAAGATTTTTTTTCATGTTCCTTAGACATAACTTGGGGAAAAGTATCTTTATGTGTGTAGTTTTAGACAAGTGTCTCCTTTCTTTTATGGTTAAATCTTTCCCTTCGTTTCTGTTATCAGTTTTTCATAAAATTTGTAGATCTCTTCTCTCAAACATTACTTTTTAGATAGAATGTCATTTGGTATCAAATATAACTAAGTAAGAGAATGAAAAAAAATATTCTCCCTTTCTCTTACTGTCACAATTCTTTCATCTTAAAGGAGCCCTGGTGGTGCATTGGGTAAGCACTCCGCTGCCAACTAGAGGTGAACTCACCAGTGGCTCGAGGGTGGTGGGGAAAGGACCTGGCTGTCGGCTATAAACATTACAGTGCAGGAAACCCAGCCCTGGGAGCACTACTGTGCCCTGAAGGGTTGTTGGGTTGGCTTAGCAGTGCACAGCAGTAAAAATATTTTATTAGTGCAGAAGCCAACGAGATGAGAAAACGGTTCATATAGAAGTTTGTTTATGAAGGAAAGAGATTTTTTTAATATCTTTTGCTTCCAATTAAAATTTATTAAGAGAAAATGAATAGAGATTACATTAAAATAGTATCTATTCGATGGTTGCTGTCCTTGAAATTCTCATTTAAAAACTGCTTTGCAAGAAAAGTAATTCTGTACTTTTAAAATTTCATGGCCTAGTCCCTTCTCAGGGGAAAAAAATGTCAAGTTTCGCAACTACAATGAAAAAAATTAAATCTGCTATGCCAGAAATAATTCTAAATACGATTTACCTGATAACAGAAAGTAAAAATTACAAATTAATAAAACCATCAACTGAGTTTGATCTATATGTCTACATATACAGAGGTGTGTTTTCATTCTTCACCAAAAGCAGTTAAGTAGGTCACTTTGAAATTCCTCTGAGCTTTTGCTACTATAACCACTAGTGGGTATTGTTTGTTTTTTTTTTCTTTTAGGTTTTCCCATCACATGATTCCTGGTCCTCCTGGTCCCCACACAACTGGCATCCCTCATCCAGCTATTGTAACGCCTCAGGTCAAGCAGGAACACCCCCACACTGACAGCGACTTAATGCACGTGTAAGTTCCCACCTGGCTTCCCCAGCAAATGCCTGAAAATGCTGAGGATTTAAATCCTGTGTGCTTGTTCATAGTTAGGCCGCCTCTGAGACACTGTTGAAAATCAGTTGTAGCTATGCCTTGAAAGCTCTGTCCTTCAAGACACTTCAGCAGTTTGGTTGTCACTGGCCCAGATTTAGATTACGAGATGAGAAAGGAGCACTGACCTTAGATGACCACAGGTCCTCACCTCGGTGGGAGACCTTTCAGAGCGTAGGTACTGAGTAATCTTGAACTGCTGAGCATTTTACTGCTATCCAGTCGAGTACAACTCATAATAATAACAACAGATCTGAACCCCATCCCATCCTGTCCTGTACTCACAATCTCTGACACACTTGAGCCCATTGCCTCAGTCACTGTGTCCGTCCATCTGGTTCAAGGGCTTCCTCTTTCCCTGTCCCTGCACCTTGCCAAGTATGATGTCCCTCTCCAAGGAATAGCCTCTCCTAGCAACATACCCAAAGTATGTGGACTACTAGGATTTAATTTGGGTCCGGTTGTTGGGAACACTTGACACATTTCTTTCCTGAAGCTCTCTTACCCTAGTTTAAGGCTGTGGAGCCCAGGATTCCCTGGTGGGCTAGGATTGTCACAGAGTGTCCCGGCAGGACTAAATTCTCTGAAGAGATTAGTAGATAGAGGAGCTTCTCAATCTTGAGTTTGGGTAGACAGCATGTGACAGACCGTAAAACCCTTGCAAATATATGTAAAACTAAGGTGTAGTTGTTTGGGGAAGAGGTTCTAAATTTCTGTAGCTTCACAGAGGGACCTCTGACCCCAAGAAAGCTAAGAATCTTAGACCACCTAAAAGAGATACTGTCACCTACACTATATGCTCAGATTGTTTTTCAATGGCCAAGGAACTTGACTTGAAGGCCCTACAGGGAGCATCTTTGTGAACACCAACCATCTCCATATTGTGTTGAAAGCTTCTAAAGCTATATAGGTAAACTTTCTGAACTCAAAAGTCAGTGAGTTAACAGAGCTTTTTTTTGCTTCTGGTTTTATGCTTCTCAATGTCTCATCAAATAAGCCAAGCATGTTGGTTGTGTTCTGGGTCTTGTAGAGTCCAGAGAGTTTGAGTTCAACTGGTGATGTAAACATGTGCTGTTTCTCTTCCCCTGTCTCTTCCTTATCCCTTCTCTCCCCTCCCCCACCCACCACCACACTCACCTTTTAGGAAGCCTCAGCATGAACAGAGAAAGGAGCAGGAGCCAAAAAGACCTCACATTAAGAAACCTCTGAATGCTTTTATGTTATACATGAAAGAAATGAGAGCAAATGTCGTAGCTGAGTGTACTCTAAAGGAAAGTGCAGCTATCAACCAGATTCTAGGCCGAAGGGTAAGTATGGGTGTGTGTATACCAGTGTTTATGGTAACCGTGGTTCAGCTTCATTAAAATATGCACGGATTTTAATTACAAATCAGATGATCCTTGGAGACATCAGTATAACCACCACCAGCCACAACAGGAAGTGGCAAAGGGCACAAGATATCCTGCTAATAATGCTGGTTACACAATGTAGTGAATTGTAAGCACAACTTAACTTGCACTTGGCCATATTGTTTTGATCACTGTTTTTACTAGTCTCACTCTTGAAACAAGTATTCGTTGAGTCCCTTTTTATGTTTCAGGCTATAGACTAGATGTTTGGTGGTAATTGCTAAATAAAACATGTATGATCCTTGACTTTTTAGAGCTTAAAGTCTAGTGGCAGAATACAGATTTTAGACAATGAGTTACCAAAAAAGTATATGACTAAAATTGATATAATTGAAAAAAAATTACCAATAAATACATCATAAAAATGCCCTGGTGGCCTATGGCAGAAAACTGTGCTGCAATTCCAAAGGCATATGGTTTGAAGTCCCCAGCTACTCCGTAGGAGAAGGATGGGCAATCTCCTCCTGCGATTAACTGCCTCTGAAAACCTGCCAGAGGGTCAGCAATGGATCGGTTCAGACTCTATGGCACAGGATGGCATGTCATAAAAGGGTGATAAGGGTAAGGGCTGTGAGAACAAGTTTCTGTGGTAAAGAATGGTATGGGGAGCATTATTTACATTTGCGGGTTAGTTAGTAAAGACTCCTCTCAGAAAATCGTATTTACACTGAGATCTGAGAGGTGGATAAGTGTTGATCAGTGGAAACACTGGGCTCTTCCTGAGTGAAACAAGTCCGAAGCCACAGAGCAGTGCAGTCCATTTAGGGAGCTGCAGGCAGACTTTTTACAGTGCTTCTGCATTAACCCCGGCTAATGAAGGTGGTCACTCCCTCCGTGACAGAAATGCATCTGTTCTTTCACCCATCCTAAGATACCTTTCCTGAACTCCTACTTTCTGTCACAGATGCCGTTAGGATTTCTCTGTCTAATCTTCCCCCCCCCCCCCCGAAGGGTAGATGACGATTTTTCCAGGTACATTTCTCAGAGTAGAAATTGTTTTAGTTAGGCATCTAAAGGTGAGAAAAGAAAGTTAATTATTCTGGTTTAAATTTTCATTTCACTGTAATTAACATTGTTGTTGTTGATTGCTGTCGAGTCGAATATGACTCATAGCGACCCTATGAACAGAAGGCCTGAAGCCTTTCCAGAACTATCTTAATTTATCAAAGTTCATAGAATTTCCAGAGCCATGTTGTTTAGGAGGTGGATTTACATCCAGAAATCCTGATTTGTTGATGTTCTGCACGTATATACGTGGCCTAGTGGCAGGAAGCTGCCCTGCAGTCCACAGCTGCTCTGCAGGAGGAGGATAGGCAGTCTCCTCCCGTGCGACTAACTGCCTCTGCAAAGTCCCCGCAGGCTCGATTCTGACTCAGCAGTACACAGCGTCAGCAAGAGTTGGCTTCAAGGCAGTCCCACCGTTATAGCAAACCCACGTGTGGAGACTAGAACTGTTTTCTGTCGAATTTTTATGGCTCTGACCTTTTGGAGGTTACATTACCAGGTCTTTCTTTCAAGATGCCTCCAACATTTTAGGGGTCATCAAATACCTTATGTCACCTAGAGGTTTCACATATGCAGATGTTACTGTTGTTAGATGTAATCAAATTGACTGCTACTCATAGTGAACAGCTGTAGTAAGCTCTGATGGCCTAGTGGTAACAGATTACACTGATAATCCCAAAACACGGTGTTTGAATCCACCAGGTCCCCTACAAGAAAAAGATGGGCAGTCTTCTCCCATGCAGTTTATACCCTCTGAAAACCCATGGAGCATCAGCTCTGGGTTGGTTCTGATTGACGGTACAAAACAACAGCAACATAGTGAACACTTGATTTGAACCTTGCCCGATCCTGTGCCTTCCTCAGGATTTCCTGTTTGCAGCCCATTGGTATAGTCACTGTGTCCGTCTGGCATGTTAAGGGGTTTCTTCTCCTTCTCTATCCCTCTACTTTTCCCAGCATTATGTCTTTTTCCCAGGCACTGGCCACTCACACAACATGCCTCAAGTATATTATAGGAAGTTTCTTCATCCTTATCTGTAAGGGGCACCTTGGTTGCACATATGCAGATGGCGTCTTAAACTTTGCCAGTGAGTATTTAGTCAGGAAGATGGGTCTCAGCAACGTTTCTGAAACATAGAACATCGTATTTTAGCTGATGTTGATGATTTTTACGTGTTTGTTAGAAGCCAAATGAATGTGAGCGGTCTTAATGGAAAATATTCCTGCGGTTACCAGTCTGTGTAAAGATGAAGGACAGAGACCTCCTTGCATTATCGATTCCTGTTGAAAAGTCTGAAAAGGGCAGCTATTTCCAATCTGCAGGACACCAGGGCTTCAGGGCTAGGGTGTGGTGGTAGATTATAGCTTTTTGGTGTCCTCTGTGCAGTGCTCTATCTCCCTGTGGATTCTTAAACACTTAATAACAATAATTATGATGATTTCCCAAGCCAGATCACAGCAGATGAGTGATTCTCATCATCTTTGAAGAGCTCCGCCTCAAAAGCTTAAGGCCTGATGATCATTTTCTCTGACCTTTTAAAAGAAGAACTCAGAGCAGATGAAGCATTGATGTTTGATTGTAGTGTGTAAAAAGTGTGTAGCGGTTTTATTTTGAGTTTTTTTAGTTAAAGGATCCCTAGCCCTCCAGCAGGAATTATTTTCCTGCCCAAGAGAGTAAGTGATACGGAGGTATGCTTCCTATTTTTAAGGCACGTTTTTAACAGTTGCTACTTTCTCAGCTCCCTTAACAATCCCCAGATCAGAGCATGTGTCCTCAAGGATGGTTCACATTTGGGGTCTTGCTCTGTCTTTGATTTGGACACCTGCTTCTATTTATAGGCCTCTGAGATCTTTGATTAGGATCAGATTTTCTATCCTTTTCATAACTTCCCTCTGGCAGGGCAGTTCTTGCTGGTTCTTTAAAGTTCCCAGCTTTAAAATCATGAAGTTTTACATTGAGATAATGAGAGTTCTTAAAAGTGGATCTTAAATCCATCCTGGACCATTTTATTTTTCACTTTTATTTCTGCTAGGTATCTAACATAGAAAAATGTTCGTTCATAATGAGTTAGCCAAAACTTTCTTTTAAATTCCTGCTATAAATAATAGCACAACTCTTATTTTAAAATAGACTTATTTTCAAGGGTGCCTTGGTTGCCCAGTGGTTAAAACGTTCAGCTGTTAAACAAAAGGTTGGCAGTTTGAACACACTAGATCTTCCTTGGGAGAAAGATGTAGCAGCCTGCTCCCGTAAAGATTTATGGACTAGCAAACCCTTGGGGCCTGTCCTGCCCTGGCCTACACAGTTGTTATTAGTTGGTGTCCCTGTGAAAGCAGTGAGTGTCAGTTGGGTTTTTCTTTTTTCAGACTTTTTAAACTATAACGAAGTCTACTTAATGAAGGTTTGAAGATTTTTTTTATCTTGGAAATATATACGTTTCCTCTCAAGTGAATCTTTCTCCTTACAATTTGAGGAAAGCTTGACAATGCAATTTAAAGGGTTTGCGTTTTTTGGGTTTTTTTTCCAAAAAAATTAAATCTTAATATTTCAGCAAGCTAGAGATTCTTTTAAAAAGGCTTTGATTCAATTATGTTCCAGAAATTTGTATACAGATTATCTCTTAAAAGTCTATACTAGAGTTTATGTTTGTTTTTAATGTAAAAAAATTGCCATGGGATCATTTTTATATACAGATGCATTGTTTGTGACTTAGTTTTGTGAATAAGAAATAGTTTCTTTGTCAAAATCCATTATGCTCATATAAACATATTATTGAACTAAAAGCAGTTATTAAAAATATAAGAAAATAATTTGTACCCTGCTTTTTCCTCTTTGTTTTTGGGTGGGTTTTGTTCCCCTTTGCCTTATCCACCCCTGTTTGCATGCTGCCTAGTTTTGTTAACTATAAAGGATTTTTGGCCAACCTTGTTGGTTTGATTTTGGTTTTTCCTGCATTAGAAAAATAACAGACTGTGCAGAAACTGGACTCAACTTTCATACTTCTTTTGGGACTTAAATTTTATTTACTAGTTCCGATTCTCTCAGCACATTAAAGAGCTGTCTTAAATTATATAAAATTCTACAGATAAATTTTAGTAATGTAAGGTACTGTGCAGAAAGGAGGTATGTGTCTGCTTCCATAAATATTCCAGCCTTGCAAACCCTGGGGGTAGTTCTATTCTGTCCTGTAAGATTTCTGTGAGTCACAATCTTCTTGACAGAAGTAGGGGATTTTTTTTAAACACACACACTCATACACACACCACACCACACACCCCCAAAAACCCTAAAATTCAAGCTCCTGCTTATTGACATGGTTCAGAGTTGGCAAGTGTGTTGACCCTAACTTGCTATAGATGACACCAAAGCTCCCCAATAGTGTGTTAAAGGGAGATACTACTTATCAAATGAACGAGCAGATTTTTTAAATGTCAAGCGCTCTTCTGTTGGTTTTTTATGAAAAGACTTTTATTGTGAGGTTTTCTAAACACCAGACCTCACTCTCTAAACACTAATAATCACACTTTTCTCGGAGAAAGTTAGGGGCAATACTTTCTTTGGTATGCAGTGTTTGTCTTCCCTTCTGCATATCTCCATTTTTAGCTAAGGATCTCAGATTCAGAAAAGCTGCTGCTAGTTGAGATTTGGGAGGATCTTCCCTTCCTAATTCCACAGCCCTATGTTGCTGCTGCCCCAGGCTCTCCTTGCCCTGGTGTGTCTGATCTGTCCTGCTCTTACTCTGCTAGTACAAGGAAACATCAGGGTTTCCAGTTTTGCTCCCGCCGTACTCCCCAGAACTTTACTTTTAACAAAAGCAGATTACCTGATTTGCCTTTAGGGTAGGGCCAAGTCCTGAGTATGTCATGCTTTTTTAACTTTCCAGTCAGCACTCCAAAAGTAATTCAAAAATAAGCACTGTCTATTCTGACCAGAGGCCTAACTTTATAAGGGCTTCCGCAGGAAGTGGAATCTGCCACCCTGCCTGTGGGCACCAAGGGAAACGCTGTGCCAGAGTGGAGGGTGGGACGTGGAGCAAAGGTGCTGGAGTACTGCCTTGAGGTGATTCTGGTTCTTGCTCTGTTAGTGGAGAAGAGCGGCAGGTATTCCTGTTTTAGGTGGTGGCTGAGTTGAAGTTAATGAGGGCCTAGGCATAGCCTCTCCTGTGACGTGATTTTGTGTTTTCATCAGCCTCCTTCCCAGCCCTTCTAAATATGTATTAATTTCTTTAAGGTAGGGAGCACTAGAGGCATAGTCCTTAATGGACTCTGCTGCTCAGAGGTCATCTCTTCTCTGGTAGTTCAAATCCACCAGTGGCTCAGAGGCGGAAAGATGGAACAGTCTTCCTCTTTTGTGATTGTCACCTTTGGAAGCAGAGTGGAGAGTCAGCTAAGAATCTGTTCTGACTGAACAGCAATGAGTTAAATTGTTCTTTAAGGGTTTTTGTTGTTGTTGTTGTTGTTGTTGTGTGTGTGTGTGTTTTAATTGGGTAATAAGATCTAATAGGTCACCACGAATAGAAAAAGAGCTAGCTTTGACTGGGAGGGAAGTAGAAAGAGATACTCCTTAGACATGATGGGCGAGATCAGGAACCAGGAAACTCCTGGCTTGGGGATCCCCTGGTCATGGTATCACTCGGGCTGCACACTGCCCCCTGTCAGAAAGCGTAACCCTGGAATTACTCCAGTGTCTGTGGAAGTGGCTGTGGAGGCCAGAGGGCTGGCATGGCAGTGATGTCACTAGGGTTGGTGCCTCCTATCATCCTGTGTTACAGTTTATCACCACAAACACCACTCCTTTCTCCTGTGTGCAGGATGTGTGCATGCAGCCCTTAGAGCCCACCTGTGGATGGAGAGGAGGGTCTCCACCTTAAGCTAATGGGAGTGGGAAAGAGCTGCAGGGGTAAGGCAGGCCACTGTCCCACAGGGGTGGAGTGTAGTGACACCATACATTACCACGCTGAGGGCACTGACCTTGGTGACACCGCTGCCCCGAGGGGAGGACTGTGGCCAGGGTGGGCATGGTTTCTCTTTCTCCTAGAGCTACTGCTTGCTAAGCAATAGCTTCATGGCTAGTGGATTCCCAAAGCCCATCAAATCCACCCTGGATGGTTCTGCTCATAGATGTAGGGTTTGGGGTTTTAGAGGAGAGCCTTCATTATACTTTGCTGGGGGGCCTAGCGTGATTCAGGTGCAAAGCAGGGTGCAAATGTCAGCTTCTTAAGCCCAAAATGATTATCTTGCCCTTTAAAGCTATTTTACCGCATATTTATGTGATGGAAAAGCCTCATGGGGAGTTTTAAGAATATCACCAGCTATGATATCCAGATTAGATACAAACTTCTCAAACTATAGATGGCAAAATAAACTTAGACAGTGCTTCTTTCTTTCCATGCAAGGAAGGTCAGAACCACAGCTCTACAGTGTGGCTGCGAGGGTGTCCAGTGTCCTTCCTGTGGACAGTGTCTGTGTGAGTGTGCAGAGAGGATGGAGAGACGGAGACAGGCTGACTTTTGAAGTCCTGCTCTAGAGACGAGATCATATGATGAGGACTTACTCTTTTTAAGATTTCAGACTTTTCATATGACAGACTGAAAGAGTGTCCATGTGAGGAGAGAGGGTTTTATCTGTGTTTAAAAACATCTGGGAATTAATCACATTTTGCATAAATAAATGGTAGCTTGACTCCTGTACCAGAATGTGCTACAAATGTGGAAGCAATGGCTAAGTTGGGTGTTGAGGTTCACCAGTGAAAGTTCTTTTTCATTTATATTGGAAAAGAGCAAGGATGGGTGACAGAAATCGTTTTACTCTGGATACTTTGATTGGCTTTGATGTGTTTCATGTGATACTGGAGAACGGGACAGAGAAACCAAAGTTTGAATTTCCCCGCAGCCACCTGATTCCATATGGAGTTCTTCAGCACTTGGTCTTCCACCATTGAGACAGAAATCATACTTTAAATGCTTATTTCTCTGTATTGGGAATGTGAAATCTATGATGCTATTGCTATTTTGTTTACTTTGGATTCTTACCCCCTTCTCCTTCCTTTTTGTTTCAGTGGCATGCCCTCTCCCGTGAAGAGCAGGCTAAATATTATGAATTAGCGCGGAAGGAAAGACAGCTACATATGCAGCTTTATCCAGGCTGGTCCGCAAGAGACAATTATGTAAGTTCTGTAGACCCACCATTCTCCACTTTGACTCCTTTTCTTTCTCTTCTGTTTTCTGAAGGAAATGTATTTGGAGGTACATGGGGTTGGCATTATTTACTATTTTTGAAAGTTAATGAAACTACAGTAAGTTTTTCATGGATATATTGCATTCTAAAAGCTTTCAGCTTTATCTTTTTAATGGATATTAAGTGCTATCAGAACTTTTTAAAAATACCTGTTAAATGACAAATTAAAACACTGCAGAAAAGATAAAAACAAAAGTTTATAATCTTACAGTATCATGGCAACATTAGCAATAACTGTACATTTCCTTCTGGTTTTTTTTCTATGTATATGTTCTAATTTTTTACTTAAATAGAAATGTGTCTGTCCATAAGTAAACATTTTTCACATTTCTTTTATTATATACAACAATCACTATTGTACCTTACGGCATAATGTTTGCAAATACCCATTTTAATGACTCAGTATTTAATTTAGTGAATGCCTTAATTAACTATTTTTTTCTTGTTTTTAGGCATTTAACTTACGTTTTATTTTCTTAAAATTGTAAATGATCCTTCTCTGAGCATACAGTATTTTTTCTTTATTTAAATCAGTGCTTTCCACAGGCTAATTAGAAGTGGGGGGAGGGGGATGTTACTGTAGAATTGATATTAAAGTTTTTCAGTTGTGTTGGTAAGAAAGATTTCATTTTAATTTGTCATTTACTATACAGGATAGTGTTTTACTACATACTGTAATCTTAACACAGCAAAGCATATTAGAGAAAGTGTAACATAAGTGATACATTAGGGAGTCTCATTGTATGTTATTATGTTATTGTTGTTGTTGTTATATATCTTCAAGTCAGAATCAACCAATAGCTGCCCCTCTAGTGAGTTTTCAGAATCAGTAAATCACATAAGAGGAGCTCTTGGTGAATTTGAATCACGTGCCTGTGGATTGCCAGTGCAACTCCTTACCGTTAGGTCACCAGAGCACCCTGTTGTATTTTAATTTTGACTAAGCTTCCAGAAACTCTGTGAACTTTAAGAATTGGTGATAGTTATATAAAGGCTTCAATTCAAGTCTTCTCTTCATAGAGTCACTGTGAGTTGTGCTCGACTCGACCGCAATCAACAAGAAGAAGCGTCAGAAATAGTTTTAAAGTTTGAAACTCATTCTCAGGTTCCACATGTAATTAGTATTAGAATCACCCACTAGGAGGCTAGGAGAGTCTTAAAGTACGTGGAATCATCCCAGTAAAGGACAAAAGAGAAGCCGTTGTCAGTGTGTAATTTATAATTGAACGTGTAACTAAAGTGTAGCTAAAATTCGCAGAAGAGGCCATGAGAAGACAGTGCGTCCAACAAGATTATATATCCCATATACAAGACACCAGTACCTTTTGAACACATCTCTAGACCTAATTCTTAGAGCAGGTTTGCACACTTTGTTTCCTATAGCATGCTTTGAAGAAACAGTCACTTTATTGGTCAACATTTTGAGTAATAGGATGCGACTGTAACAAAGAATGGAAGAGCCCTGCTGTTGGTCGTTGTTAGTTGGTTCAGTTTACTCTCCTAGTTGATGTTTTTGTTGTTCTAATAACAGCTACCACATGCCTGACTGCTAGGAACTGCCTTAAATGTTCTATGTGTTACTTTCTAACCCTTAGCATAATCCTGTTACATAGATGATACTAGCCCATTTTATAGATGAGGAAATGAGAAGTCCGAGAAATTGAGTTCTTCCTGTACTTATGTGGCTAAGCTTCAGTCCAGACCCCTGTCAGCCTCATTCTATGGTCTACAGGTCCATCTTCCTGAATTTCCCTCTTCTTAACTCTCCTCTGCCTTCTGGAGAAGAGTGCTTCAGTAGAATTTTCTCCCCTGATCTGAGCTTCTGATCTATCTAGATAGAATCTTTGAGATGCCCTTTAAATGGGAGCATCAACCACCTTCCTAAAAGGTTTCAAAAGTGGCCTTCTCTAATCCTGTCCCAATCTCTTTTGAATGTGGTTTTCATAAGAAGAGGGGGCTAACTTCCCCTCTTTGACTAGTGTAAGAGCACTGTTGGGCTGTTTCATAGAATTTTAAGGAAAAATATTCCAGTTTTGTTGCTGCCAGTTTCTTATAATCAAAATTGCTCTATTAACCAGTTTTGTGCCAAAAAATGCCATTTAGCCAGTGAGTTGCGCTCATGTACTCCTGTGGGACTGGAATGTGGTAGTCACTCATGAAGTCGTTGCCATCATGTGAGAACCATAGCTGACCCTCCATTAGATTTTTGGAGACTGTAAATCACACAAGAGGAAGAAAGGTCATCTTTCTGCTAAGTTTATAATGCTGTTGTTGTTATGTACCATCTAGCGGGAACCGACTCATAGCTGACTCTCCAGCCAGTTTTCAGAGGCAGTAAGTCACATGGGAGGAGGTTGCTCATCTTTCTCCTGTGGAGCAGCTGGTAGATTCTAACAGTGTATGTTTGAGCAGCACAACTTCTTACCACTAAGCCGCCAGAGCTCCCTAAGGTTATAACAGTTAAGATTTCCCTGTAAGTGAATGGAATGTAAGAGTTGAACTGGATAGATTGAATATAGCAGCTTCTTGTGTTCAATATGTGCATCTCATGTCTCTTCTGTACAATGCAGTTGCACCACCAGGTATATAGTTCCAGGTGTATGAGGTTGCCTCAAGATAGAACAGGGTTCAGAGTTGTTGTGCTTAGGGTTGTGGTGAGTCTTAAGCTACTCAACAGCACATAACAGCAACAATGGTACAGTACCCGTATACCATACCATACCATACCATACCATACCATACCATACCATACCAATACATGCCTTAATAGTCAAACACTTCTGTTACTGGTTTATTATATGTGCTTTACTTTCAGGCATTATTTGAATATAAAGGTCTTCACTTATAGGCAGCAGCATCTAATCTCATGCTCTTGAATGTTGTAGCATTGACTTTCTGTTTCATTTTCTTTTGAGAATATTACTGTGAAGTGCATCCTGACTCCTCAGTGCAGCAAAATCCGTATTAGTAATAGCAGCAGCAGAAAGGAAAGAAGAAGTACCAAATTAGAAGCAAATCACATTTTATCAGACAATGCCAACATGCAGAACAAGTAAATGTTGCTGCTCCTGGTTTAGGCATGATTGCACAACATCCAGATCATATGAAACATCCTTGTTGCAACACACTAACTGTGGGTATTAGGTGACACCTGACTGTACTAAGGCTTAGGTCAGTCGACTGATAACTAAAATATTTAGTTAAATATTTAGCTAAAATATAACTATTTCATTATTAAAATACACTATTAGTGTATGTTATATAACTAAAATACTTAAAAATATAATAACAGGCCTGGAGTAGGGGCTGTACAAAACAGACATAAAGCATTTACTGCCAGAATCAATCCTGATACACATTGGGATTGTATTAAATACATCTCAGTGCTTTAATTTATAAATGCTCTATTTCATATATTTCAGTGTTAAAATTTTTATAACTAACTTAAGTGAAGTTTTCATAAATCAGAAGTGCATCTGTTTTCTTTGGTATGTTTAGCTACATATTAAAGCTTTTAAATTTAGTATTTAATGATTTCTGTTACACATTATATGCAATTTAATTTTTTTTACTACATATGAGTTTTGAAATAGTCACATGAAAAAGCATTTGACTGTGTGGAAAACAACAAATTGTGGCTAATCTTGAGGAAAATGGAATCCAAGAACACTTGATCGTGCTTATGTGCAACCTATACTTGAAGCAGTCTTCAGAAAAGAGTAAGGAAACACTGAATGGTTCAAAATCAGGAAAAGTGTGTTAGGGATGCATCCTGTCTCCATACATTTTCAGTCTATATGCAGAACAGATCATTTGGGAAGCTAGAATTTATGAGGAGGAATGTGGTATCAGAGTGGGAAGAAGACTCATCAGCAACCTGTGTTATGCAGATAACACAACCTTGCTTGCTAAAACTGAGAAGAAACTGAAGCACTAGCTGTAGATGGTCAAGGACTGTAGTCTTCAATGTGGATTGAAGCTCAATACCAAGAAGACAAAGATTCACACCACTGAACCAATAGGCAACACCATGATAGATGGATAAGAGATTGAGGTTGTTAACAAGTACAGCTTGCTTAGCTCCACAATCTACACTCAGTACCAGCAGTCAGGACATCAAATGACAGATTGCATCGGGAAAATCTGTCAGGGACCTATCCAGAGTACTGAAAAGCAGTGATGTCAGTCTAGAGACTAAAGTACACCTAATTCAGGCCATCATTTTTGTAATTACTTGTTATGCATCAGAGAACTGGACAGTGACTAAGGATGACAGAAGAAGAATTGATGTCTCTGGGTTATGGGACTGGAGAAGAGTCTTGAACATACCATGGACTGCCAAAAAACAAATAGGTCTTTCTTGGAGAGGGTGAAGCCAAGTCTCTCCTTGGAGGCTAGGATTTTTTTTTATAATGATTTCTTCAATTTTAATTTTAAAAAAGCATGTTCACAACACACCCCAAGAATGCCACACAGCAACAGTTTGCTGCTCTTTGTCAAACAGATGTTAGAAAACAAACCTTAAATGGTCAAAGTTTTTAAAATTTGATAGTTCTCTGAAATTAGTTAATAATTGCCTGTTTGTTAATATTGGTTTTAGAGCAGTAAACATTTCAGAAATGTAGCAAATACACCTTTCTCTGAAATGCACTAAGAACTATACAACAAAAACAAAATAAAATTTTTTAAAAACAATTTTTTTATTATTATCTTTTGCGCATGTACCGTCAAATCAGATCTGACTGGTACAGGAGGAAATTGTCCCTCCTTCTCCGGCAGAGCATCTGGTGGATTTGAACCGTGTACCTCTGGATTGCAGTACAACTTCTTGCCACTAGGCCACCAGAGCTCCCCTAGAAATAAATATTTTTTTAAAAAGAACACACTTAGCATTTTAAAATGTTAAGATGTTTTTCTTTCATCAGACAGTAAATCTGGGTCTTCTTTAGTGGTTAACAGGAGGAATTATGATGTAGCTTACAAATGCCTACTTAATGTACCAATAGAGCTTGCTTTCTGTTAAATTGTGGTCCAGTGTTAAAAAATGATGAAAAGGTCAAATTAGTTGGTTAATTTGGCACTCTAGTTGCTTTCAACATATTTCCTCCCAACTGATTTAATATTTCTAGTTGTTTGCTGTCTTTCTCTTAAAATCAATTAGTAAATATATTGTTCGACTGAAATGTAAACTGAAACTTGTTTCATTACTTCATTAAAATGTCAGTTTTTCTGTCCTTCTAAATAATTTATATTTCCATTATTAATGCAAAACAGCTTACACCATGAGTTAGAGCTTAACCATTTTAGCTAAATGTAGGAAAGATAAAAGGATTTTGAAGCTCTGTCTCAAATACTTTGGGCACTTAGCCAGGAAGGACTGGTCCTTGGAGAAGGGCATCATGATCAGAAGGGTGGAGGGACAGTGCAGGAGAGGAAGACCCTGGATGAGGTGGATTGATACAGTGATTGGAACAATGAGGGTAGGTGTGCCAGAATCAGTGAGACTAACTCAGGACAGGGCAGGGTTTAGAGCTACTGTACATAGATAGGGTCGCTGTAGGTCACAGACAACCCAGTGACACTTAACAATAACAACATATGAATTAGCTTTTTATTGAGTTGATAGTAATACATCCATACTCTTTGTCCATCACGAATACAGGCTCTTTTAAAATGGAAGTTTTTACATACAGCCTGTAGCATAGGAGGGGTTTAAAGCATCATGTGACAGACAGTTGCTTTGTGCCTGCTGTGTCTTAGACATGCTCCAGGTTACAGCTAAGGTGCTAAGAGACAGGTACTTGTCAGGTTATTTGTTCGGATACTCAGCCTGTTACAGTGCTCTCAGGTATTCTGTTAATGCAGGTCAGCTCAGGGCTTTGAGGGCATGAAAAGCAGTCATCCTTCATTCTGCCTGATAGGGTGGGGGAAAATGCATATTAGGGAAGTGTCTTGAAAAGAAGACCCTTGAGACAAGTGTAGGGGACGCAGAGGAGAAGGTGAGGAAAAAGGTTCTGTGGAATAACCCCACAGCACTTCCTGGAACCCACAGTGGTAATGCCATTTGTTGTCAACTAGCACCAGCTCTAGTGCTTAGTGGTAACAAGTTGTGCTGCCAAAGCAAAAGATCCAGCAGCTACTTTGAGGAACAAAGATGAGCAGTCTTTTCCTGTGTGATTTCCTGCCTCTGAAAACCTGCTGGAGGGTCAGCTATAAGTTGGTTCTGACTCTGCGGGATACGACAACATCCTCATTCGGGTCGGTCATTACCATTCATATGAGGTACTGCTGTACTTTAAGTTGTTTTTTAAGAGAAACTGGTTATGACCAAAAATAGAAAATTAGCTCATCCTGCGAGTATATTGAAATGCATTGAAGAGGGCATGCATATCCATGGTATATCTGTTCTAGAAAAAGTTATTAATTGCCAGAAATACATCTTCAGAATTATTTCTTCAAGTCCTATCTCATCTCCTACCTCTTTACCATGAGTTCTCATAAATACCTTGGAACTTTTGAATAATTCAGTGGGATTCCCAGTAAGGGACATTTATTTTGAATATTGCCAAATGTAGGTTTTAACTCTGGTGAGTAATAAAAGGAATGTCTTATTCAGTGGGTTTTCTTTGAAGGGGCTTCTGAAGCCACAGCCTTGGACAGCATGATTTTAGCATTGCCAGTGCTGGTGATGTGAAATGCATAACTATGGAGACAAGGTTGTCAAAGGGCTGGAAATTCTTATTTTCTTTTTCTTGTTCTCTGATCCTTTTTCCTTTTAGTTGGCAAAATATTTTCTTTTTAGTGGCAATTTATAAAGCCAAACATACATTCATTCATAATGTCTACGTGTTGAATACCGTTGAGTCAGAACCAACCCACAGCTGACCCTCCAGTGAGTTTTCAGCGGCAGTAAATCATGTGGGAGGTGATTGCCACTAAGCCACCAGAGACTTCTGTAGAAACAGTCCAGTAACATTGTTTACATAATTTATATTGGGTCATATTTTATCCCTCCTGAAATCCTCATTAACTTTGATGCTCTGTCTCTTAATATTCTCACTTGTGTTTTAGATTATTACTAGATTATACTCAGGGAGCTCTGGGGGCTGAAGGTAAGGAGTCATGCTATCAACCTAAAGGCACACACAGCTCAAATCCACCAGCTACTCTGAGGAACAAAAGTGGGCAATCTTCTGTGCAGTTTACATCCTCTGAAAACCTGCTATTAGGTCAGCTTTAGATAGTTCTAACTCGACAATACATAACAGATAATGCTCTCAGACAGTTCTTTATAAGATCCCTGTGCTTAATGTAAGTATTGCTTTCATTAGGTGGCATAGTGTGTAACATATTAATCTGCTAACTGAAAGAGAAAAATGAAACGAACTTTCCTCATCCCTGATCAGTTACATTGGAAACCCAGTGAAAGGGTGCTGCAAGTCTAAACTGACTCTCTGGCAGTGGGCATGGTTGTTTAAACATTGATTTCTTGAGTTTCAGTTCACGGTTGAATGATTATTTCTGGGGATTAATTTGAGAGGGTCCAGTAAGTCTGGTTTCCCATATGACTTTAAAATTTTGTTCTAGGCATTTCTTCAATTTGATCATGATCCCTCTATTGGCTGGACTCGGTTTTAAAATAAGAGATGGTCAAGAGAGAAGGTGTCTTACTTTTACATCTTCTATTGACCTGTGTTTCCATGTCACTGTAATTCGTGTATTCTGTAGCATAGCTGGACAATCTAATGTGACCATGTGCCTGTCTGCTTTCAGGGTAAGAAAAAGAAGAGGAAGAGAGAGAAGCTACAGGAATCCACCTCAGGTAGGCACCACAGGCCTTCCCAATTAATCCTTGTGCTCCCGACAAACACCTTTTAAAGTAGTCAGCATCTTTCCACGTACTGCTTTTTCTCTCTGACTATAATGTGATACATTAACTCTTCTTCCTGAAGTTCTTTAAACATTTTTCAAAAGATCCTTCTTTTAAATGTGACTGCCTGATCTAAAGATTGCTTTCCAAAGCCCTGTTCTCAAAAAATCCTGCTTGTTAACTGTGGTGGTTTTCCACATCTGTGTCTAACCGTGTACTTTGCTTTAACGTTTCTGCCTTCTTTCTACTTGCATAGCTCCTTAAAAAAATAATCTGTGTGTGTGTGTGTGTGTATATATACATATATATATGTGTGTGTATATATATGTGTGTATATATACATATATGTGTATATATATATATATATGTATGTGTATAGATATATAAGTGACCATTACACAACTATCTTGTATCCCTATGAGAATCTTCTCTGCAGTTTTTTTTTAAAATAGGAAATATAATAGGGATTTATCTTCTTTGCGTATTGATATAGAAAATAAGTGAGATCTTATTTACCCTGTTTTCATTTGCACAAATAAAAATGGCTGGTATAAGAACCATAAAAATAAAAAGTGCATCAGACAGGTCCACATGATATTGTAGCTACTACGTATTTGGAATGTACAAAAACCTCTTCAATAAAAAAATTGTTAAAGACACAATTTTCTGCAGGTACAGGTCCACGAATGACAGCTGCCTACATCTGAAACATGGTAAGAATGACTCTCTGGTCCTACTGCTGACATTAATTATGCAAGAGGCACTTGCTTGTGAACCCTTACCCACATCAGTTCCACTCAGCATCGCCCTGTCATGAGGAAAATGCTACCAAAATTAAATAAGTCTCTTTTCAGATCTGATGGTTTTTATACCGGCTACGTATTTGGAATATAGTGTTTTATAATACAATCTTTTCTCTCTTCTCTTCTCTTCCTCCCCCTTTGCACTTACTCTTTTTGTATTCCCTTTTGCTGATCTCTTTTTCTTGGCCATTCCTTACTGATCAGCAGAAAATCTGTCTGTTTAAAAAAATGATAAAAGGCAATAAACAAAGATGCCATCTTCCTCTACACACCCGAGGTAGGTTATAGCAGCACATTCTAGTTCAGAGATTTTGCTCTAAAGAGATTGTGTCTTAATAGAGAGACAAGATGTAGACACAACACGTAGAAAGTAATTCATTTGCTTCTCATTTCATAGATCAATGTGCCGTACATTTATTTTTCTGTTATTATTAAAATTACATCATGGGCTTCCTTGATTAACTATTTCTACTTACAAATATTCTCTTCACTGTAGAGATCTCACTCTAATATTGGAAAGTTAAATTTATTTTCATAGTCATTCTTTTATATTTGACTGTATGAATACTAGTCTAGGGAATTTGGCTTTGCAAACTAAGATGTGACCTTTGCTACACCTTGAATTGACAACATGTCTTCAATTTCTTCAAGGAGTTCACTTTCTCTTGCTAGGAACCTGGGTGGAGTTAGTTGGTCACCTATGTTCAGGGTCTGCCTTGACTCCTTCTTCTCAGAATCATTCCTGGGCCACAGCTTCAGCTCACGACCTCAGACTTCCCGTGTGTTGTATTGTAATGACGACCCTCGAGCTCCTGCCTGCACACTTGCTTTCTGCCAGTCAGCCCTCCACCTTGCCTCCTGAGGGGTTTCCTCAGATCAGCTTATGTTTAGGTTAGGTCACTTCTCACCTGGAAGTTGTCATTGCAGAGGGCAGACCTCTTAGCATGGAGGGACCCCCCTCCTCACAGTGTCACCTGTCGTTGCGTTTGCCACCCTGCCTCTTGTCTCCTGCAGCCACGCCTGAGGATCCTAGGCTCAGGTAAAACAAAACTATTATTAGCTCCTAGGATATAACTGCAAACATCTCCTTTCTGTAAGACAAGCTGCAGCTACCATGTTGCTTTCTCCTCATATTTTTTTTAAATGCTTAAGTGCCTCACCCCAATTCTAGAAAAAAACCAAAACTAATCCAAATCCAAAACGCCACAGAGTAGACTGTGACTGGCAGTGACTTTACGGGACTCTACCCTGCAGGGTTTCTAAGGTGGCGTGTGTATGTATGGGACCACATCTCTCACCTGAAGAGTAGCTGGTAAGTTTGAATCATCAACCTGTTGGTTAGCTTCTGAGTGCTTAACAGTGCACCACCAGGGCTTTTTTTTTCTAGAAAAACAAAGCCTCCGCCATGACCTTTCCCCTCAGGCTCCTCGTCAAGCTGCCCAGCTGGCTGGAGAGGCTCCAGTTGGTCGAGTTTCACTTAATCAGGGTCCTTAGTGTGACTCCCCCTTCCTTCCGGCTCGGTCATGCAGCCTTTGAAGTCGCTGTCCTCCAGACTGTCCTGTTTTGGAGAACAGAACTGGCAGTCACTTGAGGAGAACGAGAGAGCAGAGAGGAGCTCACGTTCACACTCACCAAGATTTTAGCACAGTGGGAAGAGCAGTGTTTCTGTTGTGTCTCCTTTCCCTTTTAATTTTAGGAATTTAGAAGCTCTTCTTTACTCGTTGTAGTTGATTTATTGCTTCATATTTCCTCAGCACATACTGAGTATCTAAAAAAGGCCAGGTTCAATTCTCATAGTGCTGACATTGTTGTGGGAGTGGTGGAGTCAGATAAACAAGAAAACATCAATGCTAGCATACAAAGAAAGCTGGGAGTGACAGGTGGTCAGGAAAGGCCCCTGTGAGGGGCAGGCACTGGCAATAATTATTTTTATCACAGGAAAATGGAGCAGTGTTCTGTGCATGATTCTGGAAAAGCGCAGTGGCTGAGAGGTGGAAAACAAGGGCATTAGTCCCAGGTTGTTTAATGAGCACAGGCTAGGAGCTAGGCTGCCTGGCTTAGAGACCCCAGTACCAACTTTAGGAACCGGCAGGCCGCTTAGAGTCTAGCTACCAGGTGTGATGTGAAGGAGCCTTTATAGATCCCTTTCTGGTTCCCTCTTGGTAGTCCGCTTTCCTGTTCTTGGTCTGCACTGCCTCCCAGTGTTCTTAAAGGATTCGGGTCCTTCGTCTCATGTATCTTATCTGTCATCACCTTTCTGTGCCTGAGTGGCGCTGTATAACTGTGTTATCCTGAAAATTACTTATGTACGATGCAAAGGTTCATCCCAATACAGACTATTGTCTGCCTCCCCCTTTTCCATGCCAGAACGAGGGCTGACATCCTGGGATACACAGAGGCATTGACTCTGGGGTGGGGAGCTGATTCTCCATCGATGGGGTAATGTGGGCTCATTATCTGCCAGACCAGTGACGCTGGTGCCGATTTCAAGCTGAAGAAGAGCCATTAGCCAGCAGAGATAAAGTATTTTATTAGAACCAATCCTATACAGAGTGTGATGTGAAATCTCACACAGCTGTTTTACAGCCTTTATTCTTTTCTCTTATTAAAGAGAGAAGGTTGCCGAGTGTTGGCTAAATTCTTCCCTTGTGAAGTGATGCTGATAGCACACAGTGCCTGGGCTCACATGAGACCATGGCTCCAGCATGAAGGGATGTTTGAGATGTGTGTCGTATGGACACAGTGAAATGTAACATCATCTTTGTGCCTTTGAAGAAAATTCTTACTAAAGTAGGTCTTCTGAGTTCAGATTTGCATGTATGTAACTCAGATGCTGGAAGGCCCCCATTGTTCCATCACTCTGAGCTATCATGGTACCATGAAACCTAAAGAAAAGATGTGAACAAAAACATCCTCTAAAAACTAGGACTTCTACTCCATAAAAAATAAATCGGGTTCGTGTACTGCTTGCTTGCTTGCTTTCTTTCTTTTGTGGGAAGGAACCATTTCAGTTGACACAAAGTTCAACGTAGAAATTGGCCTATTAACCTCACTGGGTTCTTTCTCCCTTGTGCTTCCGCTTGTGTGCACTCTAAGAGTATTCATCCAAAGAATTGAGGTTTAAACAAAGACATCAGCATTAGCAGAGACTCAACACTGTGCCGCAGCTTTGAGGGTAATTGGAAATGGGATTCCTAAAAGTCATTCCTTCCACTCTGAGATGTTTTCCCACCTCTGGTGTCTTTGGAGCTAATTTGTGTCTGTGAGAACACTGAGCCCTGGCCCTCCAGACAGACTGCACACATTATCCTGGGTCCAGGTAGAAGGCCAGTGCCGTAAATACCAGCCATATCTTTATTCCCTCTGCAAAAACATACGGAGTTCTACTCCCACAAGTCATGAGTTGTACTAGTGAGTGAAGGGACTTGGTGTTGAGACCCTGTCCATTCCCAGATTCAGGAACAGAGAACATGCTTGTGAAGGAGATGCATACAGGGCACTAAGTAAGAGAAAAGAAAACAAATCATACCTGGTCCAGTGGGACAGGGTGGAGCTACCCCAGAGAGTTTTCAGACTAAATCTTCTCAGAAGCAGATGACCACACCCTTCTCCAAGGAGCAGCTGGTGGGTTTGAACCACTCACTGACTTCTCAATTAGTCAAGCCTTAATCGTCATACAAATTAGAAAACAAACAAGTGAGAAGGCAGTAGAGGTGGTGTTCCTACATTGTGGACAACAGCTGCACTAACAGGCTAGGAAGGGCATCCTCGAAGGGCGTCCTTGGTGGATAAACTGGTGGTTGAGTTGCTACGAGTTGCCATTATTTTGGTACGTATTTGTTTTAGAATATGTGGCCTCTTCAAAGTTTGTCCGAGATTATGATCAAATGTTTCCATCAACTTCCTACATGATTTTTGACAAAGATTCATAAGGAACTGAAGCAAAGAAATGGAAATTTTGAAAAGCTGGTTATAATTAACACTATGTGTTTACTAGTTTAAAAACATTAAATTTACAAATTGCTTGCTTAGTTCATTTGACTTCAACAAAACAAAACAAAAAAGCTCAGTCTTACAATAATAGGAAAAATATATTTTTAGATATTTTTAATGCATTCCCTTTGATCGTATAATGTCAAAGAGCTAGTTTAAAAGTAGATAAAAGCCAGGCTCTGGAAAAAACTTTCTGTGGTTGCACACACATAGATGCCCACAGGCACTCCTACAGACACGGAGTCACCAGACAGACACACAGACTTCTCTGTGTTTTCACCTTTGGCCTGACAACTTGAAACATCTGACCTTTCAGTTACCTGCCAAGCCGCAGCAGCAGCATCAGTACTCCGATCTTTATCTTAGTAACTTGCTAAAATAAATGAAAAATTAAATCATAATTGTTACTCAGTGAAAAGTTCAGTCTTTATTTCTGAGAGGTCATTAGTAATGGATGGAGCATATTGTAGTTTGCTGTGATGTGCCATCAAGTTGGACCCCACTCTCAGCTGATTGTCCAGTAGGTTTCCAGAGGCTATAAATCATATGAGTGATTTACCCATGTGAAGGAGAGGGTGAAACCAAGTTTCTCCTTGGAGGCTAGGATTTTGAAGCCTCGTCTTATGTACTTTGGACATAAGACCAGGAAAGACCAGTCCTTAGAGAAGGATATCATGCTCAGAACAGTGGTGGGACAGCACAAGAGAGGAAGACACTGGGTGAGATGGATTGATAAAGTAACTGGAGCCATGGAGTAGGTGTGTCGGAGTCAGAGAGAGACTGGCTACTGGCTCAAAATAGGGCAGGGTTGTTGTACATAGGGTTGCAGGTGACTAGATGGCACGTAACACCAACCAGGAGAAGGAGGAGGAGATTGCCCATCTGTGGAGCAGTGGGTGGCTTCAAATCCCCAGACTTGGGGTTAGCAATGCAGCTTTTTACCCACTAGGCCACCAGAGCTCCCTAGTAGAGCACAGGCCAACCACACAGCTCTTGCGTCAGCTCCCACACGCGGGGGCCCACATGCATCCGAGGAGAACAGCGCTTCATAAGATTTCATTGGCTGATCTTTCTGAAGTCTGTTGCCCTTTTACTACATTGTGCCACTGGGTGGACTTAAACTTCCAGCCAAAAGCATTAACCATTTGCACCATAATGCTTGGATTTAGATCTTTCAAAAAATATCTTTCCAGCTTGTTAATGGTGTTTTACAGCCACCGGAAGTGATTTAGGCTGGGGCCCTGGTGCGCCTGGGTCCTGTGTCATTTCCAGAGCCCCATTCCAGGACTCTCCTTGACCTACCTGGCTGCACTCTTGGCCTTGGACTTCACAAGAAACTCTGTATTCTGAAATTTCCCTGCTTCTTCTCTTAGCTTGTCCTTCCTCCAAGGAGGCTTGGTGGAAAGTAGGGACAGAGGTCAGACCAGTGGTAGGATGGCTTCCTGAGGGTCTTCTAGGAACCCTGCCTGAACCCCAGGATTTAGCTCTTTCCTCTTAGCATCAGGAACATTGAAGTATTTTTCATAGTCTCACTGAAACAAATGTTACTACAAAGGAAAATAGAAATTTTGAAGTTCGGTCACTTCGGTGAACTTGACACAGCCTAGTCCTTACTCTGCAGTCTCTTCTCAGTTCAGCTGCACATTAGCAATAGTCAGTAAGCCGCTAAGTATTTGCTTCTGGGCTGGCATGTCTAGTCTGGACACAGGGCAACTTTTAAAAAACGTTGTTGTTGTTGATTGCTGTCCAGTCGAACACAACTCATAGCCACCTTATGAACAAAAGACTTGAAGTCTTTCTATAATTGCCGCTGTTTCTCAAAAGTTCATAGTTTCCAGAGGCATGTTGTTTAGGAAGTAAATACCAAAGTAAAAAGCAGGTTAGTGGTAGCTAGAGGTTAGGTTTAAGGTAAAAAAAATTAATACTGAGACAACTCTAAGAAACTATAGGTTTTGGTTTTCTAGTCTTTGTTATTTCATGACAGACACAAAGACTTTTTGTGACGTGCTTAGAAGCACTTAGAAAGCACTTGGCCTAGATCCGTTATTAAACAAGCCGAAGACACAAGGATGCCAACAGTCTGGAGGTAGTGGGCTATGCGATTCAGTCAGGCTCTTGGAGTGACATGACAGCAGCAGTGTGTAGCATTATAGCTGCCATTGTTCCCAGGACAGCATCACCTGGAGAAATAGCAGTATTCTGCTCAGCATTCTGGAACTTTCCCTGTGATGGTCCTTTGAATAAAGTCCCAATTCTTTAGATGACCATCTGTCTACTATGTTATCGTGGCGATTAGTTTCTGATCCCCAGTTCACACAACCAGGACCTAGCTGTCTTAGTGGCGTAAAGACAGTCACTCACAGGACCTTCCCAGGCAATGTGCGTGTCTGAGGTGATGATCTCCCGGTGTTTTCCTTCCTCTTCCTCTTCCTAAGTCTGTGGCTGCATGTCTGAGGTGATGGTCTGCCTGTCTCTTCCTTCCTCCTCCTCTTAACATTTTTGGCTACACTTCCCTGAAAAACTTGTCATGGATTAATAGGAAAATGATAGAGAATTCAAAGTGTGAAGATACTTTGGATTGTTTGTTACTCGGAGTCAGTCCCCTAAGAAACAAGATTGCAGACATCTGACAGTGAGATCATACTTAGTCACATAGGCTCATTAAATGGGTACACAAGGATAGAAGCAGAGCTAGACAAAAGCATGTGTGGACTGCAGGTTCTCACATGGGCGACCATTTCTTCAGGGTGGTTTATAAGCACTCATTTATTGCTGAGCCTTTTGACCAGTTGTATCAGAAATATCCCATGCTAACTGAGGAGCAGAAGGAAAGCTTGTTTCTTTCACTGCATTGTCAGTGAAAGTTTATAAAGAAATCTAGGTTTCCCTTTAACAGTCTCCTCAGTTTGCTTTATTGTTATAAGCTGTTGAGTGAAAACTGACTCATAGCTGACTCTCCAAAGAGGTTTTAGAAGCTATAAATCACACAGGAGGAGATTGCCTGCCTTTCTCCTGCAGAGCAGCTGGTGGATTCAAACCCTTTGCCTTTGGGTTGACAGTGCAACAGGAAAAGGGGAGCTTAGATTAGCAAGATGTTCAGGTACCATTAAAAAATAAGGAATGGAAAAAATAATAGATGAGGGTGGATGATTACACAAGGCTCATAAAAACTCTGGAACACTTCATATTTATCAGTTGAAAGCCCTCGGAATTAAGATCAGTGCAATAGAATAGTCTGGTTTTTTCCTTAATAATTTTGGACACATTTTGTGCAATGTAACATTTTTCTCGCTGAGCTGAATACAGTGCTGTCAGCCACTATTCTTAATCTCTCTAGATAATGTGGAATTTTAAAAGTCTGCTTTTTCTAATTATTTTGTATCTTTCTTTGCTGTCTGGGACCATCTCCTACCCAGCACCACCTCCCCTGTAGCTTCTTCTTATCTGCTCTGTAGATTTGGAAACCAGAAATTAAAATAGACTGTAAATTTAAATAAAGTGTACATGTAAGTGGGGTCTGAGTAGGTATATAAAAGGTTCTTAATGTAGAAAGGGAGCCCTGGGGGCTTAGAGGTATTATGAGACTGCAGTGTAGTCCCAAAGGCATGCAGTTCGAATGTGCCGGCAGCTCCGAGTGAGAAGGCTGGGCAGTCTCTTCTGTGCTGGGTGGTCAGCTATGGGTCAGTCCTGACTCAGCAGCACACAATATAATAATAGTATGTAGAAAAGTACAGTATTTTATTTTGAGTGTCCTACCTCCATACCTTTTCAACCTCTATGCAGAGCAGATTATCAGAGAGGCTGGGCTCTATGAGGAGAAGCGTGGCGTTAGGATTGGTGGATGATCTATCAACAATCTGCGTTATGCAGATGACACAACCTTGCTCGCTGAACTGAGGAGGACCTTATGCACTTACTGCAGAGGGTCAAGGACTGCAGCCTTCAATATGGACTGAGGCTCAATGTCCAGAAGACAAAAATTCTCACTACTGGACCAATCGGTAGCATCAGGATGGATGGAGAAGAGATTGAGATTGTTCACAGTTTCAGTTTGCTCGGCTCCACAGTCAACACTCTTGGCACCAGGAGCCAGGAAATAAAAAAACGTATTGCGATGGGAAAGTCTGCAGTTAGGGACCTCTCTAAAGTACTCAAGAGCAGCGGTGTCTCTCTGGAGACTAAGGTGCACCTGATACAGGCCATGGTTTTTGCAATCACTTGTTATGCATCAGAGAGTTGGACAATGACTAGGGAGGATAGAAGGAGAATTGACGCCTTTGAGCTGTGGTGCTGGAGAAGAGTATTGAATGTACCATGGACTGCCAAGAAAACAAATAGATTCATCCTAGAGAGGGTTAAACCAGGCTGCTCCTTGGAGGCAAGGATTCTGGGGCTTCGCCTGACATACTTTGGACATGTTGTAAGGAGAGACAGGTCTTTGGAGAGGGACATCATTCTGGGCAAAGTGGAGGGACAGCACAGGAGGGGAAGACCCTCTATGAGGTGGATTGATTCAGTGACTGCGTAATCGGGATGGATGCGTCAGAGGCAGTGAGATTGGCACAGGATAGAGCAGGACTTAGGGCTGTTGTACATAGGGTCGCTATGAGTTGCAAGCGACTTGACGGCACATAACAACAACTACAATGGATTTCTCAACCGTATTTTTATAGTTTAAGAACTTTTAAACTTCTTGAAGTTTCTGAGTAAGATTGAGATGAGTCAGGTATAATTGGCTACAAGCTTTAGCAAAGCAACTTTTTTTCCTTTTTGACAAGGGGGGGAAGTGAAAGCATTTCAGTTGAATGTGCTCCTCCCTTTTTTGCTTATGTTTTAATTACTATCCAGCATGAAATTTTCTGAATCTTTAGATATATTTCCTATCATTTTTATAATAGATTTAGTTGTTATTTTTTGTGAATTACTCTTCTCAGTGAGGGTTGATTTTTGGAGTCATTCTGTTTTTCATTAAGAGATGTTTTAATTATTGTGCAGAATTCCCTGTTGGTCTTAATTTTCCATGAGAAATCTGCAAATAGTATGTATGAATCTTTACCCCAAGTCAGTGTAGGATGCTTTACTAGATGCTTTTACCCTGCTGCCTCATTTCTTTCTTGGGGCATCTGTGCAGGGACTGTTGTTAAAGCCATCAAGTTGTTGAGTATGACTCATAGCGACCCTATGAGCAAAAGATCTGAACCTTGTTCTGTCCTGCGCCATCCTCACACTTTCTGACACACAAAAGCCCATTGCGGCAGTTCCTCTGTCCATCCACCTGGTTGTGGGTCGTCCTTTCCTTTGCTGACCATCTCAGTAAATGATTAAGTTTTTGACCAAAATGAGAGAACATCAGTAGCTTTTTACCAGCGTCCCATGCTGGTGAGCTGCACTCACCTGGCTGGGTTTGTCTGCAACTCCCAAGCCCTGATCCACTGCAACAACTATCATGTGTTGTACTCTCATTGTACCAACCCATCACGTTCCCTCCCACAATTTAAGAGCAATAGTGACTTACTTCCTTTTTATAGGTGAGGAAGGTAGAGTATTTGGTACTTACCTTGTCCGAGATACCTAAGTAGTAACTAAAGAAGCCAAGATTCACATCCAGCCTGGGGCTGTCTTCACATAGAACCCAAGCTCCTAACCCACACTGAATTACTGCTGCCTTATGCCATGTTGACATAAACACACACACACGTAACAGTGGACATGCTGACTATGAAAAATAGAAAAGTATGCACTGATCTGCTTTCATTTTTAGATATTATATGTAGCATCTTTAATATCAAGAGAGCTTAATGTTGAGAGAAATGTATACTGGAGAGAGAATTTGGAGGTAAGTATTAAGACTCCTGTCTGACTTGGCATTGTCATCTTGAAATATTTCCATTTCCAGTACTACAGTAGAGTTTCGATGTGGTCTTTTATGACTCCATGTTAGTTTCTTGAATAAATTTCATTCACGTTTCCAGTAGTGATATGGCTGTTGCCTGCAGTAGGAGACTCATTTTCACCAACACGCTATACAGTAAAACCTAAGAAAGATGGACTCTGGATTACGAAGTGGTGAGACAGCACCCAGCTGAAAGTGGAAAAGGCGGAGGGGGACAGAAGAATAAGGCAGGCCCATCACGTTCTGACTCTGTTTTAACTGTATATTTTCACAAAGAGAACTTACCGAGAAAAGAAATAAAGATACTGATAAAAACTAAAAATTCCCCTTGAATAATATATTTATTAGTAATTACAGGCTTATCTTAGAAGCATTTTGACATTTCCAAAGTCTCATTTAACCGATCTCCGTGTACACGGAATAATAGCAACTCCAGGGCAAGAGCCACATAGGTGCAGAGACACCCAGTGGACCCTGACTCCAGGGACGGAATTAATGGCCCATCTAAGTAAGCCCTGGCCTTGCCCCTGGCTTCTCCAGGTTCTAAGAATCTCCTTCCCCCCAGAACTCTGGGTTAGGAGCCGGACCTGAGTGCTCAGACTAAGGGCTAATTTCATTGAAAAATGAGATTCTGTTCTAACTTTTCTAATCACATGCTCTCCCCCCTGTTTCTTCTTTAATACTAGATAACATTTGCTGCTGAAGACTAGAACATGGCTTGTGTACGCTGAGCCTTGAGGGAGACTTACATTTTGTGTTAATTTCTGCCTTGGGCTCTCAGCTTTCCTCGTGAGCCTGCAGGTCACTGAGACATAGTGTCTGGGGGGTGTCTTGCAGTGTTCTAGCTTAGGCCACCTCTACGGTGAAAACAGTGCGGTTGGATGGGAAAGGCAGGGGTAGATAGAGAACTGATCATTTGAGTCTCTGAGGTATCCTGGTGTAGCTGTATAAGCTACAAGCACTGGGTTGCTAACCAGAAGGTTGGTGGTTCAAAGCCAACGAACTCCTCTATGGGAGAACTAGGGAACAGTATGCTTCTCTAAGAATTACAGCCTTGGAAGTCCTGGGGGCAGTTCTACTCTCTGTTGTAAAGTTGCTGAGTGTTAAAGTCAACTTAGTGGAGTGGTTTTGGGTGTTTTTAAGGTGCTGGAGAGAGCATGTGTTTGATGATCATGAGCTAATTCTGATGCCTATTGGTTGGATGACCTTAGGCAGGTCATTTGAACTCATGCAGCCTCAGTTTCCAGTTCTGTAAATGGGGGAAATATGCGGGGTTTTATGGTGACTGTGTGGAAGGGTGCTTGTAAATTGGGAGTTCCAGAGCCTGGTACACCAGTGTTCAGTCAGCGGATGTGGATTTTCTTTGTTTCCTTCCCGTCAGCCTCTTACAGACAAGGCCTTCTCAAAGTGATGAAGGCTGTGGCACAGGGAACAGGGTCTGGGTGCTGGGCCACCTCTGCTGGTCACTGTGTGACCACGTGTCTCATCGCAGATGAGGCCCTTCTCGCTGGGTCGCATTTGTTCCTTCTCTGAAAGGGAGCTTCCCTTCCTGTGCAACACACACATACACACACACACACACACACACACACACACACACACACACACGACCTTGTGCAACTGGAGAGTTCACGCCCTAAAATAACAGGCTTTTGTCAGTTTTCCCCAAGGCAGAAAAATGTAGGCAATTGGCATGAGGTGTGTGGTGTGCTGTGAGGCAATTTTAGCAATTAAAATCTATGTCTGTTTTCACCTCTCACAAAACTAATCTTTAATGTCCTCTCCTCAAATTTCATGTCAGCACTGAAAACATTTTAAAGCTGTTACTTTATGTTCCTAGCATTTGAGTGGGAGGTGAGCCGAGGAGGGAGGAGGGAGGGGATGGTGTTTATCCCAGCTCACTCTTTGAGCGTCTTACCAGTTCTAAATAAGGGAGTAGTATTACATGATACCACGAGGAGTCCAGCTCTGCTCCCTGGCTTCTGCAGACTTCCGAATGTCCTGGGCCACAGGCAGGCAGCAGGTTGTCACCCTCCTGAGCCTCCTTTCCTCTTCCTCAGGTCACTTAATGGGCTGCTCCAGCCAGAGCACTGGCTGAGGGAGGGGGCTGGGGCCGCAGCCGGCTAAGTTGTGGCTGGAAAAGCATTACCTTTCAGTAAGATCCCCTCTTCTCTTCTGTCACATCTTTGAATCAAATGTAGAAACCCTAAAACACCTTTTGTGCTGCTTGTCTTTCAGAACCAGGGTCTCTAGCCATCTTTAGAGTTCCTGTCACCTCTGTGGCTCTTACTAAGTGGTTCTGCCCGTTTGCATGCCTGGCTCCTTTGGGTGGCAGTTGGGTGCCATCAAGTTGGTTCTACTTCTTGTCGTCCCCATGTGATAGAGAAGACAGAACTGCCTTACAGGATTTAATCTTCACAGGGACACATTACCATGTCTTTCTCCCATGAAACTGAGAGATGGGTTTGAACCAGCAACCACTCATTTAACAGCCAAATGCTTAACCCTTGTGCTGGCCTTGGGCCTATACAAGTGCTATACTTTGTCAAGATTGAGTTTTTGGCCATGAGAAGTTTTGGGCTGGAAGGGAGGGTCCCGCACAAATGGCCTGTGAGGTGACACCCACGGGCAGGCCAGGACCGCGGCAGGCGGAGGGACGAGGGACGGAGAAGCCCAAGCCTCAGCATATGTAGGCTGGGCCGCGCTCCTTTGAAGCCGAGCCGCAGCCTGAGCGTAATTGCTGGCTTTGATTGCGCCGACTCTGGTGGATGGGGCTTTGCCGGGGCTCGCCTGCCCTGGCAGAGCTTCAGCCGCAGCCCCCCAGTGAGGCTTTAGATGTGGGAAGTCTCCAGTCTCCGGAGCCTCATGCCTGTGGTTTCTTGAAAAGAATCTTGATTTGACCTGTTTTCTATCTCTAAAGCAGACTCGTAGGCCCCCATATCTCCTATCTGAAGAAGAGTCTGGCTACTCTGCAGACCCTTACTTTTAAAAGGAGCAGCCAAGGACAAACTACTGCCTTATTTGAAAGTTAAGCCGGTTCCCTGCTCATGTATTTCGTGCCTACTTGATGTGAGGGTGTCCTGGGGAGGATGAGCCCCTTTCGGTAAACAGTTGTACAGAGGATCTCTGAAGCCAGCTTTCTCAGCAGCATTAAAAGGGGACATTATACCCAAAGAAAATGTCACATAGAAAGGAATGACTGTATTAGGAGGTGGTGGGATTGTTACCTGGGGTTGCATTCTGTCCTTGTGATAAAATGGACCATCTCTGGCTCTCTTTATGCCCTAGACCAGGTAAGGGAGAAAAGCCACCTTGGGGTTCTTCTGGCAAAGAAAGGGAAGACTGTGGTGGGGAGTCAGATGGGCAGCGCATTTGCAAACAGGAACAGCAGCTCCGTGGGACTTTTCTCTCATGCCCCACAACCGACCCTCCTGAGTGTCCAGCGGCCAAGCTGCTATGAGTCACATCCCTTGTTCTCAGCGGCTGGGAACTCTTGGCCCAGGACTTCTAGGCGATTCCTCTCGGGAAGTGGAATATTGTCATGGAGCACTGAGAGGAAAACCTTCCCAGGAAGAGCGGCCTAGACCAAACCTTTGAAAATCTTGTGACAAAAATGTACCATGTAAACAGAAGCCTGTGGGGTGCCCTCACCACCCTTCCAGGCTCTGTGGCTGAGCCCAGCGCCTTTCTCCTTGGAAAGGTAGGGTCTTTCTTGGCTCTTTGATCTTCCTGTGCTAAGGAGTGGCAGCCCCCCAATGAATTGAAAACTCACGACAACACCACAGTGTGTGGTTTCCTGTTAAGAGGAGGTTGACTCTGCTGGACACTATGAATCCACATTGCCAATAGATACCCAGATATGCGAGGGTTTCTCTATGGTCCTGGACAGTCATTTTTAGGCATGGTGTTGATAGTAATTACGGTAACAACAATGGCTGTCACAGTAGATGGGACCTGCACATTCTAACCCCCTTAACTACATTCCTCACAGCAGTCCAGGAAGTAGGCACAACCACCAGTCCCGTCCTACAGCTCAAGCTCCTGAGGAAAGCACTCTGTAGACAGCATCGTCATGCTAGTCAAAATTTGGTTGTTGCTGTTTCACTTTTCCAAAGCTTCCTTTTCTTTCTAAGTTTCTCTCTCCACTCACTCAAATACAGGAATTCACTTTTGATTTAGAATGAAAATGTTCCTGGTGTCTGCTAGTAACTAAGACACCCCGAGCCCAGAACTGGGTGTGCTGAGGCTGGTGAGGCACCCAGGTGTGTGGGTTCCAGCCTCTGTCTGTGGCTGATGGACAGCAGCCTTGGGGGGCTCTCCAGAGTCAAGGCGCTCAGCTAGCAGGGCTTCCCCTCGGGGCTATCACAGGCTCATTTTATTACAATGCTTTATTGTATTTTCAGTCTGTTTTTAAGAAATGTCAGATCAATAAAGCTTTTGGGGGGTGGTTGTGAAATTATCACCACCAGTTTTTTGTAACATTTACTTACATAGTAGTTTGCACCAGTGGGCTCGAGTGTAGCAGCGGTTGTGAGTATGGAGCAGCTTGGGTGGGTTTCATCCGCTGTGTTATTCTGAAGAGAAAACAACCCAGCGGCACTGAACAGCTCATAGACTTAACTGAGTGGACTTCACCACATTAACCTCAGAGAGCCATGCTATTAAGGAAGGGGCAGGGGAGAGGTTGACAACTCCAAAGTTTTAACTGAAAAGGCTCCGTATCTTGGGCTGCGTATAGGAGTGGACAGCACTTGGGCTGCACTGGGGCCGGCCTGCCAGAGGAGTTGGTGGTTATCTGAACGGACTTTGTGTACATGTGTACATTGGCTCCCCACAGTGGATCAGAAAGACCCAGCACTTAATGCTGGCGAGCCTTTTTTTGATCTGGTCATTGCCTTTCTCCAGTCAAGTTTAGCATTGCTGTTGGTATTTTTCAAGCCCCCTGACCTACCTTTTTTTACATGATTCACAATATTAAATATTTTTACATCATAATCTTCTCTATACGTATCTACACACATATATATATGGAACCAAATGCTTCTTATGTATTCTTAAGACTGGGCTTCCATGGAGCAATCCACTGAGCCACTTATAAAGTCAGAGTAGATTGATTAATTCACCCATTTTAAGACATTCTGTGCATAAGAGAACTAAAATCTTTGAAAGGAGTGTGAGAAATTGATATTAATAGCAATTTATCTGTTCCTTCTTGAGGTGGAAAACGAAACTCATTCCCAACGTGCAAAGCCAAGGCAGCGACCCCGGGACCTCTTCTGGAGATGGAAGCTTGTTGAAAACCCAGACTGTCTCCATGGCTTGAGCAGCCGACCCCAGAGGAGAACTGACACCAACTTCATCCAGAGGTCGCTGCTGGAGACGCTGGTCCATAGACAATCACTGCCAAATCCTCTCTCATCCATGGCAAGAGCCAAGTTCCAAAATCAAACAAACAAGAATAAGTTTTTAAAAAAGCAAATTAGATAGTATACAAGAATGCTAGCAGGCTCTGGGTCAGCTCAGACGCTCGCCGCCCCCATCTCTGCCAGGAACTTCCCAGAGCATCTTGCAGCGGTAACTGTTAACCTTTCGGCAAGGACAGTAAACCTGGCTGTGCTTGCCTGCCGTCAGCGCCAGCACCTGGAGCCAGCCACCAGCATGTCCGTCCATCAGCATCCCAGCCAAGGAATTTGTGGAAGAGTTCCTTCTTTGTTACTGTCTTCGTTTCTTTCTCTTCCTTTCTCTCAAAGCTTTATTTAACAGTGCAAAAGGATCAATCTTATGTTTGCTTCTTTTTTTTAAACTTGAATTTTTAAAAAAAAATTTACACTTTTAGTTTTCATTTTCTTGTATATTTTGCTAGCTGTGAGCATTTAAGTAAAATTCAAAGATCCAGAAATGGTTGAAATAAAAAGAAGCCCTTTACCTGAAACCATGTCTGGTAAGTGGCTTCTCGTGAATTTTCTGTAACGGAATAGTGGCCTCTCCGTCTTTGTCAGGTGTCCTGTAGAGCTGAGTAAGTGGAACAGCCAAACCCACTCTGATGGTAGCAATGGCAGTCCTGTTTCACTTTGTATTTCTCTTGATTTTGTTTTCTTTTTTTTAAAAAAGATAAACCTTAACAGATACTCCCAGCTGACTGGTTTGCAGTGAATTTTCATTTCTTTCCTTCTTACCCCTTGTAAAAAGCCCAGCACTTGAATTGTTATTACTTTAAATGTTCTGTATTTGTATCTGTTTTTATTAGCCGATTAGTGGGATTTTTATGCCAGTTGTTAAAATGAGCATTGATGTACCCATTTTTTTTTTAAATATCAAGGCACAGCCTTTGCCCAAAACTGTCCTCTAACGTTTGTCATTCCAGTTTGAGTTAATGTGCTGAGCATTTTTTAAAGGAAGCTTTGTAATAAAACATTTTTAAAAAGTAATTTTATTTTTATTAAGAGTGATATTCTTGGCCACATCCACTCAGGTAATGGGAACTACATGCACAGACCAAGGCCCGGGCTAGATGGCAAGAGAGCATCTTGTCGGAGAAGCTCTCCTGATGCCGCCCTCAGAAAGGCACAGGCTGACACTTGTACGGAAGACTCCCCTCAACACGAGGATCCTCAGAAGTACTAGTGTGGCTTGTCGTGCACTTCCTGTTACAGGGTAAAGAGCATTTCAAGATCCTGGTGGACCTAGGTGTCAGCTCGCCACGTTCACCATAATAAGTGTGCATGTCCATTGTATCTTCCTTGTGCATTTGTTCTCAAATCATGGTGTCCACTGCTGAAGGAAGTTTTTAACTAGTGACAGTGTTTTCCCAATTAGGAGTTGTATTCCATGGTCCTAAATTTTAACTGTACTAGTATACAAGTTGGTGTCTGATGGGGCAGAACTATATTACGCTTACATCATTTCAGGGTCTAACAGTGGTATTCCATCTCATGAGCTAGTTTGAGATCCATTGATACCACTAATCTAAAATCTCTCTTGTTCAAATTCTAGTTGTTTCTCTTTTTCGACCTTCAACACAGCTGGGGAACAGCTGGCTACCATACTTGTAATAACCTCCACATACTGTACTTGAAGATTGCCATTAAATCACCCCTCAAATTTTTCTTCAGGCTAAGTAATCCCAATTCCTTGAACCTTTCATCATTGGTCCTTTAATCATTTTCATTACTATCCTCTGGAACCTCTCCAATTTCTCTTCATTTAGGCTTAAACTTGAACAGAAGGCTGGGGGAGAGTCGATTATGTTTAGGGGACCTACTTGTTATAAAGGTTTCATGTTCAGCTGTGGCCAGAACTTCATTTGAAAATTATCTCTCTGAGGTTTCTTAGTATGTGAGAACCAAATAGTTAAAACGGTCTACAGCTGCCATCGTCATCTTTGAAGGTTAACTAAGAAAACTAACAAAATAGGGTAAGAGATGACCAGAGAGGGATACTTTTTTCAAAAAAGTTGTAGCAGTACATTGGCAAGCTCTTCTGGATCTTGGGATGAAACAAAGCGCATAGATCCATGCTGAGTCAGTCAGGAGAGGAGACCCTCTGTGTGCAGAGGAGAACTGCTCCCTCCACAAAGTTTAGAGGGTGGTGATCATTTGGAAGCCAGGCCTATCTTTGAGCCATTTGTACCAAGCAAGGAACCAGCAACATAGTTATGAAACAAACCTGACAACTGAAACTTGGCCAAAACTCATCCAACCCTTCCCCCCGTTTGGCTCCTCTACATTTCTTATACTAAAAAAACTAAAAAATACTGAGTAGAATTAGTTGTTTGAACCAGTTGTTCTGTCTATAAACCTGGCCCCCCTCCTCCTTTTATTTCCTCTGGAGTAGTTTTTCCAATTAGCTTTGATGTCAGTGCCCATTCTTGGCCTCTTCCACAGAAGTCCTGCCTTCTGAAGGCAGCAGTTAAGGGGAAGGAGAGTCAAGGATGCCCCTTGAGGTGTGGACAAAAGGGAAAGCAGCCTGGGGACATCTGTGGGTTAAGGGATGCTCCTCCAGCCCCAACTTCTGTTTGATCTCGGAGTGATTTGGCTCCGTTCCCCACTACAAGCTCAGAGCTGAACGGTTTGCCAAGAGGTGGAGGTTGGGGGGAGTCTTCTGGGCACTGAGCTCTTTCCCGGGATCACAGCTGGCGTGCTGGTCTTATGAAGGGGTGTTTTCCTCCTGGTTTTAGTTTCTTGGTTGCTAGTAACTACCTGTTTAGCTGGAAAAATTATTTTCTCCTCTATATTTTGGGTTAAGTCTGGAACAATATGGAAACCTCTAATAAAGGATGAGTGCGCAATAATAAATGTGGCTTTCCTTTAAAGGAAGAAAAATCATGAGGGAGCAATTTCAATCCCACATGACATAGCAGTTGTTTCTTAACAAATGACTTTAGAATTTTTGCATATAGCATATTATCTTTCATAGCAGAGAACTGTCAGAAGTCCAGGCTGGGTTTAGAAGGGGTCGTGGTACTAGGGATATTGTTGCTGATGTTAGATGGATCTTGGCTGAAAGCAGAGAATACCAGAAGAATGTGTGTTTCATTGATTATGCAAAGGCATTTGACTGTGTGGATCATAACAAACTGTGGCTGACTCTGAGAAGAATGGGAATCCCAGAACATTTAATTGTGCTAATGCGAAACCTATACTTGGACCAAGAGGCAGTAGTCACAACAGAGCAGGGTAACACTGCATGATTCAAAATTGGGAAGGGTGTACGCCAGGGATGCATCCTGTCTCCATACCTTTTCAACATGTATGCAGAGCAGATTATCCGAGAGGCTGGGCTCTATGAGGAGAATTGTGGCATCAGGATTGGTGGAAGGTCTGTTAACAATCTCTTATGCAGATGACACAACCCTGCTTGCTGAAACTGAGGAGGACCTCATGCACTTGCTGCGAAGGGTCAAGGACTGCAGCCTTCACTATGGACTGAGGCTCAATGTCAAGAAGACAAAGATTCTCACCACTGGACCAATTGGCAGCGTCAGGATGGATGATGAAGAGATTGAGATTGTTCACAGCTTCAGTTTGCTCGGCTGCACAGTCAACACTCTTGGCACCAGCAGTCAGGAAATAAAAAAGCGTATCGCGATGGGAAAGTCTGCTGTTAAGGACCTCTCTAAAGTACTCAGGAGCAACAGTGTCTCTCTGGAGACTACGGTGCGCCTGATACAGGCCATGGTATTTGCAATCGCTTGTTATGCATCAGAGAGTTGGACAATGACTAGGGAGGACAGAAGGAGAGTGGATGCTTTTGAGCTATGGTGCTGGAGAAGGGTACTGAATGTACCATGGACTGCCAGGAAAACAAACAGATTTATCTTGGAGAGGATTAAACCAAGCTATTCCTTGGAGGCAAGGATTCTGGGGCTTCGTCTGACATACTTTGGACATGTTGCCAGGAGGGACGGGTCCTTGGAGAGGGACATCATGCTTGGGAGGGTTGAGGGACAGCGCAGGAGGGGAAGACCCTCTATGAGATGGATTGATTCGGTGACTGGGGTAATTGGGATGGGTGTGTCAGAGGTGGTGCGTTTGGCGCAGGACAGAGCAGGGTTTAGGGCTGTTGTGCATAGGGTCGCTATGAGTCGGAAACAACTCGACAGCACATAACAACAACAACAAATAGCGAATCTTCAGAAATTTTAAGATCTTCCTTGGAAATCTAATTTCTAGGTGGATACACACATGTAGACACAATTACATACAGCTCTGATGGCCTAGTAGTAAGAGTTGCACTGTCAACCCAAAGGCAAGCAGTTCAAATCTACCTGTTGCTCCATGGGAGAGAGATGGGCACAGAACTATATATATAATTATGTACCATCATAGATAGATACATACACACAAACATGCCAAGTCATAGCTGACTCCAGCAGGTTTTCAGAGGCTGTAAATCCTGTGAGAGGAGATTGCCCATCTTTCTCTTATAGAGCAGTTGGTGGATTCAAACCACCTCCCTTTTTGTTGGCAGCACAGTTCTCTACCAACTAGCTACGAAGAGTACACACACATACACACGTACGTGACAAGTTTAACCATTTTTTTAATGTTGTTAGGTGTTGAAACAACTCATAGTGACCCTCTGAAGAGACATGAATCCTGTCCTATTGTGCCATCCTCATCATCTGATACACATGAGTCCATTGCAGGCCCTCCTTGAACTTTCCAGGCATCATGGCCCTTTTTAAGGAATAGCCTCTCCTACTTGTTGTTAAGTGTTGAGTTGTAGGTGACTCACAGTGACCCTATGAATGAAAGTCCTCAACACTTGGGTGACTTCTCATCCTCTCTCCAGGTTCATAGGGTTTCAGGAGGCAAGCTATTATGGACGTGGATGCTGCTCCTGCTTCCAAGCTTGTTTTAATCGGAGTGCCACACCAAACACTGTCCACCATGGAGAGCCATTAATGCATGACCCATCAATGTCACAGTGTTCAGCTTCACAGCAACCACAAGTTACCTCTGTACGGCAAATAGATACACTAGGGCTATAAGACCTAGAAGAATGTTTGACTAAAAACAATGGAAACTAAGCCCAAGGGCTGTGGATTAAAAGTCACCCACCTTTGGCTTGGTAGCATCACTTTCTGTCCACTAGGCCATCTGATCTCTCTCTATGTTGATATTGTTAAGTGCCGTTGAGTCTTAGGTGACTCATAGCGACCCTATGAACAAAAGTCCTCAATGCTTGTGTGTCTTTCATCCTCTCTCCACGTTCACAGGGTTTCCAGAGGCAAGCTATTACAAAGTGAATGCCACACCTGCTTCCAAGCTTGTTTTAATCGGGGAGCACCACCGAACACTGTCCACCATGGGGAACCATTATGTAAGATAAAGCTTTGCCATCCTTGCCTTCAAGGAGCACTGTGGCAGCACTTTTCCAAGACATACCTGTTTGTTCTCTTGGCAGTCCATGGGATGTCAGTCCTCTTCCCCCAAGACATAGCTCAAAGGCATCAATTATTATTCTTTCATTGTTATTCATTATCCAGCTCTTAGATGCATAGCAGGTATAGAAAAGAGCCATGGCCTGAATCACGCGCACCTTAGTCTTCAAACTGACATCATTCCTCCTCAGTAATTTGGAGAAGCCCCTGACTGCAAACTTTCCCAGTGCAATACAATTCCTGATCTCTTGACTGTTGGCATTAAGGGATTGATTATGGATCTAAGTAAGATATAAAGGTGAGTGTTAAACTATTTAATACCTTACACATAAGAATAATTTACTTTCAGTTTTTTTAGAAAATATGTTTTGCTGGTGTACAAATAATTTATTTGTCTTCTATTGCCAGAGAACACATGGGCATATTTTTCCTGCCCATGGAAGCAGTTGGTAGCCAATACAAACCAATCTATTTTGGATCCAACATCAAGGAAGTACTTACACAAAAGAGGCAGCGTCTGGTTTTTATTGGGTCAGAATCTTAGGATACTACTAGCTGATTAAATTTTTTTATCACCATTAAAAATGTGGGAGAAGTTGGTAGAAAATATATTTGCCAGATGGACCCCAACATTAAATACAAATAATAGAAGTGATCACATACCGTCTTTAGTTTCTCTTTGTAGTCACAGTGGGACAGATGATAATTCTCTTTGTTTCAGAATTTGAACTCTGAAATGACTGACTTAATGTTCTGTGATGTCATGACTTCCCCCCATCAGCAAGATAACATGAAGTAACAAAAACAAAATGGGGCTTCATGAATTGGACTATTTATAATCTTTTCAGTTAGTTCCACTAACCACCGTACTATTGGAAAAAAGGTGAGTTTTTAAATCTAGCTTGCCCTCTGTGGTGTTCAGGTCCATAGATGCCCTTCAGCACTGCTGAGCCTTCACTTGTCTCATAAAGCCAGGGGGTGAGTGGTGCACAATGGGGTGCTTACGAAAGCCCAGAGGTACCTTGTGAAAAATCTCATCTGTTCTGCACGTGTGGGCATCTGGTGTACGTTGTCTGCTCCACTTCTAAGGTTCCAATTATCTCAGGCTGTCCTTCTTTCGGTATCTGGTCCAAGAAGACTCAAACTCATCCAGGCATTCTTGGCAAAAACAGTCCTGTTTTCAGAAGCTTTCAACCTGAATGAGACCCAATAATGGGGCCGGACTGCACTTTGATTCTGAAACTTGTCTGGAATGACTGTCTCCTCTCTCCTTCATCCCTTTCTACCTAGCACAGGATTTCTCAGACTGAATGGTGTCTGCAGCCAGGTGTGTATACTTGATGCTAACTTACAGATACTTCATGTGACAAAGAAGTATTCACAGGGTTTCCGAATGTGGAAAGGCTATGCAATCAAATCACCATGCCTTTTCTCCCTCTGATGGGTTCAAATCAGGGCTTTGAACCAGTTTTTTCCAGTTAGCCCCTTGCAAAGAATTTGCATTTCCATCATATTCTGAATCAGAATCTACATTTTAACAAGCTTTCCCTCTCTACCTCCTAGATGACTCTTAAGAATCACCAAACATTTGGTTAGCAGATGAATGCTTTACCATTGAGCCACCCAGGGCTCGTTCCACTAATAGTGGTGAAGAATTTCAAGGGTGACGAAGTCTATGGGCGCACAGTGAGGAGATGCAGATATGTAGGTTTGCACATTGCATGTGAGGCAAATAAATGTGTAGTCCTCTGATCAATCCTGGAATTAGCTGTGATTTTAATAAAAGGATGCTTATAAATGAATTTTCCCAGCAAAAGACTTCTCCTTCTAGTACACACACATGCAAGACTTAACAAGAATGGGAGGACAATAGAGAAAATCAAGACAGTATTAGTAACTTTACCTTAGGCTCCTGACTTGAAAGAATGTCGTGCCGGCTACTGGCAAGACTCCATCAGAGACCAAGTGCTGACAGGGGAGCTAACTGCCTTTCACGGCGCTGTGCACTGCTCATTCCCATGCATGGAACTAAAGTCTATTTCCCTCTTTTTACAATGCATTTTCAGCAGGTAGTAGGCGCTTTCCTACCTAAAATCCTGAGCATGTTTGCACCACACAGCATCTTCTCTAGGACTTGTATTAGAGATGCAGACGTAAGCTTGTCCACCTCCCTGCCTTGTCGAAGACGAATCAATGGTGGAAAGGGATAGTATGGTGTTCTCGCCCTTCCCAAGAACTTTAATATTGAAGACAAAAGCTCTAGAAAAGCACTTTCCCAGAAACATTTACCAAGATCATAGGGTATTTAGGGTTCAGCCATTCAAATAGTCCAGAGGAGAAACCTTAGTTTCAAATTCTTTTTCTCCCTGAGCACCGGTTTGGGGGAACTTCTTGGCTTCCTGTCTTTTTAAGTCTGATCCTTGAGCCAAGTGCCTGTTTGAGAGCAAGAAGCAGAGTTCTCATTCCAGGAGTTTTTCCTTTATAATATCTGTGCACCTCAGAACAAGTTACATTTTCCTGGTGGAATATTCAAGAAGTCCATCTAAAGGAAAGTGACTGGAGACCTACATTTAGACACACTGCTTCCCTGCATCCTAAACCATATGCTGTGCAAAGAGGCTCTACCTCAGTAAACCGATGCTAAAGTCAGTAGCTGCGCCCCTCCTGGAAAATGACTCAAGGGCTGTGTGGGTTAGTTTCGGCCCTCAGGGTTATCACAGCCCTTATTTAGTCTGAAGTAACTAATGAATACATTTAGTGGGGACTCACTCTCACAACTTCAACCCTAGTGCCATGTGAAAACTATACAAGAATGACGTTAAATGTTTCAACTGTTCATGAACCACCACATTCCTAAGTATCGTATGTGTGTTACGAGAGTCTTGGAGAACTGCTCACCTATGTACTGGCTTTCCCCCTGGCATCTTAAAGCATGCTGTCTACCGCCCATACAGAAAGCATCACTTCCAGGGATGATCGCTGCTCCTTCCAGTCTGCTGGGCCATTATTACACTTTAAGCTCCTCCCGATTAGCCCTGAGCAGCAACTGTAAAGGTATAGGAAGAATGCAGCTTAACTTCTCTCTTACAAGACACTTGAGCCTACTCCCAATCTTCAGTCTTCTCACAGGTGTCAAAGGTTCAGGGTTACCTATATCCCATTAGGGTTATAGGAACTGTGGCCTCCTCCCAAGCTGGGCACAGAGGAAGGAACTGGCCTGGCCATGCTTGGGAGTGTGCTCAATACTCAAAAGTCATTATCTCACGTCCTTCTCAACGACTCCCTGAGAGATGCTCCATCACTATGCCTATCTGACCACACGGCTAGAACACATATAATACCCAACGGGGAGTGGGAGCTGAGGACTAGAGCCCACGTGCTTTCATTTCATGCCTGTGATATTACCAACAGAGCTTATATATACTACAGCAGCTACAGTTAGTTAAGTGATTTTAAATTAAAAGAATATCAATTATGTGATTTTTTTTTTAATTTCAGTAAACTTCGTTTATGCCATTTAAAAGCAATGTTAAGAAAAAAATTTCTAAAGAACAAAAATTGTGACTGGGAAACAATGTTGTCAGGTGTCATCGAGTCAACTAGACTTAGGACTATGAACTAGGAGTACCAGACCTGCCCCAGCCACATGATCTCTGACATGCTCGAGCCCACTGTTAGAGTAGCTGTGTCAGTCCCTTGTGTTGAGGGTCTTCCTCTTATTCTCTGACCCTTACCTTTCCAAGCATTTCTACAACCAGATGAGTTCTGCCTTTCAAAACAGTCTTGAAGATATGCCTATGCTTTTACTGTTCAAAGTGTTTTGAAGTTTGATGATACTACCTGCATCATCAATACCTGTTTATAAGAAAGTTAGTCCTGTAAAATTATAGCCACACCTTGTATTTTCATAGACTTAATTGGTTATTCAGGTTGAAATATTAAGGGGATTAAAGTCAAGGTGGAGCAAGACAAGAATTGTTTGAAATGTGTGAAAAGTATAACTCACCAACGAAGACAGAAAGCATAATTATGTTGTCGTATGAGCCATGACTCACATTGATTTTACCATCAACCATGCAAAGGCATTTATTTGACTATGTGGATCATAACACAGTATGGCTAACATTGAGAAGAACAGGAATCCCAGAACACTTAATTGTGCTCATGCAAAACCTATGGCTAGACCAAGAGGCGGTTGTGTGAACAGAGCAAGGGAACAGTGCATGGTTTAAAATTAAGAAAGGCATGCATCAGGGTTCTATCCTTTCTCCACACCTATTTAATGTGTATGCTGAGCAAATTTTTCAAGAGGCTGGACTCTTTATGAAGAAAAATGTGGCATGAGGACTGGAGAAAGACTCAATATCGTCACTATGCAGATGACACAATCTTGCTTGCTGAAAGTGAGGAGGACTTGAAGTGCTTGCTACAAATCAAACACTGCAGCCTTCTGTACGGATTGAATCTCAACATCAAGAAAACACAAATTCTTACCACTTGCCCAATAGGCAACATCATGATAGATAGAGAAAAGATTTAAAATGTCAAGAACTTCATCTTACTTGGATCCACAATCAATACACTTGGTACTAGCATTCACAAGACCAGGGGGACATACTATACTGGGAAAGTCTGCAGTCAGGGACCTTTCCAAATTAAAAAAGGAGCAACGATGCTAGTTTGAGGACCAAGGTGTACCTGATTCGGGTTGTGGTCTTAACAATCACTTGCCCTGCTGCTGAGAGCTAAGAATGCAGGAGAAGAAATGATGCCTTTGACCTGTGCTGTTGGAGAAGAGTACTAAATTTGCCATGGGCTGCTAAAAGAACAAACATGTCTTACTTACATAAGGTGCAACCAGAGTGCTCCTTGGAGGCAAAGATGATAAACCTTTGTCTCACATACTTAGGGCATATTGCTAGGAGAGGCTTTTCCCTGAAGAGGGACATCATGCTTGGGAAGGTAGAGAGACAGCAAGAGAGGAACACAACTAGATGGACTCACACAGTGACTACAGTAACTGGCTCAAACGTATCAAAAATTGTGAGGGTGGTACAGGATAGGAGAGGGTTCAGATCTGTTCATAGAGGCACTAAAGTCATCCTCAACAGCACCTAACAAGAAGAATGCTTCTTCAATACAAGGATGGTGAAGCCTTGTCTCATGTACATACTTTAGACATATTGTTAGGAAGGGCCAGTCTTTGGAAAAGAATATCATGCTTGGAGAGGTGTGGGTTCAGAGTAAGAGAGGAAGACCCGCAACAAGATGAATTTACACAGTGACTGTGCTAGTAAGCTCAGGTCTATCAGATGACAAAGATGGCACATGATAGGGCAAGGTTCCGATCCATTCATTGTTCACAGGGTTGCAATGAGTCAGTTGATTCAACAGCACCTAACAACATGAGTGGTTCTATCTAAAATGAGCTTCTAAAAGCTAGCATGTCTGAGTCAGAAACCCACCGTTTAACAGGAATAAGTGGTGAATCATTTTATAACACCAGATTTTAGAACCATTGATTCTGTTTGCAGACGTAGGCTCCCACTGTACCCCATGCTGTGCCATTTAGCAGTTTCAAAGTCACAAATACAACTCACAGTTGATGTCAATAAAAAAACTTACGTAAAATAGTCAACTACTTTCCCCTGAGAAACTATTATTAATAGGGAATTAAAAAAAGTATTAAAGCGCTGGAACGAATGCTCACTATATGGTTTTATTTTAAATCCTCAACTTTCTGTTGTAGAAATAAACATAACACTGAGAGCAAGAGTGGGGAGACACTTCCTCTTACCTAAAACATCTCATTGCTGTTGAGTATGAACCCATTCGTACCGACCCTCCACTGCGTGTCTGAGACTACAGATGGAGTGGGGAGAGGTGTCTGGTGAATTCAAACTGCCAGAGAGGTGCAGCCTTTGGGTTAACAGCACAACTTCTTAGGGACTGTGCCACTAAAACCGGATACTTAAAGTGTCATTAGAGCCACGGCTTCTGTTTGGAGGTAAACTCGGGGAGTGAGGAGAAAAGACAGCAGTGAGGTGGGGGTCAGCAGCACTGGCTGGATCGACCTGCCTTCCTGAACAGCAAAACACAGTAGAGGGAAAACACATACAGGCTACAGAAGTCTTACTAAGGTTGGATTTCAACCAGCCGGAGGCAAAGAGCAGGTTCATGCACGGCTGCTCCGTTTGCCAGCAGAAGACCTGACCGAGGAGACTTGTATTTCCATCTCAAGAGTTCCACAGCCCCACTCACCAGAGAGGAGAACCAAGACATGGTGACAAGACTCCCGCCTCCCCGACTCCCGCCTCCCCCTGTGTAAGAAGAGAAGGAAGTTCAAACTATCTTCCAGGTTCCAAACAGGATGCATGGAAAAGAGAATGTGAAAAGAATAACGATGCTCAGAGGACAAGCTTTTGACCTTTGGTAGGCTGAAGTACATTTTCAAATGTCAGAAGAAGGTCACTGTCTCTCACCCCTGCATCCTGGCAGGCACAGCTCAAGAGCTGAGAAGACACATTGCTGAATTCTCTCTTTACTGGAATTTAGTGGTCAAGAAGGAGCCCCACCATTTCCAGGACAACGGCCACATCCTATGGGGACTCTGGGCAGTGTGAGAAGAGAAGCCTCCTTCTCTAAAGTCCAGGGCTCATGTCAGAGGTCAAGAGCTGGCCTGGGAACGAGCAGGGCCCGTGGGACCACCGGGTAACCCTCATGAGTGGAAATGTGGCGGCTTCACAGGTGCTTCCTTTTTTCGTTAGGAGTCATTTTCTAAGAATAACTCAAAAGTTTCCTAAACGATGTTCTACGTGTGGTAGAAATGTGAGTGTGCGTTTGCTTATTTTCACATTATACTGTAATTAGATTAAAATTTAAGAAAACTTATAAGCTTCCTTTTATCAATCACAGAATGAAAAAAATAAAATTTCTCAGTCATTAGAATTGCGAAGTCTATGTTATTGAAAATGCCGTCTACAACTCTGGATTGAGAGTTTCTATTTTGCATTTAATTTTATCATCACAACCTAGTTCTGATTCTATAAGATTCTTGGTACCTGGGTCACATCACAGACATTCTCTGTAAGTTAGGCTACTGGACCTCGGTGCTTCTGACAACTTTCTGGGTCCAGAATTCAATCTTAGAAGATACTTTCTGGGGCCAATGATTAAAAGAAGCTTGAATTACACTATTTGACTTTGCTGGCAAAGAAGAAACAGATGCTCCTTAGAAAAATCTGTGTCATATTACTGCTTATTGGTAGGAAATCTAGATGCGAGAGTCACAGACTGATGTAAGCTAAAGAAGATGCAACAGAGCTTTTGCTTGAATCACCAATCTCTGTTTTTATAACACCATTCAGCTTATGATGTACAACTAAAATAAAAGATATTTTTTATTTTTCAATTAATGATTTTACAGATTAGAAGATTACATTTATTAAAGTCAATTTATAGGCAGTTTGTAATCCACTGATTTCTTTTTCCTTTTAAAAAAATAAGAACTAGAGACAGAAATGATTAAGATTGCAGGTTGGGTGACAATGCAAATAGACCTCTTCTTGCAAACCCAGCAGAAAGAGATGTTTCCACCAGTCCAGCAGCAGCATCCTGGAGATGAGCTGACTAGGACATGACGTGTGTGTCAGACCCATAATGTATAATAAGGCTTGAAGCTGTAGGTAGCAAATGTTCTCAGACACACACTTCCCAGACATCTCAATGGCTCGTGAGCCTCTCCCGAGAGGCAAGGATGAAGAAAGCGCACTCTCAGAGGAAGGCTTTTCCTTTATAAATGAGTAAGTTCAGAAGATTCTCTAGAAAAACAAAGATTCAAAAGAAAAGTGGCACCAGGGGTATAAAGCTTTTTAGGAAATACCCAAAAATGAAGAGATTTTAAAAAGGAATTAGTTCTCAAAGAAAAAATTTGTTATTCCTGTAATAATTAGTGTAAAATAATTCCTTCAGAAAAAAAAATATCATTAAAATGCACACTGAACAGACTGCAGTGTGAGGGAATGTCTGACCAGAGGGCATTCCCGTGGGCACTTGGGGAGTTGGCTATACAGCTTACATGGGTTCTTGCTGGAGCCAGAGAAGCCACACATCATTTATGTTTGTAAAATCCTTCCCCTATCTTCTTGCCCAATTTCTTCTCTGCCACCAGTTTATTCAAGGCTGGGCTGGGTTGAAACAATGGGTTCTGGGCATCCAGTTCATGCCACCCTATAAGAGAAGGGAAAGAGTTTAGAATGAAGTCTTGTGTTTCTCATATGCCTTGGCACTCTTGGGGCACATGTGACACAGCTGGGAAAAGGCTTCTATTCTGATGTGGGAAGAGTCCCTCAGGCCATCACAGCAGAGGCACAAGGAAGGCTCGGCCGCTGCCACATGGTGGTGCTCTTTGACTCCCACTGCTAAAGGCTCTGCTGTTTATCCAAGCCCCTCCTGGTAAATCACTGATGTGATTTGCACATGACATCTGGTAAAACATTAGTTTGCCAAGCGGTCCAAGAGCACAAGCAAAACCTGTTAATTTCTTAGTTTGACTCCTCAGTGACACATTTAAAACAACTAACTTCTTAGAATACATATTCTAAATCTGAACTTACTACTGCTGATATTTTGTGTCCTCATAAATCTCAAAATCTGATACATCTCAGTTCTCTCAATTATACAAGCATGCTTTGTGAAGGCTGGTGGTAATGACTGGCATTTGACTTCATGCCAGTTTTAATAAGTACCTTTACCATGTGTTCAGAGTCACTACATTAAAATGGACACTTTCTAAAAAATTATGTATACTTAATTGCAATGAAAGGTACACAAATCAGTATGTGATAACTGACACAATGTCAACTTCCTGGTACTGATACTCTGATTATATAAACTCGAGCTGCTGGGGGGAGCTGGATGAAGGGTTCTCAGGACTTTTATGTACTGTATATGTGCAACTTTCTGGGGATTTAGAAGTTATTTAAAATAAAAATCAATTATTTTGTTAAGAGGCACTACACCTCACAATCTTCCTCCTAGCATCTATTAATTTTAATATTTAAACTGGCAAGGCAGGGAGGTGTGTTCTGGAAGGTCTTCTTAGACTCAGGATGTCTGTATTAAATAGATAGTACGTACGACAGTTCAGACAATACCTTATCTAAAGAAAACGACAGAAAATGAAGAAATCCAATCCCTACCATCCAAGATGAACTTTGTTGTATCCAGCCCAACGTAGTCAAGAAGCTCAAATGGACCCATGGGGTACCCGGCTCCCAACTTCATAGCAATGTCGATGTCTTCCTTGGATGCATCACCTGGATGAAAGGGGCCACAGTCATCACCATCATCCCACAGGTCTCCCCATAGCAGCGTTAGTCTTAGAATGACTGACTGCACTTTTGTAGCTCTGCACATTCAAAGAGCTGCTATAGTCAGGATTTTTGGCTTGGGTAAGAATTCATCTCAGAAGTACAAGCCAAATAGGTCACAAATTTTTCAGTGTTATTCATGTCACATGAGGGGAATTCAAATTGCACTGCTAACCCCCATCAACTGGCTTGAGGGTCCCCCCTCCCCTCAACATCACGCCCTGCTGAGTGCCTGAGCCTGAAAGCCAACAGCCAGGCTCCAGACCCCAGGTCGACCTGAGCACCAGCCCAATGGTAGGATGTGGGAGTCCAAAACACAGCACTGCCAGGGGCATAACAGAGGCAAGGGCCATCTTTTTCCTCCTCACATAAGACTGATTCTGCATCAGCTTGGCCTTTGGAGACAGCCTAACCATGGGAGGTAATCTAGAACACTTGCTCTCTTGGATTTTGTTCACAAACCGAAAACAGTGTCAACCATTCCAAAGCTAATTAAAAGGAGTCAATAATTCCAAAATACTCAGTGTCTTGCACTTAAAAATTTCCAATGTTTTGGCATAAAAAGTGTGAATTACAAGGACTGTATTTTTCAAGGCATATGAAATACTAAAATAAGTCAAAGGATTTCTAGATAGATCAAGGTGATCAAAACACCACCTAAATTCTTCCTTATGGATGTTGTCATTAACACGCTAGCACTTAGTTAACCAGAGAATTCAGAGAATTGTGATTTGAGTTTTAAGCTCTAAGAAAACAAAGACTGATCATATATATCAACTCATAATGGCTTTATTCATTCCTTGGTGTATGTTGTTATGTACTGTATGTCACAGCTGACCCTCTAGTGGGTTTTCAGAGTCAACCAATCACATGAGAGGAGAGTGCCCATCTTTCTCCTATGGAGCAGGTGGTGGGTTCAAACTGCAAGCCTTTGGGTTGGCAGCACAACTCTTTACCACTATGCTGCTACTCATTTAGTGTGTAACATGGGCCAAACGCAGAAAGAGAAAGGAAACAAGCCCTCAGAGTGCTCATGATGAGAGAATTCAGACATGGACATAAAAAATGCCCACCTAACAAGTGCTGAAGAGTCATGACTCCTACACAGGTTCTGTGTACGCAAAGATAGAGAGGCTCATTCAGACTGCCACCTGGTCACCAAATCACCACCCTAGCGTTCTAGGCTTCTCAAGGGTGAAGAGAGTCCCAAGAATGGGTGAGAAGGGCATTCGAGACAGAACAAACAGCACATGCTTTTCATAAGCACTTCGCTAAACAAAGGTAAGAGCAATAAGCTTTCTGTTTCCATGTGGAAAAACAGATTTCCAATTTCTTGGTTTATAAATAATGAGTAGTCCCATTTAAAGAGGGTTGAGACAGAACATGGCATACTTGGGGTGTGGCTCTATAGCTCATAAATGGATTCCCCCCAGAAGATTTCATTAGACCTCAAGACTTCCATGGTTTTATAAGTGGAACACTGGAAGTGACAGCCCACCCCACTCTTCTCTCAGGGCTTAGTACTTAACTACTCCATGTGCTCAGAACAGTGACTTTAACTACCTGTATGGCTGAAATCCTGACTTCCTCCAGTTTTCTATTTTGAGTATCACGTCAGAGGTGACAACCTCCCTATAATGAGTTCAAGTGCTAAAACGCAATGCGAGGACTGCCACTATCCAACTCCCTTTCCTTTTTCTCTTTTAAAAATTTGTCTTCATTATACATACATACACTCCACATCCCAGATGCTTCTGGTGACATAATCCACAGGGCGTAATCCTGCTATTCCAAAGACCACATAATCGCCTCCTATGCAAGTTACAGTCTCAGAAACCCAATCAGAGGTCAGCTATGAGTCAAGGGCTGTGAGTCTGAGATCAGAGACGACAATCTAACATGTTACCTGTTGTTGTTGTTGTTGTGTACTACTGAGTTGGAACCAACCGGTAGCTGACCCTCCAGCAGATTTTCAGAGACAGTTAATCACATGGGAGGAGACTGACCATCCTTCTCCCACCAGAGCAACTGGTGGTCTTGAACCACGTGCCTTCGGGATTGTAGCATAGCTTCTTGCCACTCTTTCTCCTTTATTAGGATGTAAAACTCTTTGGAGGCAGAAATCTGATTTAATAATGATCCCAATCTAACTAGAGTTTTTAAATTGACTCTATAATCAAGGAGAAAGAAAGATGGCACTTCCTGTATAATTTACAGCTTCAGAAACCCCACTGGAGGCTCAGCTGTGAGTTGGTTCTGACTGAACATCAGTGAGTTGAATATATTCAAGGAGAAGATCCTGAACCTTAGAGCTAGTGGCAAGGCTATAATCCTACTAGATTCAGAGCCTCATTTGAGGCCTAATTTACTTTAAAAATATAGGAAGATAACATGCAAAAAACTTAACAGGTTTACAGTTGAGAAAAAAATGAAAAATTCTTTTTTGAGTACTATAAAGTAGTTGCAGCAATAACAAAATAAAGAGAAATACAATGGAGAACTGGAGGCTAGTTAAATTTGTGTTGTGTTTCAGACTAGGCATTCTTATACTTCTTTATTCAGAATCAAGTACTCTGAGAATGTTGACAATCTCCCTTAAAAAAATGTAAAAGTACATACATTCTAGAGCCAACTCTAGGAGGTTCACAGAAGTCTCTCTTCCCTGAAGTAACAGACACTAACTCTGTGTATAACTACAAACAAACGCTTCATCAGCAAACCCAAATCTTTTCCACCGGGAAACAAGGACCCAGACCAGTGGCCTGGCCAAGTGCCTTTCCTGCTAGCTCATCAGCGCCACCTATCAACCATTCTTTGCAATAAAAACAAGCCAGATTTAAACTGACAGCCATTGACTTCTATAAGACTTGGCAAGCACTTAAATATATATATTTAGACTTTGCCTTAGAAAACAGAGTACAAGAGAAGACAGCTACATGTCCAAGGAAGAGCATGGCAAGTGCCCTAGTGGGGATATCTAAGAGGCTTATGACAACAGTCCAGCTTGGAGCACTCAGGAAACAAGGCATGTGGTGATGAAAGCAGGGGCAGAGAATGAGAGGAAGACGGTGTTTTGGCAAATGCATTCTATCTGGTAGGTAACCAGAGAACCACTGAACACATTTTGAGCAATGAGTGGCAGTGATTAGGGTGCCACACGTGACTGCATGCCACTAGCACAGTGGTCCCTAGAAGAGCCAAGCGTGTGGCCCCGAACCCTGCCAGCACCAGTCACACAGGGTGTCAGGCAAGGGCACTGTGGGGTACCAGCCTACACAAAGGTCGGGAGAAAGAGAACTCTGAGCCGCAGGGACAGAGGACAGAAGTGACTAACAGCACCAATCGAGCCCTCAATAAAAATTCTGAGTGGTTGAGAGTGAGGACAGAAGGTAAAGGACACTGCAAAAGAAGGTCCAACACCGCAGAAACCATGATGCTTACAGCGCCTAGCGGGCAGTGGTGAGAGCAACAACAAATCACCACTGGACACCATGGGGAGCTGGCAGGCAGCACTGGGAGGAGAGCTTTGTTGTCGCTGTGAGGTGCTGTGGACACACAGTGACCCTAAGAACAACAGGTCTGAACATGGCTCTCTCCTGTGACTTCCTCATGATCTCAGACAAGCTCAAGCCCACTGTTAGTGTCAATTCATCTTGTTCAGGGTTGTCCTCTCCTTCATTAACTCTGTACCTTTCCCAGCATGATGTCTTTTTCCAAGGACTGGGTCCTCCTGACAACATGCCCAAAACATGTGAGCCCAGGTTTCACCATTCTTGCTTCTAAGGCACACCATATTTGCATTTCCTGCAAGTTTTTTTTTTGTCCTTTTGGCAGTCCACGAGATATTCAATACTATTCCCCCACATCACAATTTAAAGGCATCGATTCTTTTCAGTATTCCAACTGAACCAACTGTCCAACTTTCAGATGCTTAGGAAGTGAAAAATACCATGGCTTGGAGAAGATACCCTTTGTCTTTGAACTGACATCACTGTTCTTTAGAGCTTTGGAGAGGTAGGTCCTTGACAGCAGCTTTTCCCAAGGCAACAAGTCTGCTGGTTTCCTGACTGCTGCTGCCATAGGAACCAACTGGATTCAAGAAAAAATAATCTTTTCTCCATCAATCATGATGTTGTCTACTGGTCCAGTGGTGAGAATTTTTTTCTTGAAATTTAGATGTAAATATCAAAGGCTATATAGTCTTTGATCTTCTTTATTTTGTTAAGTGCTTCAAGTCTTCACTTTCTACAAGCAATGTAGTGTAATCTGTATAATACAGGCAGAGAGTTGGACAGTGAATAAGGCTGATAGAGAATTGATGCCTTTGAGCTGTGGTACTGAAGAAGAGAGTTGAATATACTATGGACTGCGAGGAGAACAAACAGGTTTGTCCTGGAGAAGGTGAAGCCGGAATGCTCCTTAGAGTCAAGGATTCTGAAGCTTCATGTGATATACTTTGGGCATGTTGCAAGAAGGGACTGGTCCTTGGAGAGGGACATCATGTTTGGCAGACTGGAGGGGCAGTGAAGGAGAGGAAGACCTTCGATGAGATGGATTGATTCTGTGACTAGAGCAGTGGGAATAAGTGTGTTTGAGATGGCTAGGTTGGCACAGGATAGAACAGCGTTTAGCGCTCTTGTACATAGGGTCACTATGAGTCACAAACAACTCGATGGCACGTAACATCAACAACAACAGGCTGCTGATGAGTTTTCTTCCAGTCTTGATGCCACTTTCTTCTTCATATTGTCCAGTTTCTCAAATGATTTGCTTAGAATACAGACTGAATAGGTATGGAAAAAGGATACAACTGTAATGCACACCTTTCCCAATTTTAAACTGCATGCAGTGTTCCCTTGTAAAGTATATAAACTGTGACTACACACATGGACCCCATACAATGGACTACACAAGAGTCAGATGGACAACATTTGTGTAAAGAGTCAATAAAGAAGCTCAATATAAACAGTAAAAACAAAGCTAGGGTCTGAGTGTGGAAAAGACCATCAATTACTCACGTGCAAGTTCAAAATGAAGCTGCAGAGAATCAAAACACGTTCACAAGAACCAAACTACAACCTTCATTCTATCCCAACTGAATTAAAAAGCCATCTCAAGAACAGATTTGATGCACTGAACACTAACGACCATCAACCAGATGTGTTATGGGATGACATCAAGGGCATCATCCATGAAGAAAGCAAAACATCATAACAAACAAAGAAAGAAAACCCCCAAAATGGTTATCAGATGTTGTTGTTGTTGTTGTTATGTGCCGTCGAGTCGCTTGCAACTCATAGCGACCCTATGTACAACAGCCCTAAACTCCGCTCTGTCCTGTGCCAATGGCACTGTCGCTGACACTCCCATCCCAATTACCCCGGTCACTGAATCAATCCACCTCATAGGGGGCCTTCCTCTCCTGCGCCGTCCCTCCACCCTCCCAAGCATGATGTCCCTCTCCAAGGACCGGTCTCTCCTCACTACATGTCCGAAGTAAGTTAGAGCCTCAGAATCCTTGCCTCCAAGGAGCCACCCGGTTTAACCCTCTCCAGGATAAATCTGTTTGTTTTCCTAGCAGTCCACGGTATTCTCAATACTCTTCTCCAGCACCACAGCTCAAAGGCATCAGTTCTCCTTCTATCCTCCTTGGTCATTGTCCAACTCTCTGATGCATAACAGGTGATTGCGAAGACCATGGCCTGTATCAGACGCACCTTAGTCTCTAGAGAGACACCACTGCTCTTCAGTACTTTGGAGAGGTCCCTAACAGCAGACTTTCCCATGGCAATGCGCCTTTTAATTTCCTGGCTGCTGGTGCCAAGACTGTTGACTATGGAGCCAAGCAAACTAAAGCTGTGTACAATCTCAATCTCTTCACCATCCATCCTGATGCTGCCAACTGGTCCAGTGGTGAGAATCTTTGTCTTCTTGACATTGGGCCTCAATCCATATTGCAGGCTGCAGTCCTTGACCTTCAGCAGCAAGAGGTCAGGTCCTCCTCAGTTTCAGCAAGCAGGATTGTGTCATCCGCATAACGCAGATTGTTGATAAATCGTCCACCAATCCTGACCCCACATTTCTCCTCATAGAGCCCAGCCTCCCGGATAATCTGTTCTGCATATAGGTTGAAAAGGTATGGAGATAGGATGCATCCCTGGCGTACGCCCTTCCCAATTTTGGACCATGCAGTGTTCCCTTGCTCTGTTCTGACGACTGCCTCCTGGTCCAAGTATAAGTTTCGCATTAGAACGATCAAGTGTTCTGGGATTCCCATTCTTCTCAGAGTCAGCCACAGTTTGTTATGATCTACACAGTCAAATGCCTTTGGAAAATTGGACTAGATTATAAAAGAAGCCAAAACAAAGGAATAAAATGCTGAAATAAAAGAACAGGGCAGAAGATTTCAAAGGGCAGTTCAAGAAGATCAAGTATTTTGAAAAAATATAAAAAGAGATGAGAGTTAGAACAAAGAACACAGTTCGCATTTCTCAAGCTGAAAGAACTGAAGAACAAATTCAAGGCTAAAGTGGCAATACTGAAGGATTCTTTGGGAAAAATATTAAGTGCTGCAGGAAGCATCAAAAGTAGGTGAAAGGCATACGGCAGAGTCACTGTACCAAAAAGAAACTACCAGCATTGAACCATTTCAGAAAGAAGCATATGATGAAGGGCCATTGGTAACAAAGGAAGAAGTTCAAGCTGCATGGAGGCATTAGCAAAAAAAGACCCAAGAATTTCTCAAAACCAACTGAAGTGTTTCAACACACGAATGTAGCCCTGGATGTGTTCACTACTACCTTATGCCAAGAAATTTGAAAGACAGCTACTTAGTGAACTGACAAGAAATGATCCTTCTTTGTTCTCTTTCCCAAAAAAAGCGATCCAATAGACTGGAAATTTTTTAACAATATCATCAATATCACATGCAAGTAACATCTTGCTGATGATTATTAAAAAATAACTAGGATACACATCAACAGAGAACTGCCGGAAATTCAAGCTGGGTCCAGAAGAGGCTGTGGAAAGAGGACTATCATTGTTGATGTGATGGATCTTGGCTGCAAGCAGAGAATATCAGAAAAGTGTTTGTGTGATATTGACATTTGATTGTGTGAATCATAACAAATTATGTATAACACAGGGAGGAATGAGAATCCCTGAACATTTAACTGTGTTCATGTAAAACTTACACACTGTAGAGGCCCTTGGGATTCCTGAAACTGCTCAGTGTCCAGGAGACCTAACTGGTCCTTGGCTAAAAGGATTCCCTGCCCAAATAGTCTACACAACCTTATGACAAGATTCCATCACGCACAGCAGCATTTAAAAACATGTGTCAAAGGAGTACTCCAACTGTGGGAACACCAATAGTGTAGGAGAGAAAAATTTCTCCGAATGAGTTTGGAAGAAGTTGGGCTAAAAAAAAAAAAGAAAGAATCTCAGAATGTTTACACTGCAAAGGTTTCTCAAATTCTGCTGGATCCTGAGACTTGCTCAACTATACACAGTATGTCGTACCTTTCCACAACAACTTGACACTCCTGCAGGCATGGCAGCTGGCTGTGTTACAGAGGACAGCAGTTTGGAAAGACATGTGACATGTAACGTGGATTCCTTTGCTGCCTGAAGGAGCTGAGGCAGGTGGACTGACAGGGAAAGGTGGGTTGAAAAGGCATGACAGAGATAAATTTTAAAATGGCAAATGGATAGATGTGGCAGACAAAAGGAAAAGAACCCATGATGATTTCAGGTTTCAAAGCAGAACTAATGCTTAAGGCAGCCGAGCGGCAGGTAAACAGAGAATGAATGGCTGGCACCCATTAAGAATGTCTCGGTGAGGTGGCCGTGGAACATGGTATGAAGCCTGAGGTGCAGCCTTAGAAGTTGACACTTTCTTGTGGATTGTGGGATGTGGGGAAACAGTCTCCATCCCAGACATGAGGTCCAGTCCCTTCTGAAGTAGCAGCTCTGGCCCAAGAGCCTGGAGAAGGACACTGGGAAAAGAAGCCAAGCATCAATGACAAGGGCTCTGCTCTTTGGTACAGTCCAGAGCCAACCAGGAGTCCCGCCCACATGCAGCCTCAGCTGACAGTGGTTAGGGAAGGATGATGAGGCTCAGAGGGAAACACCTGTTCACAGGGGATCGCTGATGGTGTGAGAACCAAGAAACTGTTTTCAACTTACAATTAGATACATGACACAGAAAACCTATCAAAGTGACAGTGTGTGTCAGTGAAAAAAACACCAGTAGATGAGGATCATCCACACGCTATGTGTACGTGTAGCATTTTTAAAAAATGCCTTTCAAGGTAGGGCAAAATGCTTCATGCTCTCTTTGAGGTGTAATTAGCCATGTTTGTTGATAGATAAACACAGAAGTGTTGGTTTGATCTTGGAGTAAAAGGGAAGCAATTGCTTCCATAAAGCATAGAGCAAAGTTTTAATATTTAAAGCAGATTGTGAGGAAGCAAATGTGCTTTCATCTTACTGGAAAAGCTGGTGTAAATGTTTTGTTTCAAAAATGACATTCTCAGAACAAGCATTTGTGAATGAAGCAATTGAAAACAATTACACTTGCTTTTCATCCAGGCTTGGTAAGGCTTGCTTTACCATTCAAGCAGCCAGGATAGTGACCTTGGGAGAAATGGGGAAGAAGGCAAACAGAAGGATAAATGTCAATCTATAGTCTTGGAACACACCCCAAGTCTGTATTCCTAGATCAGGGAAGACTATTCTTTGTCCATCAACAGTTTTCCTAAGGAAAATTTTTTTTTAGAGCCTGATATAGGGAGCTCTGGCGGCCTAGTGGCAAGAAGCTGCGCTGCAATCCCGAAGGCACAAAGGTTTGAGTACACCAGCTGCTCCGCGGGAGAAGGATGGGCAGTCTCCTCTCATGCAATTAACTGCCTCTGAAAACCCACCGAGAGTCAGCTATGAGTCAGTTCCAACTCAACTGTATATAACAAAAAATAGTTTAAAAAAACGCAATACTCCACGACACCAGTGTGATCCAGTAATAAAAAAAGCGCTGGAGGCACAGTGGTAAGAAGTTGTGCTGTTAATGCAAAGGTGCACGGTTTGAATCCACCAGCTGCTTCGCAGGACAAAGGTGGCCAATCCCCTCCCCTGTGATTTACTGCCTCTGAAAACTTGTGGCTTGTCAGCTATGTATGGGTCAGTTCTGACTCAACGATACACAACAACTAGTGGCATGTTGAGGAGAGAGGTGTGTTGTTAACTCAAAGGTGGCACCCTCTCTGGCAGTTCAAACCCACCAGCTGCTCCAAGGAAGAAAGATGAGCAATCTCCTCCTGTGCAGTTTACAGCTTCTGAAAACCCATTCAAGGCTCAGTGATGAGTTAGTTTGGACTCCACAGCAATGGCTTTGACCATTCATTAAGCCAAAGGGCTTAATTAGGAAGTTCTTACCACATATTACCCCTGTCCCTTATTGCCTGCCCTTTACCCATTACACAAGTCATAGAATTTTAAGACCTTAAGGACTTCTGGGTTATCACCTCGCTGAGTGACCTATAACTTATTCCTTTTAAAGCAGTGAACATCTTAACTGAAAGATGAGCCTTGGATGTAAATCCAGGTCAGCTGTGGAATTGCCCTGGCTGGGGCATAATGGCTTCTCAGAGTTGTACCTCAGAAGTTTCAGAGAACTCAGGGAACACAATACCAGGCCCCATGGCCCAGAGCAGTGAGGCCAGAACTCACAGCTAGAACATGCGGGCTCCTTCCTCTACTCTACCCACCCGCTCTTCCTAAAGGAGGCCAGGTCAGGAGAGCTACCTCGTTCATACAGCCTGATGGCTTCCGCCAGGTATGGCACCAGTAGACGGTTGACAATAAAACCAGGTGTGTCCTGTTTTAAGAAAGAAAAAACAAAGTGAATTTTCAGTAAACATCATCTATGAAGTGATCATATACGGCCTCTTTTTACTCAATATTATATTCTCCACTTTTATGAAGTTATTTATAATAAAAATCCATTTTCAAGAGCCAACACTGCCTTATTTGTAGCGCATATGACATTTATCCAACAATTATGTTATTAAAAAAAAAATCTACCTCAGAATCACTGCATGATCAAGGTAGTGCAGTCACTTGGCAGATACGGTTTCCAATTCAAATGTTCTGACCGTGCCTCATTTCGATGCTCAATCTACTTATCTGTGAACTGGGAGAATTAATGTCTGCTTCCTGGGTCTTGATGAAGATCCCATTTAAAAATACATGCTCTTCCTTCTCTCATATTCTTTGAGAAATCTAGGAAAGGTAATGCTCCATTTTATATAAACCTCAAAGGAGAATGACTCTGGCTGCTCATCTCCACACTTCACTGCACAGCCTGGTACAGTCGAGCTGGAGCAAGGGGCAGGGGGCAGGGAGAAGGGCACCCGAGCAGATCTCCACAGGTGCTGGCCATTCCTCACACACCACCCAGGACCCAGGACCCTGAAGACAATTCCTCATAGGGCACACCCTCTTGATGATCTTTCCTCCTCACTCAGATGCTTAATCACTTCTCCTGAGACCCGTGTGAGCTCTCGACTTTATCTCTTGTGGGTGCATATAAGAAAGGGTGTGTTGGTAATTTTTTCACGGTATTTAGGTGAAGCTGCTTTCTACTAAGCTTGTCTTTTTTCAAAAGCCTGTGTTCTTCCTGAGGAAAGAAATACCCTGGTCCTGGACCTTGTATTCAGTTTCTAGCATATACTAGGCACTCCATAAATATCTGAATTAAGATGATAAAGCCCTTACATTATTCCTTTGGAAAACTGGATTACATGCCAAGTAAACTAGGCACTGAAAACAACATTACTGTATCTCTTCTAACTTTGGACAAACTATAAACAATATGACCTTTACCTCCACAAAAGCACAGTAGTGCACAAAAGAGTTTTATCAGTTTAATTAGAACTAATTAAATGAAACCACTTTTACAACAAAGGCAAAAATATGCTTTTCAACATCCAGAGGTATTGAGAACATGCCTGAGAACAAGCAGCACAATACATTACAGTATGAAAAGACTAAAAAATGCATACATATATATTCTGATTATAAAGGTTAATATCAAGAGTTCAAAAAGCTCAATAAAGACTAAAACACAATATTTAGTCTCACTAGGAATCAAAGAAATATTCAATAAAATTAAGTTGCATTTTGTTGCTAATAATAGCAGGTTTTCCTCCATTATCATTTTCAAAACATTGATGACTGAGAGAAAGACACTCTTGTAATACTGTTGTTGTTGTTGTTGTTTGTTAAGTGCCACGGGGTCATAGATGACTCATAGAGACACTATCAATGAAAGTCTGTCTTGAACACAAAATTTTCATCTTTTCTCCAGGTTCATAGAGTTTCGAGGCAAGCTTTGATGCCACTCTTGCTTCTGAGTCTGTATTATGTGGGTTTGTAATATTAGTGGGGCTATAAAGATTTGTAATATTTTTATAAAGCAGTTTCATTTATATCGTTATAACACAGTTTTCATAATCTTTTGTGTATTTTATTGTATATGCTTCACTTACTATGTGTCAGGCACTGTTTTAAGTAATTTATATAATTGATTTGATCTATTCCTCCTAATAACCGTTTGAAGCAGGTATTACACGAGGCATGAGAACAATGAGGCATGAGAGGTTAAGTAATCTGGCCAAGGTTAAGCAGCTGGGAAGAAGCCGGTCAGGCCAACTGCAGCATGCATGCTTGTAGCCTTACAGCATGACCTCTCTGTGCAATCTCCCTATGAAGAAACTCAGGATACATCAATGTCATTCTTCTAAGTTTAGTGTTAGTAAATTATGGTCTGATGGGCCAAATCCAGCCTACAATTTGTTTTGATAAGTATGGTTTTATTGGCCCACAGCCCTGCTCATCCCTTTACATACTATCTTCAGTTGCCTATATGTTAAACAGAACTGATTATGTGTGAGGGAGATCACATGATCTGCAAAGCCTAAAATATTTACTGTAGGATCTGGCCATTTGCAGGAATATTAGCATCTCCCTGTTCTATGAAGGTGCCATTCTTTTTCTGAATGTTCAAGAACCTATATAATTAAGCCAGAATGCCTCTGGGAGAGCCCTCAGGTATCACATAGAGAAAGACTCTGAAATGATGTAAAAAAGGACATTTCGGTGACATTAATGATTGCCCATCTTCACAGCTGCCATGGCCACCATAATGGGAGAATTGATCATCAAGCTCCATGATTTATATCAGATAGTTACCGATAAGGCTAACTTTTTCTTACACTTGTTATATCTAGCTGCTACTTTGCTATGCATGGCTATTCTTTGTAACCCAATTGCTACTTTTTCCACTCACAAAACACAATGGCATAAGAAAGTATAATCGTAATATCCAGTTATTAAATGTGGTATTTTCAAACTGGGATTTAAAAAGCAAAAAATAGATGTTAAACAGAGACCCTCTGGGAGAGGGATGGGTAGTCTCATCTCACGCGATCAACTGCCTCTGAAAGCCCGCTGAAGGGGCAGCTATGAGTCGGTTCCGACTCGTCAGCCCACAACAAGAATAAGTTGATAATAACAAACTTCTCTCTTAAGTCAGGGGAATGTGCTTTCTTTGGCCACTGAGGTTCACATGAAAGGATGAGTTCGACAGATGATTCAAGGCATATGATTTTATGTGAGTTAACACAATATGATGAGTTCAAACTTGGAAGTATTTTAGCAAGCAAAGGAAGGACATGAGAAGAACCATAATGATATAAAAGCTGCTGGCCAATATAAGCATGGAGTTTTGCTGTACATGCACGTGCACACACACATCTCATGGTCAAAAGGTTGCTGTTAGGTGCCACAGAGACATGTACAACCTACTGCAACCCTATGAACAACTGATCTGAAACCTGTCTTATCCTATGCCATCCTCAAAATCTGATCTACTCAAGCCTACTGGGCTTATTTATTAAATTTCATAATATAGTGTATAATTTCTTGATACAAATGCCCCTTTGCCAAAACTGCAGAAGCTGAGTCTAAGTTTTTGACAGAGAAACTAAAGTCAATAGATAAAGGTAACAAAAATGAAGGTTATCATTTCAGACAACTGCGATAGTTTTATATACGATAAAAGGATTATTTTTTTTTAATGGGGGGAAACCCAAACAAACCACAAAACCAAAACAACACCCCCCAAAAATTCTAGAGGTCAAGCCAGCCTTTTTGACTCAATCATGCTTCATACAGAAAAACAAACCACTGTTGTAGTGAGAAAAGGCTTCATTAATGGTGGTGTAGACGTGTCCTCCAGGCTGAGCTTATCATACAGGGCTCTGCTCCCAGTGGCCCACAAGAAGTCAAAGCTGACAGGGGTAACCAAAACTAGTTATGAATGGCAAAACTAGTTATGAATGGGCAAAAGCCAGGCCCCAGGGAAAGTCTCACATCCCCTGTTCCACTGATGCCTTGAGCTCCATTCCGCTTTCAGACTACCCACCTGACGGCCATGGGCAAGGCTTAGGAGTCGAGTTTCCCTGGCAGCAAACTGCCCTAGAGGCTGCATGTGTGGCTTGCTCTTCACAGGATGCCAGCATGCTTACAGTGGCTAGTGGCTCACTGCTCACAAAATTCTACCAAGAACTGAGTCACAATCCAAGGAAAATCATCCCCTTCCCAAGTACCCATACATTACCTTGCAAGAAACAGGATGCTTCCCCAGAGCTTTGGTGAAATCTACCAGAGATTCAAATGTCTTCTGGCTGGTCATGGGGGTTTTAATGACCTGGAAATGCAATGTAGTGAATTAGGACGTGAAAGTCAACAGCTAACCTCAAACGAACTGTGAGAAAATGCCAATCAAAAAATCCCAGAGACAGCAAAACTAATTTTTTATTCAGAACAGACGTAGGAACCGAAAACACTCAACAAAATATTCATTTTAAGACAATGAAACATTAAAGGCTGTATAAAATCAAGGACAAACTTGAGAGAGAAAGAGAGTATATGTGTGTATGTGAGTGTTGTGTTTGTATATAATATGTATGCATCCTGTGCATATTTCTTGAAACTGAAATTATACCAAATTTGAGACGTGGAAGAGAGGACGAAATAAAATTAGTGGTTAAAACATGAAGTACAGGTCCTAGGAGGAATGAAACAAAAGAAACAAACCCACTTAAGTCAAGTCAATTCTAGCTCACAGAAACACTCTACTACAGCATAGAATTACCCCATAGGGTTTCCAAGGCTGGAAAGCTTTACAGAAAAGCAAGCTCCCAAAACGTCCTCTTACATAAAGAATAAAGTGTTCCATAAATACTGACTTCTGCTACTGTTTTAGTTGCTATTGTTAATTACTTCAGGGAGGAAAGTGAACTAGTGTTTGCATGTGATATTTTTTGTTATAGTACTAGGCAAGGGAGGAAGAAATATAGGAACCCCAAGATTTCTGTTCCTATTCCTATCTCACAGAATGTCAGTGCTAGAAGACACTAAAACATGGGGGTCCCCTCTACCTTACAGATGAGTTGTTGTTGTTGTTGTTGTGATGTGCCATTGAGTTGCCTGTGACTCATAGTGACCCCAGGTACAACAGCCCTAAACCCTGCTCTATCTTGTGCCAATCTCACTGTCTCTGACACACCTACTCCAATTACCCCAGTCACTGAATCAATCCACCTCAGAGGGTCTTCCTCTCCTGCACTGTCCCTCCACCCTCCCAAGCATGATGTTCTGCTCCTAGGACTGGTCCCTCCTTGCAACATGTCCAAAGTATGTCAGATGAAACTTCAGAATCCTTGCCTCCAAGGAGCAACCTGGTTTAACCTTCTACAGGTTGAACCTGTTTGTTTTCTTAGTCCATGGTATATTCAATACTCTTCTCCAAAATCACAGCTCAAAGGCATCAATTATTCTATCATAGCCAGTCACTGTCCAGCTTTCTGACACAAGTGATTGCAAGGACCATGACCTGTATCAGGCACCCCTTAGTCTCCAGAGTGACACCATTCCTCTTCAGTACTTTGGAGAGGTCCCTAACAGCAGACTTTCCCATTGCAATGCATCTTTTAATTTCCTGGCTGCTGGTGCCAGGAGTGTTTACTGTGGAACCAAGCAAACTAAAGCTGTTAACAATCTCAATCTCTTCACCATCCATCCTGATGCTGTCAATTGGCTCAGTGGTGAGAATCTCTGTCTTCTTGATACTGAGCCTCAATCCATACTGAAGGCCACAATCCTTGATCTTCTGTAGAAAGTGCTACAGGAGTAGCAAGCAGTTTCAGCAAGCAGGGTTGTGTCATCTGCATAATGCAGATTGTTGATGAGTCTTCCTCCAATCCTGATGCCCCACTTCTCATAGAGCCCAGCCTCCCAGATAATCTGTTCTGCATATAGGTTGAAAACGTAATAATGAGAGAGAAAAAAAATCCCAGGAAACCGAATGATGTGCCCAAGTCACAGGTCTCTTGGACCTCTCAATGAATGTTGCTCCTATCAGTCTTCCTCTCCCACAGAGAAGCATGAAATCCCAGCAGGGACACTATACTTCAGAAAAGACTCTCTTTAAAGAACAAGGCTTTACATTTACAGAAGAAAGGCCCAGGGACAGGCCTGTTCTTTACCAGAAACCTCAGACAGATCCCAGCAACTTGTGACTCAGAAAGCTCAGTGCAATCGTAGAGCCGCTAGCTCCGTTCCAGCAGCCTCCTGTGATCTCTGAGATGGCCACAAGCACAGAGTCTACATAGGGGCAGCCTTCAATCAAACTTTATCTCAAGAAATGACTGGCAAATGGAGAGAGCTACAGATGAACTTCAATGTGTGTGCATAATGTATCATTTAGCTGCCAGTAAGCAACTTCAGCCAGATTTAGAGCAACAGGCTTCATTCCTATGTCTAACCCTTTAAGTGATAGTGACGGTGGTGGTGGCAAGGGCTGCTGAGTCATTTCTGACACACAGCAACATTACGCACAACACAATAATATAAAGCTCAGTCCTGTGCCATCCTCACAATCAGAGGCAAGTCAAATCAACTCTCCACGCCTGCCTTCTTAACTGTGAAATGAAATGGGGATAATAACCCTTGACACATCCTCTGGTGTAAGAGGATGGCTTAATGAGCTAGTGTCTGTAAAGGGATGAAAGGTGCTATATAAATGAAGAAGCTTATTATCACTTATTTACTAATGTGATTACAGCCTCAGGTGTGGTCGTACCTAATGACATAAAGGGAAGTAAATGAGTAAAAAACCAAAAAAAAGTACCATGAAGATAGAGATGAATGGGAAAAGATGGGCCACAAACTACTCTGCAAGTGTCACAGTGAAAAAACAATCCTGGAATTCGCCTGAAAAGATGTCTAAAAAGTCTCCATCAGAACTAAAGAGCTTGGAAGGGGAAAAATGGGTTTTTGTTACGTTTTGAAACAACAGGGATGCATGTTCGTTCATTCAATAAATGGTAAACTGACTACAGGTAAACTATTCTGTACACAGTTCTAATGTAAGAGACTGAAAAAAAAAATGCACCATTAAATCCAGTTTCAAGCAAAGGAGAGTCACCATTCAGTTAATCATACAGTGCACGCTGATGATCACCACCAGGACCACACACAAGAGTGAAAGCCAAAGAATAAAAATTGATTGGTAAAGAATTTTACAAAATATTTTCCGATAATGGTAGCATTTGCTAAACAGCAGGTGTTAACAACCAAAGTTCTGAAAAATTAATGGAAGCAGTAGTGGCATCCACTTCCTAAACACCATCCTTCTGTTGATGTTGACGGTTGTAGCGGGACTTCAGGCCTTTCGTTCAGAGGGTCGCTATGAGTTGTGCTCGACTCGAAGACAATCAACAACAAGAACAATGACATCAGATAAATACAGTAAAGAACTTGAGAATTTGGAGTAAATCTTCATTTTCTTGAATGTACCTTTTGAAAAAGTGTGCAGGCAGGGGAGACAAGTGCGCAGACTATGACAAGTTCTAGACTTTCCTACAATTTTTCTTTAAACATAAAAAATAAAGTCTATTAAGAAGTCATGTCCTTTGTACATAAATATTAATGTAATAGTAATAAAAGAAGATCAATTGTCTGGCTCTTTGGAGGCAAGAACGATGAGGCTTCACCTCACATACTTTGGACTTATTGCTAGGAGTTGCTATTCCTTGGAGGGGGGCACGATGTTGGGAAGGGTAGAGGGTCAGTGAAGGAGATCAAGACCTCAATCAGGTGGATTGACAGGGTGACTGCTGCAATGGGCTCTTGTGTGTCAGGAAGTGTGAGGATGGCGCAGGACAGGACTGGTTTCAGATCTTTTTTTCACAGGGTTGCTGTGGGTTGTACAACTCAATGGCACTTAACAACAACAACAACAACTGAAATGTTAAAAGTGTCATTCTATTGTGCCCTTTTTAAAACTACATGAAGTGTAAATGCTGTTTGTTAAGTTCCCTGTGTCCTCCCCATCATTCTTCAATGTCTTCAAAGTTAGCCGGAGAAAACAGCAGGAAACTGGAAGAAATTGAAAAGTACTATTAGTAGAACAAATTTTAGTTGCAAGATGGGACAGACTGTCACTTAGGAGCAAATGATGAGAAAATACAGTTATCATTAAAGTAGATGTTAATGCTTCTGAAGTGGCGGGCGAGGAGAGAGAGAAGAAAAGGGGGCTGGAGGAAAAGAAAACAGAGCCTAAAACACACCCCAATGGGGCTACAGCCAGTCTCCAGAGGTCTGCTGGCTCCACATCACCCACATGGCAGCATCCCCCACACTTCGCACGGCAATAACTCCTCAACCTCAGAACAAATGCTACTTTAATAGAGGCTGCTCTTCAGATCCTGTAATTAGCCCCCTGTAAAAGGCAAGTTGCCACATTTCAGGGGCAAATAGACTATTGTGACTCCATCTCCCCCATAACCCAGACTCCAGGCAATCAAACAGAAGTAGTCCAAACAGAAATACTGGGGTGGAGGTGGTGTGCAATTCCCTGGCCACTTCCCTCCACCTCACAGGTTTGTGGTCAGGATGTTCAAGGCTATTAGTAGCTGCTTTTAATAGCTCTGATCACAACAAACAGGAGATATGCCTCATTTGTGGACAAATCCCAAGCAGTGCTACAAAGGGCCAGAATTCATTTCAGGAATAGTGGACATATAAAACCAGGTCTGTCGAATGGTTAAGCTATGGGCTTTTAACTGAATGGTTGGCAGTTGGAATCCACCAGCAACTTCTCGTGATAAAGACCTAATGAAGTGTTTACATAAAGCTTACAGTCTAGAAAAAAAAAAAACCAGGTCTGTCTAAGAGGAATTCCACTCACAGCCTGAAGCAAACTGACCCTTAATGAGAGTACTACGCTGTGTACTTCTCTCTTTTGTCATCTTCGTAAGCAAATGATCTTTCATGATGCACTCCAAGCCCTTCTCAGTGCTGTCCAAATAGTAAATAGCATTCCACAAAATTAACAGGTCCCCAGAGTATCGCAAGTCAAAGCCCAGGGCTGCAGAAAAAATGACACAGTAGTGCTGTATACAGGGTATACTTTCTTCCACTCTGAAAGGGCAGATTAACAGCACAAGAAAGAGAAACATATGCACAAGGACAACCTTCTACCCACCCACTAAAGTCAAGCTGATGTGTCCCTGGCCAGGGCCAGCGCAGCTCAAAAAGCAGGGCTTTGAAGCAGAGCAAGCAGACATGCAGAACAAGACACCCACTGACCTCCACAAGTTTCATTAAGGGCACAGGGTTGAAGAAGTGGAGCCCGGCGAATCGGTCTTGTCTGGTGGTGGCATTGGCTATGCTTGTGATTTGCAAAGAGGAAGTGTTGCTGGCAAAGATTGTGTGTCTGTAGAGAGAAAAATGGTGGGGTACTGGAATAAGTCCCATCTCTGCAAATAATTAACACTGGTGTTGAGTTCAATGCATAACACAACCACTTACTGCCCACAGCTGCTGTCCTGGTGGAAAGACACATCTTTAAATAGGTGGCTGAAATCAAGTAAGCCCAGTTTAATAAAAATGCTGACATTTTAAATAAAATAACTTAAAAGCTACCTGTTGCATAGGTATATTTAATCTTTACTAATAGCTCCTTAATTTTAGGAAGCAAAATAAATCCTGTCTATTTTTATTGGTTAGTAATCACCATATATAAGGCATTTAATGAATGAAAGTATATAAAGAACCTCAGTGACAAGATAAAAACTCTAAGTCACCAAAGCCTAGAGAAGACAAGACACTCAAAAGAAACAAAAACTGAAATACACACCTGACCGACTCTTCAAAGAGAAGCATCTGATGGTAAATATGAACTGCATCGTCTAACTTCCCCATGAAAACCTTTACTTTCCCACTTGTTAAAACAAAAAATGAAGAAAACCAACAATGTACATCGGTAGTTTGGGAGAAAATACATGTTCAAGACCTTCAACTTATAAAACCTCCTAAAAAAGGCAAATTCTATCATGTATATAAAGTATTAAAGTATTAATTTAGAGAATTCTATATAGACTGAAACAAAATTTAACTTTTGAAACAGTAAAATGGATTTATACTAAAAGCATAAAGGGGAAATTTTTAAAGGCAGGTATGATTTCTAGGCTTTCCTATAGTGCCACCTGGTGGACAAAACTCACAAAACCTCTTGTGAGGTAAAGTCAATGACACCCACATAAATAAATCCTATCAACAGAACAGAATCTTGTCCCATCCTGCTCCATCCTCACTCTCTCTGTTATTGCTACAGTCATTATGTCAGTCTTTGTTATGGAGGATCTTCTCTCTGACCTTGCACCTTTCCCAGCTTGTCTTTTTCAAAGGACTCATCCCTCCTGACAACTCCGTTTCACTATATTTCCCTCTAAGGAGCAGCCAGGTTGCACTCCCTCCAAGACAAATGTTTTTGTTCTTTGCCAGTCCATGGGATATTCAGTACTCTTCACCAATAGCACAATTCAGAAGTATAGATTCTTCTGTTGTCCTCAGTCATTGTCAAACTTTCAGGTGCATAGCAAGTAACTGAAAAGACCAGAGCTTCAATCAGGCACACCTTAGTCTTTAAATGGACATCCTTACTCTTTAGCATTTTGGAGAGCTCCCTGACAGCAGATTTTCCCAATGTATTGGCTGGTTGTAGTGCCAGATTCCTGCTTACAAAAAAGTAAATACTATAAACAACAGGGTAGGGAAGAGAAAGAGTGTTTGTTGGTTTTTTTTTTTAAAAAAAAATCCTTTGAAAAATATGGAGAATAGAGTGTAGTGAAAAGAGAAGCCTGCACAGCAGATGACAGACAATTGTTACTGGAAAGATTTACTTAAGTGAAGATCTTTCCATTGTATCTTCCTAACAACTCCCACTTAGCCCACCTGAAGGCCAAATTGGGGAGTTTTTAATTTACAAATTGGTATGTTTGCCAAGATTTTAAAAAATTGGGGATGTAAACTTTAATGCTTTTTGGCCAGTCGGGTAAAGAATATATAGGGTATTCTATAAAGAAAAGCACACCATGCATGAAAATGTGGAGGGTCATGAGAGAGTAAGACTCTCCATGGCACAGAATGATAAAGGACTGAACAATGGGCCTAAGGGCAGCAGAGATTGGGAGGACTGGGCCAGGTTTCACTGTCTTGTACAGAAGCTCACAGTCAACTCAACGGCTCCTAACAACCACCACAGGCACCTGTGCCATCACAGAAAGTAACAGCAAACCCAGCCCTCCTTTAACCCCACCTCAGAAGCAATCTGAGGCGGGTCAAGCCCTCAGCGATGGCAAGGATGGCCTTGGCACAAAGCCAACAGCTGTTCCACATTCACATTAAGGGGGGGGAAGTTACATTATGATGCACTTTTTTTTTTTTGCAGCATCTGAGCAGAAACTTGTCTGCATTATGATGCACTTTTTTTTTTTGCAGCATCTGAGCAGAAACTTGTCTGCAAAAATGGAAAACCAGGGCAGTTATTGGAAAACACATCCTGTAAAATGATGAACACAGGCCATCAGAACTCAGTCCCAAATGTTACCAGAACAGGGCACCCCTTGAATACACATGCTCAGAAGAGAAAAAGCAGTCTCTCCTGAGTAGCCTCTCTTGCTTAGAGCTTTTCCTCAGTCTATGTTTATGCTTCTTGCAAAATCACTTAAAACCTGTACACCAATTTTTATGATAGCAGTTTACATAGTAAACAAAAGGCAGAAACAACAACAGTGTCAATCAAGAGATGAACGGGTAAACAAAGTGGTGATGAATGTTGGAAACATTATTGCTGTCCTCACTGAAAATATTTCACAACCAAGTGTTCGCCCTGAAAAAAACCACTTCCCTGTTTCATTCCTTCCCTACCTTATGTCGTTGTGGACCGTAGAGTCAGAACCGACCCATAGCTGATCTTCCTGTGGGTTTTCAGAGGCAGTTACTTGCACAGGAGGAGACTGTACATCCTTCTCCTGTGGAGCGGCTGGTGGCCTCAACCCCATGCCTTCAAGACTGCAACTTCTTGACCCCAAGCCACCATAGCTTATATACTTTTCTTGTTGATTGCTGTCAGACGAGCATGATTCATAGCAAGCCTATGAACAAAAGGTCTGAAGTCTTTCTATATAGTTATATCATCATTTATCAAAGTTCATAGACTTTCTAGAAGCATGTTGTTTAGGAAGTGGATGCCACTCCTGTTTCCAAACCTGTCTTAAACTGGGAACTCCACCAAACACTGTCCACCATGGGTAGCTGTTATGGCATTTGACGCCCCAATGGCACAAGGTTCAGCATCACAGCAAAACAGATGATAGATAGATAGATAGATAGATAATCATCTATCATCTCAGATAACTTTCTTTGCTAAAGTGAGGAGGACCTGAAGTGCCTGCTGCAGAACAAAGAACTACAGCCGTCAATATGGAGTATATCTAAACATTAAGAAAACAAAAGTCACTGGGCCAATAGGCAACATCATGATAGATGGAAAAAAGATTGAAACTGTCAATGATTTCATCTTACTCAAATCCAAAGTCAACACCCTTGGTGTCAGCAGTGAGAAAATCAGGAGGCACTGCAATGGGTAAGTCTGTTGTCAGGGATCTCTCTCCAAAATACTGAAGAGCTGTATGTCAGATTGAACACTAAGTTGCGCCTCATTCAGGTCATGGTCTTTTCAATCACTTGCTATGAATGTGACAGCTGAACAAGGAATAATGATGACAGAATAAAAAGTGATGCCTTTGAGTTGTGATGCTGGAGAAGCATACAGAGCAGATCCAGTGGACTGCCAAATGAATGAATGGGTGTGTCTTGGAAAATGTGCAGTCAGAGTGCTCTTTGGAGGCAAAGATGTTGAAGTTTTATCTCTCATACTTTGGTCAGGTTGCAAGGAGAGGCTATTCTTCTGAAAAGGGTATTAAGCTTGGAAAGGTGGAGGTTCAGCAAAGATAAGACGGCCAATAAAATGGATTACACAAAGACTGTAGCAATGGTCTCAAGTGTATCAGACAGGACAGGATTCGGGTCTGTGATTCACAGGGTCACTATGAGTTGTATTCAATGGCACAACATCTATGTATTTGATATGCATAAGTGGCAAGAAGTTGTGCTGCAATCCTGAAGGCACACAGATCAAATCCCACCAGCTGCTCCACAGGATGAAGGATGGGCAATCTCCTCCAGTGCGATTAACTGTCTCTGAAATGCCACAGAAGGGTAAGCTAGGGGTCGATTCCAACTTACAGTACACAACAACATAAGGTAGGGAAGGAGGGAAACAGGGAGGTATTTTTTGGGGGGAGGGGACACTTGTTTTGTTAACAGTTGTGAAGTGTTTTCAGTGAGGACAGCAATAATGGTAATACAACATGAAACCCTGGAATAAATGTCACAGAGTTGTAAATGTTGAAGTTGGAATAGTGATGAGCATTTTAATGCGTATACTTTCACCATAATTTCAAAACAAAACACAAAAAAAAGCCACTTATAAAAAGGCTTCCTCTCCCTTAAGGGCCAAAGGCCCACAGCCTACAATATTAGCCTGCCACTTTTCCGAATATAGTCTCATTGTGTTCTAACAATACAAGGAAAATAATACACAGGATTGTTAGTCTTACTTTCCACCAAAAACCTGCACATTTACATCTTCCTAGAAACGTTTGATACTCCTAAGCATTTATTGCATTTTCCCCTTTCTGACCAGCTGTTGTTGTTATGTGCCATTGAGTCACCTGTGACTCATAGTGACCCTATATACAAGAGCTCTAAATGCTGTTCTAAACTGTGCCAACCTAGCCGTGCCAAACACACTTAATCCCACAGCTCCAGTCACAGAATCGATCCATCTCATCGAAGGTCTTCCTCTCCTTCGCCGTCCCTCCACCCTGCCAAACATGATGTCCCTCTCCAAGGACCAGTCACTCTTTGTAACATGACCGAAGTATGTCAGATGAAGCTTCAGAATCCTTGACTCCAAGGTGCATTCCAGCTTCACCTTCTCCAGGACAAACCTGTTTGTTCTCCTAGCAGTCCATGGTATATTCAATACTATTCTCCAGTATCACAGCTCAAAGGCATCAATTCTCTATCATCCCTATTCACTGTCCAACTCTCTGATGCATAGTACGTAATTGCAAAGACCATAGCCCGGATCAGGCGCACCTCCAGCTTCACCTTCTCCAGGACAAACCTGTTTGTTCTCCTAGCAGTCCATGGTATATTCAATACTATTCTCCAGTATCACAGCTCAAAGGCATCAATTCTCTATCATCCCTATTCACTGTCCAACTCTCTGATGCATAGTACGTAATTGCAAAGACCATAGCCCAGATCAGGCGCACCTTAGTCTCCAGCCTGACGTTGTTGCTCTTCAGTACTCTTGAGAGGTCCCTCACAGCTGACTTTACCAATGCAATTCATCTCTTAATTTCCTGGCTGCTGTTACCAAGAGTGTTGATTGTGGAGCCAAGTAAATGAAAACTGTTAACTATCTCAATCTCTTCACCATCCATACTGATGCTGCCAATTGGCCCAGTGGTGAGAATCTTTGTTTTCTTGATGTTGAGCTTCGATCCATATTGAAGACTGCAGTCCTTGACCTTCTGCAGCAAGCGCTTCAGGTCCTTCTCAGTTTCAGCAAGAATGGTTGTGTCATCTGCATAACGCAGGTTGTTGACGATTCTTCCACCAATCCTGATGCCACATTCCTCCTTGTACAGCCCAGCATCTTGGATGATCTGTTCTGCATACAGATTGAAAAGGTATGGAGACAGAATACATCCCTGACGAACCCCCTTCTTGATTTTCAACCATGTAGCGTCTCCTTGCTCTGATGACTGCCTCTTGGTCGAAGTATAGGTTTCGCATTAGCACAATCAAAGGTTCTGGGATTCCCATTCTTCTCAGGGTCAGCCACAGCTTGTTGTGATCGACACAGTCAAAAGCCTTTGCATAGTCAATGAAGGACAGATAGACATTCTTCTGGTACTCTCTGCTTTCTGGCAAGATCCACCTAACATTAGCTATAATATCCCTATTACCACGACCTCTTCTTAATCCAGCCTGAACATCTGGCAGTTCTCTATAGACATATTGTTCCAAACGTTTTTGGATAATTTTCAGCAAAATCTTGCTTGCATGTGATATTAATGATATTGTTCGATAATTTCCACACTCCGTTGGGTCACCTTTCTTTGGAATGGGAACAAATATTGATCTTTTCCAGTCAGTCGGCCAGCTGGCTGTCCTCCAGATTTCTTGGCTCAACTTAGTGAGCACATCCAGGGCAGTGTCTGTCTGTTGAAATATGTCAATTGGATTGCCGTCAACTCCTGGAGCTTTATTTTTTGCCAATTCCTTCAGAGCAATTTGAACTTCCTCCTTCATCACCATAGGCTCTTGCTCATATGTCATTCTGTGTCGGCCAATTCCTTCTGATACAGTGACTCTGTGCATTCCGTCCATCTTCTGTTGATACTTCCTGGATCATTTAACATTCACCAGTGGCTTGACTTTGTTTTTCAGCTTCTTTAAGAAATGCTGAGCGAGTTCGGCCCTTTTGATTTTCTGACTCCAGCTCACTGCACATTTCATTATAGTATCTCGCTTTGTGGTACCGGGCTACCTTTTGAAATTTTCTGTAACCCGGGTCCTGACCAGCTGATGTACAAAAAACTTATTTCTCTTATTTTTATGTACATGAAACATGTAGCACATCATGATGACAGCTAGCAAAATAGAAGGAGTAGTGTATGAAGACAGAGGGAGTAGTGGAGACTAACAGATGGCAGAGTCCATGCTTCGTAAACAGAGCCAAAGCCCACCCAGCATCGGCTGATTGAGGCTTCATAAGCTTTTCATTTGCACTTGTTATCCTGATACTAGGGAAGTACGTTCTTATCCAAGATGCAACTGTTTCATCAGGGCTTCCAACTAAAATGTTATCACCCGACTCTAACCTCTTTCTTCATTTTAGGACCTAACTGCAAACGTAACAGAAAAATTTATCTCAATAAAGTGGTTTTTTAAAAAAACAAACAAAACAAAACAAAAAAACACCACCAAAAACTCACACATAAATAAACCAAAATATCACACAACTTAACTGGCATTAAAAAAAAAAAGTAATTTAAGAAAACAGAATGCAGTGGACAACTGAAGGCCAAAAGCAAGATTACATTTATGGCATGGCTCCTGTGGGTCATGTCTTTATATGAGTCCCATCTCTTTTATATCAACTCTGGCTAAAGAGACTAGTATAGTACCTTATACATAGTAGGCACACAGGAAAAGTAATCTAAGTGAAATTTTCTAAACACTCCTGTGGAATGCTGCTGTTGTTTTTAGGTGCCATCGAGTCAAGTACGACCCATTAACAACCCTATGAACAGATATGAACCTTGTCAGTCCTCTCCTCTGACATCCTCACACTTCCTGACACATTAGAGCCCATTGCGGCAGGCACTGTGTCAATCCACCTGGTCGAAGAGCTTCCTCTCCTTCACTGACCGTCTCTGCCTTTCTGAGCATCATGCCCCTCTCCAAGAAAGAGCCTCACCTAGAAACATGCCTGGAGTATGAGAGGTGAAGCTTTATCATCTTTGCCTCCAAAGAGCACTCTGGTTGCACTTTCTCCAAGACATATTTGTTTGTTCTTTTGGCAGTCCATGAAATGTTCAGCACTATTCTCCAACACCACAGCTCAAAGACATAGATTCTTTAGTCAACCTTATTTATTGTCCAACTCTCCGAAGCATAGCAAATGATCAGAAAGACAAACCTTAGTCCTCAAACTGACATCATTACAATAATTTAGAGAGGTCCCTAACTGCAGTCTTCTCCAGTGTAATACGTCCCTTGATTTCCTCACTACTTGTACCAAGAGTGTCAACTGTGGATCCAATTAAGATGAAGTTATTGACAATTTCAATCTTTTCTATCATGATGCATGCTGCTTGTTGGTCCAGTGGTAAGAATCTTTGCTTTTTTAATGCTGAGATGTAATCCATCTTGAAGGATGTATTATTTAAACTTCTGCAACAAGTTCTTCAAGTCCTCCTTACTTTCATCTGCATAATGGAGGTTAATGATGAGTCTTCCTCTGATCTTGATGCCACATTCCCCTTCATAGTATGGCTTCTCAAATAATTTCCTCAGCATACAGACTGAATAGGTATGGAGAGAGAACACAACCCCGATGCACTCCTTTCTGGTGGCCTAGTGGCAAGAAGCTGCACTGCAACCCCAAAAGCACGTGGTTCTAGGCTACAGGATGAAGGCTAGCAACCTCCATCTGTACATTTAACTGCCTCTGAAAACCTGCCAGACTGTCAGCAATGGGTCAATTCTCACTCAAAGGTATACAACAACAGTGTGGCCTTGCTCTGTTTGCACAACAGCCTCCTGGTCTAGATAGAGGTTTTGAAAGAGCACAAGTGTTCTGGGATTCCCATTCTTCTCAATGTTAACCATAACTTGTTATGATCCACACAGTCAAATGCCTTTGCTTAGTCAATAAAGTATAAACAGACATTCTTCTAGTATTCTTTAATTTCAGCCAGGATCCATCTGATATCAGCAAGGATATCCCTAGTGCCAAGGCCTCTTCTAAATCCTGCTTGAACTTCTGGCAGTTCTCTAACTATGTAATGTTCTAGCCAATTTTGAATGATCATTAGCAGTATTTTATTTACATGTGATATTAATGATATTGTTCGACACTTTTCACATTCAGATGGATCACCTTTCTTGGGAATGGGAACAAATATGGACCTCTCTTCCAATCCATTGGCCAGACTGTTGTCCTCCAAATTCCTGACATAGACTGGTGAATGCATCCAAGGCTGCATCTGGTAAGTGAAACAAGTCAATTGATATTCCATCAATTCTTGCATCTTATTTTTTGCCAAACGTCTTCAGTACAGCTTCAACTTCCTTCTTTATTATCATTGGCTCTTGCTCATATGATACTTCCTAAAATTTTTCAGTATCAGTGAGTTCCTTCTGGTTCAGTGATTCTGTATGCTGTACTCTCTACAGTGACAACCTCAATCTTCTTTTGATGCTTCCTGGGTCATTCAATATATTACCCATAGAATCTTTATTGCAACTCGAGGCTTAAATTTGTTTTTTAGTTCTCTCAGCTTGAGAAATGCAGAATGAGTTCTTCCCTTTTTATTCTCCATTTCCAGTTCTCCGCACATATCATTATGAGACTTTGCTTTGTCTTCTCAAGCTGCCCTTTGAAATCTTTAATTCAGCTCTTTTACTTCTGCATGTTTTCATTTTTTTACGACCTGGTGCAATTGTCAGCGTCTCTTCTGACATCTATTTTGGTTTTTCTTTCTCTGCCTTTGTAATGACCTTTTGTTCTCTTCACAGATTATATCTTTGATGTCACCTTACAGCCCATTTGGTCTTCAATCACTGGTGTTCAATACTTCAAAGCTATTGTTAAGATGATTTTGAAATTCAGATGAAATAAATACCTATATTTCTATTTTATAAACAGGGAGACCAGTCTTAGGGAGTTGAACTAGAAAGGTCTTAAAAATTATTAACTCCAAGCCGAACAACTCAGATTTCAAGAAATAAAACTGAGGCTCAGAAACATGATGTGTCCATAGGCGTGAACCAGTGGAAGCTGGGCACCAGACACAAGTCTCCTGGACTTTGATGTCACATTCCTTCCCCAGTGACCTAAGAAGGCAGTCAAGCCTATCACAAGTTACTAGAGAATAACTCGAAATATGAGAGCATTTCAAGAAATGACATGTTGCCTGACAAAACAGCCTTTCCCGATGTACCTGCTTAATTATTTTAGAAGGCCCCCTGATGGCTTGGATCAGGGGTGTCTCTGCTTTTGTCAGGTGTCCCTGCAGGCCCTGAGTAAACATCACAAGAAATGTCTTTTCTTTTTGTTGAGGATCAGGGCCTCTCTCGTCATGAGGCCACTAAGTTCTCAGGGCTGACATTCCAGCTGGGGTGCAAGTGTCTCTCTAGCCCCTGATCCCTGGTGTCTACCCAATAAATAATTTTTTTAATATAAATTTTTAATTTTATATCCCAATAATTACTTTTATCATATAATCTTATTCTGACTTTCAGTTCCAACCAAGAAGGTGAAGTGCAGTCAAACAAACCACAGGAGAGCATAAATAAATCAGTAAAGTATCACAGTGGTCTAAAGTCAAGAGTCAAAGACAACGAACAGCTCTGGAGTTGAGGTGACCCAGAGTTTGCATACTCTTTCTGACAAGACTGCACAGATAGTCGTGAGCCCCTGGAACCTGTGTGTCTGTTCTTCTTCTTCTGTTGCTCCACTGACACTCCCAACTGTGTTTTAATTTGACTCAAATAAGCACTAGGCAGCAGAGTCTTGGGAAATTTTTATAGGTAGAGATATATTTCCTTCAGCTACATCATCTTATCTGTTCTACCCAAAAAAGGGCTATGCATATGATACAACCTTACTTGTCAAAACTTAAAAGGACCTGAAGCACTTGCTGAAGAAAGGGAAGGACTACAGGTTCCTAAGTGGATTGAAGATTATCATCAAGAAAACAAAGATTCTCACTACTGGGCCAATTGACAGCAACATGATAGATGGAGAAGAGATTGAGATTGTTGACAATTTCAGCTTGTTCAGTTCCATAATCAACCCTTTTGGCATCAACAATCAGAAAATTAAAAGACTAATTACATTAGGTAAATCTGCTGTCAAGGACTTCTTCAGAGTGCTGAAGAGCAATGATGTCAGTCTAGAGACTAAGGTACACCTGATCCCTGGACAATGACTAAAGATGACAGAAGAATAATTAGTGCCTTTAAGTTGTGGTGCTGGAGAAGAATACTAAACATACCATTGACTGACAAGAGAACAAACATCTGTCCTAATGAAGGTAAAACCAAGCAACTTACTGGAGGCAAGCATTTTGATGCTCCATCTGACATAGTTTAGGCATGTTGCCAGGAGGGACCAGTCCTTGAAGAAGGTAATTAGGCTTGAAAGGGTAGAGGGACAATGCAGGACAGGAAGACCCTGAATGAGATGGATGGACACAGTAACTAGGGTTATGGGGACAGGTGTGTTGGAGATAATGACACTGGCTGAGACCAGGACAGGGTTCAGAGCTATTGTTCATACAGTCACTATGAGTTGCAAGCAACATGAAGGCACATAACAACAACAAAAACAATTTTTAAAAAAGAGCCACAAAACAGCTCAATGGCTACTGAAGAGAGTTTTAAGCATATGTCCAAGCCTCTGGCATGGGAAAGCCTATGACAAAGCTACTGCAAGTGGTTTAAAGACTTGTATCCGGGTGCATCCTTCCACTTCACTGCAGAAATGTCTACCATCATTAGGGGACAAGGATCACATCAGGATAGACGAAATTTCAAACACTAAATTCAGACAAAAAGGTGGAGATCAAAATAATAAAAACAAAAACTCAGTATTGCCTCTTCTGGTAACAGCAGTGGGATGTGAGAAAGAGAGGTGACTAGCATCAGAAGATCCCTCTTGGCAGGAGGCAATAAATAAGAAAAGTCCAGGAAAGGAGCCTTCAGAACACAACAAAAACAGCTAGGGAACACATACTCAGCAGCAAACTTGTCCAGTGTTGCGAAGAGCTCATTCTTCACCTTGAGATTCTCTACAATGGCCTCCACCACCAGGTCTGTGCTGTGGACCACAGATGCTGCATCCGTGCTGGTTGATATGTTGCTCAGGGACTTCTCAACAAACTCAGCACCAGCCTAATGCAATGGGAGAAAGAAAAGAGCAGTCAACTGGTCGCTTCTCAAAATGATAATATGCCCCTGATTTAGAAGAGAATGGGTAGTATAGGCCAATATATCCTAGACACACACTCTTATGCACACTCTAATTCGGAGAAATAAAACTCTACATTTCTGCGTACAGACAAGGGCATCTCAGTGTGCTGCTAGACACCAGGACAAGAGATTGCTAGTGAAAAATCCATCATTACTGTGGACCACCACTGTGTTAGTCATGACCTTTGGAGGCCTTGGTCAGCCAGTTCTGCTCCATTAGTCTGTTCATAGCACCTATGCCTATAACATCTGTTCTCAGCTTCCATGGAGCCTGTAATTTGTCCTATCAGAATTGAGCAAAAGCTTAATAAGCTCAGCACTCTCCATTAGTCTCAGAGTGGTGCTGACTATTCCCTCTAACAGGTGGCAGAGAAAAGCTGTGTAAGGGCAGAAGCCAAGCGAAGAAAGACTAACCTAACAGTGATTCATGAACAGTAATTGCCTATCAAGGGTTAGCATCTGGTTACTTCAAAAGCAAGCTAAACACAACCTCTGCTCGCAAAGAGTCTCATCTTTTTCTTCTGTAATGCCAGGTTTCCATTGATTTCATTCACAGTACGAAAAAAAAAAAAAAACTCCATCACCTGCCATTGTTGTTGCTGTTGTTGTTATGTGCCATCGAGTCGCCTGTGACTCATAGCGACGCTATGTACAACAGCCCTAAACCCTGCTTATTATCTCAGACACTCATCCCCATTATCCCTGTGACTGAATCAATCCATCTCATCGACGGTCTTCCTCTCCTGCATTGTCCCTCCACCCTCCCAAGCATGATGTCCCTCTCCGAGGTCTGCTTCCACCTTGCAATATGTCCAGTATGTCCAGGATGAACTTGTTTGTTCTCTTAGCAGTCCACAGTATATTCAATACTCTTCGCCAGCATCACAGCTCAAAGGCATCAATTTTCCTTCTTTCAACCCTAGTCATTGTCCAGCTTTCTGATGCATAGCAAGTGATTGCAAAGACCATGGCCTGTATCAGATGCACCTTAGTCTCCAGAGTGACCCTATTGCTCTTCGGTCCTTTGGAGAGGTCTCTGACAGCAGACATTCCCATTGCAATACATCTTTCAATTTCCTGGCTGCTGGTACCAAGAGTCTTGATTTTAGAGCCAAGCCAACTGAAGCTGTTGATAATCTCAATCTCTTCACGTTCCATCACGATGCTGCCAATTGGCCCAGTGGTGAGAATCATTGTCTTTGTGATGTTGAGCTTCAATCCATATTGAAGGCTGCAGTCCTTGACCTTCTGCAGCAAGTGCTTCAGGTCCTCCTCAGTTTCAGCAAGCACGGTTGTGTCATCTGCATAACGCAGATTGTTCATGGGTCTACCTCCAATCCTGATGCCACATAGAGCCCAGGCTCCTGGATAATCTGTTCTGCATATAGATTGAAAAGATATGGAGATAAGACACATCTTTGGTTCATATCCTTCCTAATTTTGAACCACGCAGTGTTTCCTTTCTCTGTTCTGACAACTGTCTCCTAGTCCAAGTATAGGTTTCGCATAAGCGCAATCAAGTGTTCCGGGGTACCATTCTTCTCAGAGTCAGCCACAGTTTATTGTGATCTACACAGTCAAATGCCTTTGCATTTGTATCAATAAAACATTGATAGACAGTCCTCTGGCACTCTCTGCTTTCAGCCAAGATCCACCTGACATTAGCTATAATATCCCTAGTATCATAGCCTCTTCTAAACCCAGCCTGCACTTCAGGCAGTTCTCTGTTGATGAGCAGTTCCAGTCGTTTTTGGACAATCTTCAGCAGAATCTTTCTTGCGTGTGATATTGATGATACTGTTCGATAATTTCCGCACTGTCAGATCACCCTTCTTTGGAATGGGAACAAATATAGGTCTCCTCCAGTCAGTTGGCCAGGTGTTTATTCTCCAGATTTCTTGGCACAACTTGGTGAGCACAACCGAGAGAGTGTCTGTAGATAAATTTCAGTTGGCACACCATCAATTCCTGAGGCTTTGTTTTGTATTTCAAGATAAAATTTGTCCATGGGGATCCAAATATTTATAAGTAGAAACTGCATCTAAAACAATCATAAATAAGCTAAATAACAATGTTCATCAGATATATAAATACAAAATACAAGTAGTTTATAAAGTTTTCTATATATGGAGCTCTGGTGGCTTAGTGGTAAGGAATTGTACTGCCAACCCAAAGATATACAGTTCAAATCCACCAGATGCTCCATGGGAGAAAGATGAGCAATCAACTCTTGTGCAACTGACTGCATCTCAACACCTGCTGGAGAGTCAGCTATGGGTTGGTTCCGACCCAATAGTACTCAATAACAATAACCAGCTACATTAAAAGAGTAAAATGAAATTTAATTACCCCAACACAACTAACATAAATATTTTAACAGAGAATAAATATAAAAATTAATGAGGTATTTTATATTCTTTTTGTACCAAATCTGTGTGGAGTCTATTTTACACTTACAGCACATTTAAATCAAACTAGAAATCAGTTTTTGGCTAGTGTCTACCATGTTGTTTGTTGTTAAGTCACTTGTGATTCATAGCGACTCTACGTACAATAGCTCTGAAGTCTGTCCTATTCTGAGCTAATTTCACTGTCTCTGTTACACTTACCCCCATTACCCTGGTACTATGTGGATCCATCTCATCTGGGGTCTTCCTCACCTGCGTTGTCCCTCCACCTTTCCAAGCATGATGTTCTTCTCCAAGGACTGGTCCCTTCTTGGCCACATGCCCAAAGTATGTGAAATGGAGCTGTGAAATCCTTTCCTCTAAGGAGCTGCTTAGTTTTTCTCTCTCCAAGACAGACCTGCTTGTTCTCTTGGCAATCCATGGTATGTATGTTCAATACTCTTTTTCAGCACTATAACTCAAAAGGATCGATTTCTTCTATCATCCTTAATCACTGTCCAGTTCTTTGATGCACAATATTGATGGAACCAAGCAAGCAGAAATCGTGTACAATCTCAATCAATCTCTTCCCAATTTACCATGATGCTACCAACTGGCCCAGAGGTGAGAACTTGTTTTTTTCTTAATGCTGAGATTCAAACCATACTGAAGACTGCAGTGCCTGACCTGTAGCAAATGCCTCAGGTCCTTCTCAGGTTTAGCAAACAGGGTTGTGTGTCACCCGCATAATGCAGGTTGCTGAGGAGTTGATGAACATCCCTGACATACACTTTTCCTGATTTTGAATAATGCAGTATTTCCCTGTTCTGTTCTGACAACTGCTTCTAGGTCCAAGTATAAGCACGTTAAAGTGCATAAGAACAATCAAATGTTCTGAGATTCCCATTCTTCTCAGAGTTAGCCACAGTCTGTTGTCATCCACAGTCAAATGCCTTTTCACAGTCAATGAAACACAGATAGACATTCCTCTTGTACTCTCTGCTTTCAGTTAAGATCCATCTAACATTGGCTTTGATGTCCCTAAGGCCTCAGCCTCTTCTAAACCCTGCTTGTACATCTGGCAGTTCTATGTCAATGTACTGTGCAATCATTTTTGGATAATCTTCAGTAGGATCTTGTTTGCATGTGGTATTGTTTGATAATTTCCACACTCTCTCAGATCATCTTTTTTTGGAATAGGAATAAATATGTATCTCTTTCAGTCCATTGGCCAGGTAGTTGTCCTCCAGGTTTCCTGGTACAACCTAGTGATTGCACCCAGGGCAGCATCTGTTTGTTGAAATATGTCAATTGATATGCTGTCAATTCATAGGGCCTTGTTTTTTGCCAATTCCTTCAGAGCAGCTTGAACTTCCTCCTTCATCACCATTGCCTCTTGATCATAGGCTGTTTCATGAAATTCTGTATCAGCCAATTCTTTGTGATACAGTGACTCTGCTCTCTTTCCATCCTCTTTTGATAAAACTATACTGGTCAACAAAAAATTAGATAAATATGGTACGTCGACCACATAAACTGATTTCTCTGTCATCTAAGGATATAGATGGCAGAAAAGTGGAAAATACAAGAAACTGCTTCTGAGGATTCAGGAGTTAAAGGTTGAGCAACTAGAGATCAGGGGTTATTTGCTTATCCTCAGGGTGTGTCTTAAAGGGAGCGTTTCCCTATTCTCCAGAGATTGCCAAGAAATGTCTGCAGAATAAACAAGTGAGAAATATAGTTATCTCTGTTCAGATTCACTCTGTCCTAGACAACAATCATCAGTTCAGGATTCTTAATAGATGACTCTCATCACAAACCCTCCTTACACAAAAGATTAAGGATATGTGGAACAGGTCAAAGGCCTCTTAATCTGCCTGTGGTTTTGATTGTGTGGGAAAGGATAACATTATCTTTTCATTCAAGCCTCAAGGAGATAAATCTTAAGCAACACTAACAAGGTAACAATGGTAAATGAAATACATGTGGATGACTTCCAGTATTTCTAGTTAACTGTTAATTAAAGTGCCATGGAAAGTAAGCATTACCCAATGAGAAAAAGTAAGTGAACCTTACTAACCTTCGAAAACTTTCTCAAATTCTACACTTCTCCTTGAAAATGGAAATGAGTCACCCTATAATGTCTTCTCTAGTTTATAGTGTTCTATTGCACATAATGTTTTTGAAGGCCTGTTATTTCAGAAGTGGATAGCCAATCCTTCTTCCTTCTATCTTAATTTAGATTTCCCATTATAGAAGTACCCAATGGACTCAGTACTGGTACCCCACTCCCCACCCACTCTGTGCGTTGGTGCATTTGTCTTGTTCCATCACTTTCCGTGCTCTGCCAGCATCCCCTTCTACCCCCACCTCCTCCATCCAGCACCTCCCTCTTCCCAGGGCTCAGGGCTCTGGGAAGATATGATATGATATGATATGATATGATATGATATGATATGATATGATATGATATGATGTGATGTGATATGATATATCTCAGGGCTCAAGTCACTTCTGTGATGCCTCCTGCTTCACACTGCTGCTGGTCTCTCACGCTGCTTGCCAGTCTCCCTTGAGTTTAGTATACAGTACATCAGATACCAAGTCTTTCAGGCAGAATGTTTATTATCAATCATTCTTTCTTTAATTTGAAAATACAAAAATTATCATCTTGTTTCTCCCTTTTCCATCTTCATGACAAGGCAGATATTCTTTAATCCCAAACTCTCATTACCTGTACAAACTCTGTGCTCAATATCAAACCGTTCCCAGCAATAGTTATTTACTTTCCCATTTCCAAATTAGTCCTCAATGTATGTGTAATGATTGTTATTATATTGATCAACAGTTAAAGAAAAATGAGGTTTGCACAGAAACCAAGCAAGCAAAGATCAGAATGCCTTCACAAATGTGTTGTGGTCAAAGGGTGGTCGTAAATTACCTTGGGATCCTCTGCAAACTTCTTCTTGGCCACTTTTTTAAGACTTTCCTCAATTCCCTTTTTAGATTTTGCCAAGATGTCCTCTGACTGGTCTACCAACACAACTGTGTGCCCAGTTGTTGCAGCAACCTAGAGCAAACAAACAATTTTTTATTTTAAACAGAAAGAATGCATAAGTCTCTAAAATATAAAAATACATTAAACAGCATGTTTCATATTCCACAAGAACTCTACCACCACTCCATCTCAAAATGATAAGTCAACATATCGGTACTCACATAAAATTCTCGTGGGACACTCTCCCAAGTCTTTTTTTGTAGTTTAAAACAGATTTCCAGAATAATCATGTGAAGTTTCCCCATGTTCACACATTGGGATGTCAATCAAGGAAGTACTGCTTGGGAGCCCACACTGCCCAGCACAGGAGCCAAGAGCCATTTGTGCTACATAAATTAATCAGTATTAAGTAAAATGAGAAACCCAGTTATTCAGTCACACTAGTTCACTATTTCCACAGCCCATTCAGAGTGCACTCCTCATTCCATTGTCTCTTTTTTGCCTCACATTTGGATCATCTCAAAGACTCACTGAATTATTTAAGTAAACCACAAACTTTCGGTTAATGGTGGGAAAGACTTCTGTTAGCTGTTTTGTGACAAGACCCTATTAAGAGAAAAACTTGGGGTAGTCAGTCAACTTAGGAGTAGCCGTACTTCTCCATTCAGCCCACCTGCTCTGGCTGAGGGAGCAATTCTGCGGTTCAGGGTTTGTTTAATGAAGCTGTGTCAAAACCTGACCTGTGAGCAAGAATACACTACAGGCTGCAAGCAGGTGGTCCAAATCACACAATGTGCTGAAAAGCAAAATATTCACCAGCCAGATAAATGTTTCTACCTAAGAGCCAACAAACTAGACCCATCTAGCCAACAACCCAAATACTTTAGCACAAATTCCAATCGTCAATAAATTAAAGAGAAAGAGCAAATTTAGAAACTGTGCAAGAAAGAGTTAACGTGCTGTTGCTATTAAGTGTTGTCAAGTTGAGTATAGTTCACAGAGACCCTGTGTGTAATGGATCTGAACTCTGGTCCATCCAGTGCCATACTGACCATCTCTGACACACTCAAGCCCACTATTACAGTCACTGTGTCAATTCATCTCACTAAGGGTCTGTCCATCCTTTGCTGACCCTCCGCCATTCCAAGCATGACTAGCCCCTCCTAATAACACGCTTGAAGTATGGTGAGATAAAGTGTCACTATATGTGCTTACAAGGAACACCCTAACTGCATCTTTTCCAAGACATCTGTTTGTCCTTTTAGCAGCTGGACTGAACTTGCAAGGTTGGCTAGTGGTTGGCATCTAGAAACTAAGATTTTGGAAGAATTCCAACCACTCCCTGATAAGAATGCCTCACTAAATTCAAAGTGGTTGTGCAACCAATAAGGCTAATCTCAAAACTTCTGCAGTCTGGGATTTGGATATGTCTCTGGCAGAGGGTGCCAACATGAGCAGCCCCCATGACTCGGGCACTAAGAGAACTTCCTCAGTAGACAACATTTCACATGTGTTGTCACAACTCATTTAGGGAGTTAAGCACATCCTGTGCGGTGACACGGTCTACAGTGTGATGTGCTGTTAATCAAAAGGCCATGAGTCTCTGGTAGTTCAAATCTACCAGCAACTCATTGGGAGAAAGATGGGCAGTCTCCTTCATAAAGTGTCCATAGCTTCAGAAACCCCAGAGGGGCTTGTTATGACTTAACAGCAGTGCATTTGGATTTTGGTTGGTTTCCCCTCTCCCATGTGACTCCCAGGAGCTCTAGTGGCACCGTGACTGAGGCATTCAGGTGTGAAACAAAAGGGTGAGAGTTCAACCTTACAAGTCACTAGGCACAAGAAAAATGAGGCAGTCTTCTGAAAAAGACTCTATAGGGCAGGTCTGCTTTGCCCTACAGGGTCACTATACATCAGACTCAGTGGTGGCGGGTTAGTCATGTGACCCCTACCAGGAGAAGACTCTTGAAAGTTTGTACCCATTTCCTCTAGATGACTCTCACACACCTTTTCCCTTTGCTGCTTTTGCTTTATATCCTTTCACTGTAGTAAATCAAGTGATGACTGTAACTATATGCGGAGTCCAGTGAGTTCGTCAAGTAGTGACCAAACCTGGAGAAGACCTAGGGATGCCCATCACAGAAAACTTAACCAAGCCTGAATTCAGAGTGGAGCTGACAATGGAAACGAACTGCTTTAAGACGAACACCCCAGAGCAACAGTCCATAGACAGTGTAAATTGCTAGTAGGAGTATGTTAGCATTCTAAGGATTGGGCAAGCTGAGATCCCAGCTCAGGGTACTTCCATATTTTTTTTTCCTCTACGTTCTTTCTCTACAATAATATAGCGACTTTTACTTTGTTCTTCCCTCTGGCTCAGATAATTCTCTGGATATGCCAATTAGGATTCCTCTAATTCGTAATGAATACTTAGGTCCCAATCTGCTCTCCCCTCTATTTTACTTTCAGCAGGTTTCACTCAGCTTTTTGCTCCTTAGGGAGTTGACCAAGAACCAAAAGCAACAACAATAACAACAACAAAAATTCAAGTACACTTTAAGTATTTATGCTATAGTATTTCAAAAGTACTTTTTTTTTAAAGGGCAGACTTATCTGAGAAAACAGAGAGGAAAAAAAGCAAAATGCAGTAACAACAAAAATTCACTACCTAAAGGGAGCTCTGGTGGCCATGTGGGTAAGAAGTTGTGCTGCCAGCTCAAAGACAGGCGGTTCATATCCACCAGCTGTTCCTCAGGAGAAAGATGGGCAATCTCCTCCCATGTGCGTTATAGCCTCTGAAACCCCACTGGAGGAGGGTCAGCTACAGGTCAGTTCCAACTGGACTGCAACAACATAAGGCTCCATAAGAGGAGTGTCAAATGAAATGAGAGCTGTCATAAATTTAGCCTAGGTGAAGAATCCTTTCCAGCAGCAGATCTTAGAAGAACGAGTAAAAAAGTGATTATCTAGAGCAGCCTCTAATTCCAAGGTGCAAGGTATTCATCTTAATGAAGTGAAGTGGAGCAAGGAAGGGAGGCAGTTGGAAGACCTTTTTCTAGGAAGCCACTTTTCAAGTTGCAACAATCACTGGACATTGTATTTATGCTAGAGATAAATCATAATGTTCTAGGGATTGTTTTTCTTTTTAAAAAAATAATGATTTAAATAAAAAACAAATATAGACAGAATAAACTTAGGAGGTATCATTAAATATTCAAGGAAACAAAAACATATATGCTCATTTATAATTTTATTTATATATAATTTATAATTATATTTATATATAATTCAGCCAAGAAAAAACCACAGCCAAAAGCACTTTCAGCTTAAATCTTGACTTTCTACTCCTAATTCAAAGTCCTCAGACAATCTTCCAACGTACTTAAAATACAACTTGGGGCCAATTCTCAGCACTGCCTTCCTTAACCTTGAAGTCTGCATGTGCACACCAGAGCACACATATAAAGGCAGACAAGGGTGAAAACAACCACTAGTAAAGCAAAGTTCCCTCGGCAACATTCCAGGAGACCAAAGTGCAAGTGACTGTCCAGTGACTGCATTCAAAGCGATAAAATGTATAAAATGTTTATTTTTCCCATTTCAATCAGAAGATACTAGAAGTGCAAAGAGGGGACAAACCTAACAGAGAGGGGGAAAAAACCCACATCTTTTCCAGCGTATTTATTGTAAAGGATTAACATCCTTTGCTACACTTAAAACAGCTGCGTGCTGCTTTAGTAATCTGGCTCCATTTTTCTCTCCATGTCAATTAAAAAAGTGGAGCATTTTCTACAATTCTTGATCTTCCAAAGTACGTACATTTGCATTTCTTAATCGGTTGTGGTTATATGCGGTACAGTCAGAATGACTCAGATCTGACCCTCTAGCAAGTTTTCAGAGGCTTTAAATCACAGGAGAGGGGACTGTCCATCTATCTCCCCCACAGCAGCTGGTGGATTCAAACTACACGCCTCTAGGTTGGTAGCACTTCTTACTCCTAAGCCTCCAGAGCTCCATTTCTTATCTAATTAGAGGCAAAACCTATATTTTTTCTGACTACTCATGTATAGCAGGATTTTTTAAAAATTTTATTATTATTCATTTTAATGAAAATTTACAGAGACTTTGGATTTCCATTCATTCATTGTTGCACTTTTCTCCCTGCCCACCCCTCCCCGCCCAGTACACTCCTCTCTTTGAAAAGTAAAAGAAAAATTCTTTCATTGTATTACAATCCCTCCCCCTAGGTCCACTCCACTATGCAGACTTTGCTCTAGACTCCTGTCATGACAATAATCCCAATCACATATCCCTTTTAACCAGTTCTCTCCCTCATGTTTCAATACAGTATACACTATTGAACCCATTCTTCTCAGTCTCCCCACAACCCCAAAGTCAGCCTCATTCTACAACAGTGGCACTATGCAGTATTTGTCCTTTTGTGACTAAGATACTTCACCCAGTATAATGTCTTCCAGGGTCACCCATTTTGAATAATATTGCATGAGTTCCTTGTTTTTCAATGAAGCATAGTGTTCCATTGTGTGAATATACCACAGCTTTTCTTTCCGTTCATTTGTTGATGGGCACTTAGGTTGTTTCCAACTCCTTGCTATTGTGAACAAAGGCATAATAAACATGGGTGTGCATATTTCTGCTTGGGTGGCAGGTATGGTCTCTTTGGGGTATTTTCCCAGTAGTGGAATCGCTGGGTCAAATGGTCTCTCTATTTGTAACTTTTGAGAAAGCACCACATCGCCTTCCACAGTGGTTGCACCATTTTACACTTCCACCAACAGTGAATAAGGGTTCCAGTTTCTCCACAATCTCGCCAGCATTTGTTGATCGCTGTTCTGTTAAATTTTGCTATTCTTACTGGGGTGAGATGATATCTCACAGTTATTTTGATTTGCATCTCTCTTAGAGGTAGGGATTTTGAACATTTCTTCGTGTTCTTGTTGGCAGTGTCTGTTCATATCCTGTGCCTATTTTTCAATTGGATTGTGTACCTTTATCTTGTTGTGGTCGTAGCAGGATTTTTTAAAAAAGCATTTTCTACTTTAGATTTTTTTTCCCCCCCTGGGTTAACAAAGGTTAAGGAAAAGTAATTTTATGTGTGCATTCTATATGTTGTTGTTAGTTGTTAAGTGCTGTGGAGTTGAGCACAACTCATAGCAACCCTAAGAACAAAAGACATGAAACCTTTGTATAACTATTGTCATTTCTCTAAGTTCATAGAGGTTCTAAGACATGTTGTTTAGGAAGTGGATGCTACTCCTTCTTCCAAGCCTGTCTTAATTTGGGAGCTCCACCAAACACTGTTCACCATTGGTAACTCTTATGGCATTTGACACACCAGTGGCACAGTGTTCAGTATCACAGCAATCCCAGGTTACCTCATTACAGTGAATTGACAAACAAGTGCTATACCACTCAGAAGAATGTTCATTCCAAACACAATTAAAAACCAAACAGTCCACACCCGACCCTAAACTAAAACAAGAACCCACCTTTCAGAATCCAGAATCCAATGGCTTCATACACTCAAGTTGGAACTCAGCTGATTTTTAAATACACTGGCCTGCCCACCAGACCCTGACTGGCTTGAAACAAGAGGTTTCCAGCCCACCACTCTTTGTTAGCCAAATCCTGCAAATCTAATCAGCTCACACATGGTTATGAACAAAATAAAAACACCAAACGGTCCACATCCAACCCTCATCAAGACAAGAGAAATCATCTTCCAGAATCCAACTGTGTCACACATGAGCCTCCAAACTGAAGACTCAGTTGAACTAAACCACAATTTGCCTACCAGGTTCTGGTAGACTCTAAACCAAGAGGCATCCAGACCACAGCTCATTGTTAGCTAAATCCAGCAAATCCAATTAGCTCAAACCCGACTGTGAATAAAAAACAAAAACAAAAACAAAAACACCCAACCTGCTGTAGAATGGGGCTGACATCAGGGTTGGGGTAAGAATGAGAAAAACTGGATAAATTATGTATACTGCATTGAAATGGATGAGGGAGAGAACAGTTTAAAAGCAATATATTATAGGGTATTATAATTATCATAAAAGTCCTGAATGAAGGTTGCAGAGTGCAGTATACTCGAGGTGGGGGTGGGGGGTGCAGGGAGATTATATACCAATGAAGGAATTTTTCTTTTACTTTTCAAAGAGAAGAGCAAAGAAAAGTGCAACAATGAATGAATGAAAATCCAAAATCTCTGTAACTGTTCATTAAAATTAATAACAATAATAATAATAATAAAAATCCCAACCAAATAGTCAACATCCAACCCTCACCAAGACAAGGGAAACCATCAAGGTATTTTCATTTGCTTACTTATACATCTGAAAGTTGGACAATAAATAAGAAAAACAAAAGAATAACTGATATGTTTGAGTTATGCTGTTCAAAATCCCATGGACTTCCAGAAGAACAAACAAATTTGTCTTGGAGGAAGTACAACCATGGTGTTCCTTAGAAGCAAGAAAAGTTTAACGTTTAACTTGATCTCTCATACTTTGGACATATTAGCAGGAGGGGCCAATCCTTGGAAAAAAACATCATGCTGGGAAAGGTAGGAGCAGTAAATGCAAGGAAGACCCTCAAGGAGATGGTTTAACACAGTGACTGCAACAGGTTCAAGCATCTCAAAGACCATAAGGACAGAGAAGAGCAGGACAATTATAGGCCCCTTTGGTGGCCTACTGCCAAGAAGCCACACTACAATTCCAAAGGCAGGCAGTTCAAGGCCACCAGCTGTTCTGTGGAAGGATGGGTAATCTCCTTCTGAGCGATTAACTACTGAAATAAAACCAGCTGGAAGGTCAGCTATGGGTCAGTTCCAAGGCAACAGTACAAAACAATAACAACAACCAAAAATGAGGGAGGGGGCTTACTCACAAAAAGATATTAAAAAAATTGATATCCTAAAGAAAAAAGAGCTTTAATTCAGGTACGTCCATGTTTACTGTAGCATTATTCACAATAGCAGAAATGGAAAGGACACAAGTATCCATCAAGGGATGAATGAATAAAGAAACTATGGGACATTTACACAATAGAGTACTAAGCAACAAACACTGAGGAATCTGTGAAACACTGCATAACATGAATGAATCTAGAGGACATTATACTTAGGAAAATAAGTCAATCACAAAAGAAAAAATACTATGCAAAACGACAATCATAAAAAGCTAATGAAAGTATTCTGTGCAGACAGAATATAGTATGGTTACCAGGGAGGGAAGGAGCAGATGGGAGTGAAAGAAATAGATAACAGATAACCTTCTTAAGAAGGGTGAATGGAGAGGCAATATAGAATAAGTGGATGATCAAACATTGTGGGTAATTAATGTTGTAAAACAAAATGAGTATGAGTGAGTGACTGAAAAACAAATAAGCTTTGTAAACTCTCACTCAAATCACAATGAAAACTGCAACAAAATAATTCTTTTCAAAAATAATATATTGATAGCATCAGGGCTTTGTCAACCAGTTCAGATCACACACAAATACTTCCCGTAAGCATCAAATATCAATCTTAAAGAAGTGCTTACTGCCAATTATGTCAGGTCAGTTCCTCTAAATAGAGGATCCAAGCAGTACACGTGCCCACACATGAACATTGTCTGCTCTGCTGTGAGGCTTGGCTCTTTGGCATTCACAGTTCTTACAGGATTATCATGTGACAGTGCTCATCTCTCACACAATTTTTCTCTCTTCAATCTACTGCAAAAGTCACAGATAAAGAGCTTAGCTTCTCAGAGTTGAGTTCTTTGGCTTTTCACACCCAGCACCTTTTTCCCCAACACTCTGCTGTACTCGCTGTCCTCACTGCTTCACCGACTACTGACCTCTGTATTCTATCCTGTGCCAATCGCACTGCCTCTGAAACACTCATCCAATTACCCCAGTCACTGAATCAATCCATCTCATAGAGGGTATTCCCCTCCTGTGCTGTCCCTCAACCCTCCCAAGCATGATGTCCCTCTCCAAGGACCAGTCCCTCCTTGCAACATGCCCAAAGTATGTCAGACAAAGCCCCAGAATCCTTGCCTCCAAGGAGTTGCTTGGTTTAATCCTCTCCAGGATGAATCTGTTTGTTTTCTTCACAGTCCATGGTACATTCAATACTCTTCTCTAGCACCACAGCTCATAGGCATCAATTTTCCTTCTGTCCTCCCTAGTCATTGCCCAACTCTCTGATGCATAACAAGTGATTGAAAAGACCATAGCCTGTATCAGGTGCACCTTAGTCTCCAGAGAGACACTGTTGCTCTTGAGTACTTTAGAGAGGTCCTTAACAGCAGACTTTTCCATCGCAATAAGCTTTTTTATTTCCTGACTGCTGGTGCCAAGAGTGTTGACCGTGGAGCAGAGCAAACTGACCTCTAGTACCACATTTTTACACAAATAACATTTTAACACATTGCTGTAAAATATTAACATACCATGCTTAAAAAGCTGGAGAAAAGGAAATTAGAATTGAGATACAAACTGATTTGTACACCAAGGTTCATAGCAGCATTACTCACCATTGCAAGAACATGGAAATAGCCCACATAACCAACCATAAATGAATGTGTTGAGAAATGGTGGCATATTCACACAACGGAACATGACGCAGCACTCAGGAGCAATGATTTGAAAAATACTACATAACTTGAGAGAGAATGCTGAGCATTATGTGGAGTGAACTAACTCAGTCTCATCAGGACAAAAACTGCAAAGGACCATTATTGTAAAAATAGAAGGATAATTAGTAAAACATGCATGGGGACCCAAGGGCAGGAAGGGGTGGGAGCAGTGGGGTGAGACTAGGTAGTGGCAAAACCACAGGGGTGCACAAGTTGGTGGGTTGAGGAAGAGGGTGAAGGAAATGGGAATGATACAGTGGGGACCTGAAAAGACAGGGTAATTATAAGCAGGGTCTAATGGTGATTAATTTTATAAAACATAATGCATAAGAATGATTTTAGGAACACAATGTTTGAATGAAGAATAGTGTGAAACACAATGTTTAATGAAGAAGTGTGAAACACAATGTATGCAAACTTTGTAAACAAAGCAATATACAATAAAGAAACATACCTGGAGGTGAAAAGAAGAGTCCAGGTGGTAAAAACCATGGAACATATGCATTTGGGTGAATACATTAACTCAGCAAGTATGCTATACCCATTTGAGGATGACCACCATAAGCAAATTCACTACTCTGAGAGTTTTTACTCCATATAAATTATCTCATTTGAATAACAATACGGGGGGACAGTATATTATTCTCATCATGCTGCTGTTAGGTGCCACTGAGTTAAGTATGATTCAGAGTGACCCTATGAACAACAGATCGGAACCCTGTCCTATCCTAATGATCTCTGACACACTCAAGCCCATTGATGCAGTCACTGTGTTGAGGGTCTTCCTCTCCTCTGTCATTCTTCCACCTTTCCATGCATGGATTTCCCTTCTCCAAGGAATAACCTCTCCTAGTGAGATGAAGCTGTGTTATCTTTGTCTCAAAGGAGAACTCTGTGTATAACTGATTTGAAACTAGGGCCACTAGCACTCAAAACTCCTAAGTTTACTGTTCTTTGTCCCCAAGGACTCTGAGGGAGATAACCAAAGACTGAATTGGGTAAACCGGTCTGGAGGCTTCCTGCCAAATGTGACATAGGAAACATTTCTTAACCTCTGCTAGTCATCACCTCTGTAAATGTGAGGCAGGAGAACTGCTGAGAGCATTAAATGAATTAATACAAACCAAATAACTACTACGCAGGCTGGGATATCACAGTAGCTTAGTGTTTATTCTAGGCAGTCCCCAGGTTTTGTGGTCTATTTTTGGATTCAGATCCATATACATACAGTAAATTAATGTTATTATATGCTTGACATTTCAACTTCTGATTTCAGGGTTTGAAACTTTTCTAGCTTTCATTTTCAGGTCTTCTCTTCTGGCTCCTTCCATTTTTACAGAAAGGTTGGCATCTCTCTCCATTTAAAGGAGGGTAGATGGGGTGAAGGGCTTCTCTAATCACCTAAAGTAGGCTTACATTTCACCACTAAAATACTTCAAATACTAAACAGCACAGTAAACTGTGTCAGTTCAGATTCTGGAACCAGGCCCTTGGTTAAAATACTAGTTTATCTACTCAGGACATCTCTTTGGACAAGTTATGTAACCTTTCTATGCCTATCAACAAATGAATGGATAGAGAAGCTCTGGTATATTCACATACTAGAATACTATGCAGCAGCGAAAAACAAAGAACTCATGAAATATTATTCAAAATGGATAATCCTGGAGGACATTATGATCAGTGAACTATACTGCATAGTGCCACTGTTGTAGAACGGGACTAACATCAGGGTTGAGGTGAGAATGCAAAAGAGGGGATACATAATGCATACTGCATTAAAATAGATGAGGGAGAGAACTGTTTAAAAGCGATATGTGGTTAAGTATTATGATCATGACAGGAGTCCAAAATGAAGGCTGCATAGTGGAGTGCACTTGAGGGGAAGGATTATATAACAATGAAAGAAAGAATTTCTCTTTTCAAAGAGAAAAGCAAATTGGGATGGGGGATAGGCAGGGAGAAAAACGCAATAATGGATGAATGGAAATCCAAAGTCTCTGTAAATTTCATTAATTAAAAACAAAAAAAAGATCCTTCTGCACAGCACCATGATAGTTGGAGAAGAGACTGAGGTTGTTAACAATTACAGCTTTCTCGACTCCACAATCAACAGTCTTGACACCAGGAGTCAGGAAATCAGAAGATTAATTCTACTGGGGAAAATCTGTGGTCAGGAACCTCTCCAGAGTGCTGAAAAGCAACGATGTTAGTCTAGAGATTAAGGTGAACCTAATCCAGGCCATGGTCTTCACAATTACTTGTTAATGTATCTTGAAGCTGGACAATGACTACGGATGACCAAAGAATTAACACCTTTGAGTTGTGGTGCTGGAGAAGAGTCTTGAACATACCATGAACCAACAAGAAAAAAAATAGGTCTGTCTTGGAGAGGGTGAAACTAAGTTCCTCCTTAGAGGCTAGGATTCTGAAGCTTCAACTCACATACTTTGGGCATGTGGCTAGGAGGAACCGATCCTTAGAGAAGGACATCATGCTCAGAAGGGTGGAGGGAGAGCACAGGAGAGGAAGATTCCAGTAAGATGGATTGATACAGTAATGGGACAATGGGGGTTGGTGTGTTGGAATTAGTGAGACTGGCTCAGGACAGGGCAGGCTTCAGAGCTGCTATGGATCGCAGGCGACTCGACATCACATAACAACAACAACATATGTAGTTTAATACAAACATATCCTTTTGGAATGTCCTTTTCTCTCTTTATTATAACAAAACATAACCTATATGTCATATTATACTCTAAGGGTTTAAAAGCCTTTTATGTGTGATAATCTTAGGTACACAAATTATTAACACTTTCACCTATATCAAGTTAAATCCTAGATAAGACAGGGAGATAATCTATGACATTTCAATTGTTGTTCATATTTTATTTCTTTTTCTGGACAGTCGGCCCCTGAAGAACAGCAACTACATCTTATCTTTCCCAGCCACCAAAGCTTGATGCATAGGAGACTTTTTTAAAATATAAAATTTTTATTTTATGTTGGTTTACTTACAAAGTTTATATACATTGTTTTTCACACCAGATCTTTCCCATTTCCTTAACTCACCCCTCCCTTCCACCCATCAAATTGTGTGACCCTATGATTACCTTCTCCCCATACCTGTCCCTCTGCTCCCTTTCTTTGGTCCTTTCTTTCCCATTCTCCTTTTCTTTGATCTTCATACACGTTTTACTAGTTATCTATTTCCACAATAATGGTCTTATACAGTACTTGTCCTTAAGGGACTGGGTTGGTTCACTTAGCATAGTGCTCTCCAATCCCTCCTAAATTAGGTAGTGATTTACAAAATCATTGCTATTGTGTGCAGCGTAGTATTCCATCATGTGAATGTACCAAAATTTCTCAATCCATTCAATTGTAGGAGACACTTCTTTTTGCATGCCATTAAGTCAATTTCAACTCATAGAGTCATCATATGACAGAGTAGGGTTTCCTATGCTCTAATTTTTAGGGCAACAGTTCACTAGGTCTTTTCTACCACGGAATAACTAGTAGGATCAAATCTTCAACCTTTTAGTTAGAACCCAAGTGCCTAGCCATTGCACTACCATGGATCCTTTAAGGAAGACATGTAGTGTTCATGAAATGAACACATGAATAATAAACATATACTATGTACACATGGACTTAACCTGATGGCTCATATAGGAATCAGATTGATTACACGTGTGCAAAAATTGTTGGAGAGCTCAATATCTGCAGTTAAAACCAGGCCAGACACTGTGCAACAAAGCATCACTCTCTCATGTGAAAATTCAAATTGAAGCTAAAGAAAACAAAAACAAGTCTGCAGAAACAAACTACAACCTTGCATATATCCCACCTAAATTAAAAGGCCATCTTAAGAATAAGTTTTAAGGGATCAAACAGTGACGATCAAAGACCAAATGAGCTGTGAGATAACATCAAGAACATCATCCATAAAGAAAGCAAAGAACAGAGGATAAAAGACTGAAACTGATGCCAGGAAAGACTGAAAACTGCACTAGGACATTCAAAAGTCAAAACAAAGGCAAGAAATGCTAAAGTAAAAGAGATGAACATAAAATTTCAAAGGACCACTCAAGAAGACAAAACAAAGTATTACAATTAAATGGGAAAAGAGATGGGGTTAGAAAATAAAAAGGGAAGAATTCATTCAGTATTTCTCAAGTGAAAGAACTAAAGAACAAATTCAAGCACCAAGTTGCAATACTGAAGGATGCTATGGACAAAATCTTAAATGATGCAGAAGTAACAAAAGAAGACGGAAGAAATGCACAGAGTAACTGTACTAAAAAGACTGAAATGGAAGCATTTCTGGAAGTAACTTATGATCAAGAACCATGTAAGAACTTCAGCCTTCATTGAAGGCTTTGGCAATAAACAATGCCCAAGAAATTGATGGAATACCCAATGACATGTTTCAATAAACAGATGCAGCCCTGGATATGCTCACCAGTGTATGCCAAGAAATTTGGAATACATTTACCAGCTAAATACTGGAAAAGATCCATATTAGTACCTATTCCCAAAATAGGTGGTCCAACAAATGAGGATATTACTGAGCAATATCATTAATATCACAAGCAAGTAAAATCTTGCTGAAGATTATTCAAAAACAGCTAGAACAGTACCTCAATAGAGAAATGCCAGAAATTCAAGTTGGATTTACAAGAGGCTATGACACCATAGATATCATTGCTAATGTCAGATGAATCTTGGCTGAAAGGAAAGAATACCAACCAAAAGGATGTCTATGTTTAACTGTCTGTGAAAAAAATATTTGATTGTAGGGAGCTCAGGTGGCCTAGTGGCAAGAAGCTGCACTACAATCCAAGAGGTACGTGGTTTGAATCCACAAGATGTTCTGCTGGAGAAGGAAGGACAATCTCCTCCTGTACCAGTCAGATCCGATTTGATGGTACACACAAAAAATTATAATAAAAAAAAATTTGATTGTGTGGATCATAACAAATTATGGTTCACATTGAGAAGAATGGGAATCCCAGAATAAATAATTGTGCTCGTGCCAAACTAATACCTAGAACAAGAAGTGCCGGGCCAAACAAAACAAAGGATCACTGCACAGTTTAATTAAGAAAGGTGTGTGTCAGAGTTAAACAACTATATATATAGTTATATAACTATAACTGAATATTCAATCTGAACTGAGCAAATCATTCAAGAAGGTGAACAATATGAAGAAGAATGTATCATCATGATCAGAGGAAGATTCATGAACAACCTGCATTATGCTTACAGAAAATGAAGAATATTTGAAGTACTTGCTACAGAAGATCAAAGACTACAACTTTCAATATGAGTTATACATCAACATCAAGAGAAGAAAAACCTTAACCACTGGACAAAAATGCTATATTAAGATAGAAGGAGCACTGACTTTGTCGATGATTTTATTCTACTTGGACATTTTAGAACTTTCATTGTTGTTAGGTTCTGTCAAGTAGAGTATGACTCATAGTAACCCTATGAACAATAGACCGGAAATCTGTCATTTCCTGCGCTATCTTCATCATGTCTGACACACCTGGGCCCATTGCTGCAGTCACCATCTCAATCCATCCCTTTAGAGATCTTCCTCTCTTTCACTGACCCTCCATCTTCCCAAGCTTGATGTCCTTTTCCAAGGAATAGCCATTTCTAGTAACATTATCAAAGTACGAGGGATGAAACTTCCCCATCTTTGCCTCCAAGAGCACTCTGGGTGCACTTCCTCCAAGTCACATCTAGTTTTAATGTATGGGATATTCAGTACTCTTCTTCAATATCAGAGCTCAAAGGCATCAATTCTTCTTCTGTCATCTTTATTCACTGTACAGCTCTCAGATGCAGAGGAAGTGACTGAAGAGACCATGGCCTGAATCAAGTGCATCTTAGCATTCAAAATGACATTGCTTCTCAGTATTTTGTAAAGGTCTCTTAACAGTGAATTTGCTCAATACAACATGTCTCCTGATAATGTCAGGAAAGATCCTGACTGCTGGTACCAAGAGTCTTGATTGTGGATTCAAATAAGGTGAAATCATTGACAATTTCAGTCCTCCTCCACTTGTCTTGGTGTTGCCTACTGACTCAGTAGTGAGGACTTTAATTTTCTTGATGCTGAGATGGAATCCATATTGAAGGCTGTAGTCCTTGATCTTAGAGGAGAGGAGGCTACAAAAGAGAAATCTATTTTCACTATGGGATCTTATTAACTGTTTTCTGGCATTACAGTTTGGAATGCCTGGCAAAATTGGATCTGAAAGGTGGCCACTCTGCTGCGGACAAAGAAGAGCAGCATAGGATCAGCATTCTTTGTGCTGCGTGACTACCCCTGTGGTTTCAGAGATGGATTTCTGTTTCATTTACTTCAGCGTGTGAAGTGTTTCACCTTTCAGCACAGGAGCTAGAGGCAAGGCCAGAGGTAAGCAGACCTGTGGCCCCACTGTCAGCCAAGACAGCACTGGTCTCATGCATAAGTTCACACTCTGACAGGTTTCTTTACCATCACACTGGGGAGAGCAAGGAAGCTTATCTTTTCAACAAATGCAAGGTCAAAGATAAGCAAAAACATTTATTGTTCAGATATATTAGATGTAGATAATAAGGATTATAAATTTCATATAATAATTTATCCTAGAGATCATCTAGTATGTTGGCCTTTAAACTTTTTTTAAGTCATTAAATTCTTCCAAATAGGACCAAATACAGAAGATCAATATATAAAACAGAGGCTAAAATTGTGGGGTTCAGAAATCAAAGATTCACTGAACCCCTAAAGTCCACCAGAGCAAAAAAAAAAAACCCTGATCTAATGCTACACTTTCATTTTGGGTGAAGAAACAATAATAAAGGCAGAAATTTATCCAAGACCACTCAGGCACTCAAGTGCTTTACAGAAAATGTAACTCTGGTACACATGTCTGTCAAATGGTTCTTCCTATGGCCACTGAATAAAACCCATATATGTCTCAAGCAACAAATGCTGGCGAGGTTGTGGAGAAACTGGAACCCTGATTCACTGTTGGTGGGAGTGTAAAATGGTACAACCCCTGTGGAACGCAGTATGGCGCTTTCTCAAAAAGTTGCAAATAGAGATACCATTTGACCCAGCAATTCCACTACTGGGAATATACCCTGAAGAGACCATAG
>NW_006399762.1:26526899-26540918 GCF_000299155.1 Elephantulus edwardii
AAAATATAATACTTTTAGACTATTCTCTCTCCCATAGATTTCAATGCCTCAGATGGCCTGTACTCATCATTTCTGTACCATGAAATGTCTTTGTTCAGATAGTGTTTCCTGAGATCCCAACACAGCCCAGCAGGAACTAGATATTCTGCAAACAGAGATAATGTTTAGTCAATTATGTATGGGCATATAGACGATCATAGCTGTGTGATAGGAGAAGAGTGAGTCCCTATGGCCATGACCAAAAAGGACAATCATGGCCATAGGGACTCACTCTTCTCCTATCACACAGCTATGATCGTCTATATGCCCATACATAATTGACTAAACATTATCTCTGTTTGCAGAATATCTAGTTCCTGCTGGGCTGTGTTGGGATCTCAGGAAACACTATCTGAACAAAGACATTTGATGGTACAGAAATGATGAGTACAGGCCATCTGAGGTCCAGGGCTCCTACCTTGGGCTTATATTCATATGAACATAGCTGAATGTCTCCCCAGACAATATGACACTAATTAAATTACTCCAGGTCCTTATTTAAGACATTTCCATTTGTCTTAGATGTAAAGAAACCAATCACATTGACTGTTTTCAGTTAGGAACGATACCATCCAAGTTACACCCAACTTTCTGCAAAGGAGATGATATTGGAAAAGGGGAACAAAATGGACAAAAGCCTTTCCCCTCTCCTTTCCCATAAACATCTGCTATTTCTACAACAAATGAAGAGGATTATTCTCGGTATTTACATTTAAGTGATCGTAATTCAAGTGAACCCCTTAAGGGCTCTTGTATTATATTACAGTGACCTATATATTGCCACACTTGAGAAAAAAATTCTGTAATAAAAAAAAAATTTATTTGAATGGTTGAAGGTTATGTCCTCAGTTCCATGACTTTTTGAGACTGGATGGAAGAAAGCCAGGTCAGCCAGAAAGGAACTATTTTTAGACAAGGGTACTTCAAAGCTGTAAAAATAGGCTGAGTGAACAGCACACTTGTCAAAGACTGTGAGTACTCTTGGTCATAGGGCCAAGTAAACATGCCAAGCTGAAGTACGCTGGATTTAAATTTGAAACCATTCCTCTGAAGTATAACTGAAGTATTAAATTTGTGAGAATTACATCAAACAGTGACTCGTCTTTTCCCCCCATCCTTTCCTCTTCACCATAGCTCTAAAGGGGTGTCCTATGTGCCAATATATCATGGAAAAGCTGCACTTCACCAAGATCATAGTGTCTCTGAAATATCTCAATGCTGTGCAAACCACTTCCCACTTGGTCCTTTTAATCCCCAGGACAAGAATCCCTTTAGGGTTTTTTTAATATATACATAGAATAAAAGAGTCATGAATCAGCTGATGTTCCAAGACCTGGAGTTTTTGATCTCTAGTTGCATAATACTTGGAATTCTTCCATCAGCATAACCTGGATTCACTAACTTCAACAATCAGGAAAAGGCACTGTGTTGAGATTTTAATCAGATTCACAACTACCAGTATCCCACCGCCAACTGGTTTATTTGTGAAACACTTAAATTTGTTGGTTGACCTTTGCTTTAGGACTTAGATGTTTGCCAATAAAATTGGCAAACCACTAACAAAGCTAACAAAGGAAAAGAAAGAAAAGACACAGATAATCCAAATAAAGAGATGAAAGGGTCAATGTCACAACAGAACCAACTGAAACAAAAAGGTTAACAACAGAATATTATTAAAAACGATACTCAAACAAACATGAAAACTTAGAGGAAATGGACAAAAACTTACAAACTCACAACCTACCCAAAGTGACACAGACTGAAGAGGAAGACCTGAACAGATCAATTACAAAAGAAGAAATTGAACATGTCATAAAATAACTTACAACAACAACAAAATAAACCCAAAAAAACCCTGCACCAAATGGTTTTACAATTTTATCAAACATTCAGAGAAGAGCTGTCATCGATTTCATATAAAGCATTTCAGAAAAGAGAAAAAGATTAAATACTCCCAGACTCATTCTATTAAATAAACATATACCTGATATCAAAGTCAAATAAAGATGCCACCAAAATAGAAAACTGTAGCCCATTATCTCTCATAAATATAGATGTAAAAAATCTTTAAGAAAATCCTTGCCAGTAGAATCCAACAGTACATAAAAACAATAATTTATCATGACCAAGGGGGGATCATAACAGGTATATGTAAGGATGGTCAGCAAAAGAAAAATAATCAGTATAATTCATCACATTAACAAAGCAACTAACAAGAACCATATAAACTGACACAGAAAAGGCCTTTGACAAAACACACCTAATGAAAACACTCAACAAAATAGGAAGAGAGGAGAATTTCCTCAACATAATGAAAAGTACATACGTAAAAGCAAGAGCCAACATCATTCTCAATGGAGACTAAAAAAACCCAGGAACTACGCAAAGATGGCCACAATCAGTTCTCCTATTCCATACTGTAGTGGAAGTATTAATGAAAGCAATAAGGTAACAAGGAAATAACAGGTATTCAAATTGGCAAAGAGGAGGTAAAACTATCTCTATATGTAGATGGTATGGCAGTACACTTAGAAAACCCTAAAGATTCAGCAGGAAAACTACTGTATATAGTTGACCAATTCAGCAAAGTAGCAGGGTATAAGATCAACATACGAAAATCAGCTGGATTCCTCTACAGTGACAAAGAGAATACAGAAATGGAGGTAAGAAAAAACAATACCAATTACAATAGCTAATCATAAGATGAAATACTTAGGAATAAATCTAACTAGAGACATAAAGACTTATACAAAGAAAATTACAAAATATTACTACAAGAAACAAAAAGAGACCTGGAGAAATGGAAGAATATACCATACTCTTGGATAGGAAGACTCAATATTGTGAAAATGACAATTCTAGCAAAGGCAATCAACTTGTTCAATGCAATCCCAATACAAATATAAATTCCATTCTTCAACAAGATGGAAAAGGCAATTTCCAATTTTATCTGGAATGGAAAGAGACTCTGAAAAAGCAAAACACTACTGAAAAAGAGAAACAAGGTAGAAAACATCTCACTCCCTGATCTCAAATCCTAGTACACAGCTGTGGTGGGTCAAGACAGCATGGTACTGGTACAGTGATGGACACATTGATCAATGGAATAGAATTAAGAACTCAGCGGGAAGAGACCCAGGAAGAGCAATAGTCAGCCATCCACCGCGGAACCCCAGAGGAGCGAAGACTACCCACCACTGTGTGACCCCCCCTGCAGCCCGCACCTGTGTGACCCCCGACCAGCAGCACCCAAGCCCCGCCCCCACCTCTTGATGGTAGTGTCCAAGACCTGCGCTCCTTACCCCCCTAGTCCCTTGCTTCCACGCACCTCAGCCCCCACCACAGCCCTGTGACTTCAGGGCACCACCGCAGATCCAGCCATCACCTGGAGCTATGAACCTAGCTGTTGTGGAACTAACCTGGCAGAAGAAAGGCCGGCTGCAACACTTCCATGATACATCTTCAAGGATATGAATACGTACGGCTAAGCACAATTGATAACAGTGCATCTAAATTCCAAAATCAATCTCCATAATAGTCTATGTGTTTCCTACTGCCAAAGGGGCCCTTTAGAGTAGTGAGAGAAGACCTTCACCCTGAAACCCACAGCATCCCTTTTCAGCAGGAAGTAGCTAAGAGAATACGCCATCCCCTTTTCCTTATGAATCAGGGTGAAGTCTCTCTCAGGGAGGAGTGATAGGGAATGGCAAGGGACACACTGACAAAGGAGATTAATCAGAACTGGCTTTGACAAGCACTGTGACAATTGGACAATTAAAACAGACATGGGGGGGAAGAAGAATGAACTGGGGATGAGGGTGGAGAAAACAGTGCAACAATGAATGAATGAAAACCCAAAATCTCTGTAAATGTTCATTAAAACTAATAAAATTTAATTTAAAAAAAGAATTAAGAACTCAGAAATCAACTCATCTACCTATGGTCAACTGATCTTTGATAAGGAGATGAAATCAGTTAAGTGGGGAAATGACTCTTTAACAAATGGTATTGGCAAAATTGGAAAACTATCTGCAGAAAATTTAAGACCCATACATTACTCCATACACAAAAACCAACTGAAGGCAGATCAGGAACTTAGAAGTTAAAACATACTATAAAATTAATCAGAGAAAACCTTGGAAGACCCTGGAAGCCCTATTCTACAGCATGAAAAGTCTTCCAAACATAATGAAAAACCTACAGCCAGGAGAGAGTAAGACAGAAGAATGAGAACTTTGAAGAATCAGATCCCTATGCAGATCAAAAACCTTCTCCAACAGTGTAAAAAGGAAACCTACAGATTGGGGGAAAAATATTCAGTGATGACATATCCGATAAGGGACTTATATCTAAAATTTATAGAATACTCCAGCACCTCTAAAAGAAAAAGGTAAACAACCCAACCATAAAATGGGCACAGGATATGAATAGACACCACCAAAAACATTCAGATGATCAACACACACATGGAGAAATGTTCAAAATCTCTAAGCTATCAGAGAGATGAAAATCAAAATAACTATGAGGTATCATTTCACCCTAACAATAACAGCAAAGTTCAACAGGCAAGCAAATAACAAATTATGGTGAGGTTGTGGAGAGACTGGAACTTATATTCAATGCTAGTGGGAATGTAAAATGGTACAGCCACTATGGAAGGCAGTCTGGCACTTTCTCAAAAGTTAGAAATACTATTTGACCCAGCAATTCCACTACTGGGCATATATCCTAATGAAACTAGAGCTATGATTCAAACAGAGGTATGCACATTCATGTTTATTGCTCAGAGTTATTCACAACAGCAAAGAGATGCAAGCAACTCAAGTGCCCATCAACAAACGAATGGATATAAAACTATGGTACATTCACATGATGGAATATTATGCAACACTGAAAAACAACTCATAAAACATTGCATAACACAGGGAAGCCTGGAGGACATTATGCTGAGTGAAATATCTTGGTCACAAAAAGACAAACACCCCGCTGTTATAAAATAGGATAGACATAGAAGGGGAGGTTGGGGAGAGAAGGGCAAAGTGAATAGATAATGAGCACTGCATTAGAACAGAAGAGGCGAAGAACTGTCTGAAAAGAATCTATGATTGCTGTTGTTGTGTACCGCAGAGTCAGAACCAACCCATAACTGGTGGTTTTTCAGAGGCAGTTAACAGGAGAATGCTCATTCTTTTCTCTGGAGTAGTCTGGTGGCCTCGAAACATGTGCCTTAGGGATTACAGCACAGCTTCTTGCCACTAGGCCACCAGTCTTCTCAGTATGTATGATTAGGCATTACATGTATGACAACAATATGGAACAAGGGGTGCACTGAGGGGTGGGTTGAGGAGGGGCTGGAGGGAAGACAATGATCAACAATGGAAAAAAAAAACTAGAATAAATTTTTTAAGGTATGTTTTAAAAGTCAAGAAATGGTGCCTCAGGGAGCTCTGGTGGCCTAGTGGTAAGAAGCTCTGCTGCAATCCCAAAGGTGCACAGTTCAAATCCACCAAATGCTCTGTTGAAGGAGGGACACTCTCCTCCTTTGCAAGTTGGATCCAACTCAATGGTACACAACAACAACAACAAAAAGAAACAGTGCCTCTACTTCTAGATGAAAAACTTACTAAATTTAAAAATAAAATTCAATTAGCATCCAGAGTTGGTTATATAGTGGAAATAAATTTACTTCTCCCAGGACTCTCCCTCCTTCCTTCTACTGTACATGTTAACAGTGTTTCAATCACGTATTAGTTACCTTTAAGAATCCCTGAAAGATGGTTTACGATGGACAATTTCTAGGAAGACACAAATTCAATTCTTTACACCTTAAGACGATCAACCTGTCAAAGTGTGTTAGGATAAGTTGTTGTTGTTGTTAGGTTTCATTGAGTATGACTCACATGGACACTTTAAACAACAAAGGTGAACTCTGCCCTATCCTGTGCCATCCTCACAATTTATGACACACTTGAACCCATTGCTGTAGTCACTATGTGAATCCATCTCATGTAGGGTCTTCCTCTCATCTGCCAACGCTTCATCTTCCCAAGATGTCCCTTTCCAAGGCAGACCTTTCCATAACATTTCCTAGCAACATGCCCAAAGTATGTAAGACAAAGCTTTATCATCTTTGCCACCAAGGAGAACCCTGGCTGTGCCATCTCCAAGACATATCTTGTTGTTCTTTTGGTAGCTCATGGGATATTCACTACTCTTCTCCAACACTACAGCTCAAAGGCATCAATTCTTCTTCTGTTACCCTTATTCACTGTCCAGCTCTCAGATGCATAGAAAGTGACTGAAAAGATCTTGTCCTGAATCAGGTACACCTTAAGTCCTCAAACTGACATCACTGCTCCTCAATAATTTTGAGAAGTCTGGGACTGAAGGCTTTCCTAGTGCAATATGTCTCCTGATTTCCAGACGGCTGGTATCAAGGGTCTTCACTTTGGATCCAAGCAGATGAAGCGGCTGACAATTTCAATCTTTTCTCCATGTATCATGATACTGCCTATCAGTCATGTGCTGAGAATTTTTGTTTTCTTGATGTTGAGATGCAATCCATATTGAAGGCTATCACCCTTGATCTTCTGCAGCAAACATTTCAAATCTTCCAAACTTTCAGCAAGTAAGATTGTATTATTTGTGTAATGTAGGTTATTGATGAGTCATACTCTGATCCTCATGACAAATTCTTTACAGAACCCATAGTTCATAGGGTAAGTAGGAGTTTTCATTTTTCATTTGAGGCTCTCACAATTGAGGTAACAGGGCAATAATATAAAGAAAGGAGCAGAAGAGCAAGACCTCTTCAGGAAGGAAAATTACAGAGCCTATTCGGGATGGATGGAGCATGGATGATGATCCCATCCTCAAAGTGCATGTGGCTGGAAGAACAACATTGAGAAAAACAGGAGAAAACTTGGAGGATAGAGGAGATATATGAGGAATTAACCTTGGCAGGTGATATGGAGTTATTAGGAAATGTTTCTTTATACAGAAAGATGGCAGCTGGCCATCCAATGGGATGCTCAGCAGGTAACTCTAATTTTGAGTGTAGAGCTAAAGCCAGACCAAGCTGATGTCAGCTGATTCCTCACAGCCACACGACACTTCTCCTCACAAGGCGGCAGGGGTCAGAAGTAAGAGGCAAATGTGATGATCTTAGCCTCAGGGATTTCCAAAAAGAACAAACAAATGTGTCTTGAAGAGGATGTAGCCGGAATGTTCTTCGTACACAAAAATGATGAGGCTTTGCCTCACATACTTTGGGCATATTGCTAGGAGGGGCTATTTCTTGGAGAAGGACATGATGCTGAAAAGGGTAGATAGTCGGCGAAGGAGAGGAAGACCGTCAACCAGGTGGAGTGACATAGTGACTATTGCAATGGGCTCTAGGAGATCAGGAAGTGTGAGTTCAGCACAGTTTAGGGCAGGGTTCAGATCTTTTGTTCAAGGGGTTGCTATGAGTTGTACTCAATGGCACCTAACAAGAACAGCAAGACTAGAAAATGAGAGGCAAGAGTTCTAACACTAGCTTCAGCTCTGACCCTTGCCCTTAAGTGTTATTTCTGTAGGGATAACTGTAGCAGTCACATAGATGGTTGATGCCAAAGTTCTTCAAACAGAATATTACACACAGTGCAATACTTTTAAAAAGGTAGGCCCTCTTCTTTATGCATTCTTCGTATAAACTACCCAACAGCAAGTAAAGATATTTTTCAACAGTCTACATAACTAGTCTTAAATCTTTAAAACTACGCACACCCGTGTTTATCACAGCTTTGTTCACAACAGCAAGGAGCTGGAAACAACCTAAGTGCCCATCAACAAACAAATGGATAGAGAAGGTGTGGTATATTCACACAATGGAATACTACACTGCACTGAAAAACAAGGAACTCATGGAATATTATTCAAAATGGGTGACCCTGGAGGACACTATGCTGAGTAAAGTATCTCAGTCACAAAAGGACAAATACTGCATGGTGCCACTGTTGTAAAACAGGACTGACCTCAGGGTTGGGGGGAGACTGAGAAAGATGGGTTCAATATATAATGCATACTGCATTGAAACAGATGAGGGAGAAAACTGTTTAAAAGGAATATGTGATTAGATATTTCTGTCATGACAGGAGTCCAGAGCGAAGGCTGCATAGTGGAGTGGACCTGGGGGGAGGGATTGTAAAATAATGAAAGAATTTTTCTTTTACTTTTCCAAGAGGGCAGTATACTAGGGAGGAGGGTTGGAAGAAGGGTTGGGAGGGGAGAAAAGTGCAACAATGAGTGAATGGAAATCCAAAGTCTCTGTAAATTTTCATTTAAATTAATAATAAATTTAAAACAATGACCAAAAAAAAATCTTTAAAATGGTTTTAACTTTATATGTCTTCCTCTCAACCATCTCAAAAGAAAGTTAAACCATCACTAGATTAGATTGGATGGGAGTGTATAAAAAAGCAGCTACATTTATTGAGCAGTGACTATATTCAACAAGTACTAAAGACTTTTACACACACTACTACTCATTGCCATTGGACCTGAACTGGATCATAGGTGACCCCCCAGTGGGTTCCCCATTATATTACATGGAAGTAGACTGCTTGTCTCTTCATGAGGAGCCACTGGTGCAGAAGGTATAGCACTGGGTCCGCAGTGCCGTGCCCTATGGTCTATGCCACCAGAGCTCCCTCTTACACGTTGTTGTTATTATGTGCCATTGAGTTGGAAGAGACTCAGAGCTGAACCTCAAGCCTGTTTTTAGAGGTTATGAGTTGCTCAGGAAGAGGTTACACATCTTTCTCCCATGAAAACCTAGTACAGTTCCATCCCATTTAGGCTACCAGAAATCCCTTCCTTATCTTACTTAAATATCTTACTACTTTGACGTTAGTATCATTATTCCAGAAAGGAAAGAAGTAGAAGGCTAAAGTGACCTGTCCTTGGGTCATACAGGGCTGGACTCAAACTTGGGCAGAGGACCTCACGGCCTATATTGCTAAATCAGCCCTTTGTGTCCCTCTACACTAGAAGCTCATTCACCAGAAAAAGACAGTATCATTAGCATTATCTGGGTGGCAACAAAGAAAGGACAGCAACACAATTAGTTTCCTGTGATCTCAGCAGAGCTAAGCAATGAAGTGGGAAGGAAATGTGCAAGTCAGGCAAAGAGGATATGATGGTCGGGCTGGATTTAGAGCACAGCAAAGAAAAACCAAAATCTGACCGAAGTTCCATCTTTACAAAATGGCCAAACATTTTCCATGGCATTATTTTTTAGTCTGTCAACGCTACCTCTTCTAGTCTTCTGGAATGACTGCACCTCCAACCTGGTCCCAAGCACAGTGACCAATATGTTAATTGTTGTTGTTGCTGTGATTTGCTGTTGAGTCAGAACCAAACCATAGCTGACCCTCCAGCATATTTTCAGAGGCAGTCGATCTCACAGGAGGAGAATGCTCATCTTTCTCCCATGAAGCAGCTGGCAGATTCCAACCATGTGCCTTTGGGAGTACAGATGGTTTTACTCTGGTGGCTTAGTGGTAAGGTGTTGCAGTGCCAACCCTCCTTGCTGGAGGGTTAGCTATGGGTAGGTTCTAACTCAATGGCACACAACAAGCATATCATTGGAGAGAGCTTTGGCACTCTAATAGGTAAAAAGTTGTAAAAGTATGCAGTTCAAATCCACTAACTGCTCCTCTGGAGAAAGATGGGAAATCATCTCCCATTCAATTTACAGTCTCTGAAAACCCACTGGAGCATCAGCTACGAGTTAATTCCAACTCAACAGCATTTAAGGACTTCATATAAGATAAGAGAACAGTCCAAAAAAGTATTAACCAACAACACAGGCAATGAGGGAAGGGATTCCCGACAAATAGGTGCACTTCATTCATTTGAGTAGGAAGTTAATAGACCAAAAACAAACCCCAAACCCTCAAATTCACGGCTAGCAAGTCAGTTCTGACTCAGAGCTACCCTCCATTAGGCTTCCAAGGTAGTAAATCTTTACAGGAGAAACCTGCCATCTTTCACTTGGATTCAAACTGGTGGAGACATATAGCATTTGAGTTAGCAGTGAAACTCTCTAAGGATATCAGTGCTCCATAGGAATTTAATATCTAAAACTAAAAATACTCCTTCTACAAGGAACCACAAGGAAAGAGAGTTTACATTCAGGTTACTTGCACCATTGCTTGTGATTCTAAACTCCTCGCAGGCAGCTGTACTGTTTTTCAAGTAAATATAATCTTCAGCTCTTGGTGACACTTAAAAAGGAATAAAGCCACATTCCTAAAAACAACAGCAGTAATATAAAAACCAAAGCAACGCACATTTTTCTATTCAGCATCAGAAAGTTTAGAGGTCAGGACAGGGAAGAGACATAGGTGAAATTCAGCTAGCTGGCTAGTTTCAGTGAAATTTTGATTAAGGTATTTTTCTGACTGCTTTTGACACAAAAGCAGTTTGCTTATTGAGTGCCACTCACCAGGTATATATTGAGCGTAGTGTGGCTTCAGCTCACAGTAATGATTTATAGTTTAGCTCAAGCTAAAGAGAAGCCTTCAGGTGCACCTCAATCTTCATCAAACATTGCACAGTAATAGGAATCTATAGCTTGGAGCATCCACACCTTTATTTTAATAGCCTAAGGTGCTCAACCCCAGAAGAAATGCTAACTGTATGCTTTGTAGGAGAGATACGCAGAAATAGCTTCGGGTGAGGAAAAACCCATGACCATTTTCCGCTGAGACACAAATGTCCTCACTTCTTAGATAAAATGTACTGCAAGCAAGTTTCATCAGTGACTCTCGAGAAATCAAGCCTCTAGAATACCATCCCCTGGGACACACTCGCTCCTCTGGGCTTTTCATATGAAAAAAGAAAAAGGAAGAGACAAAGCTTCAAATACTCATTCTCTAAATGGGAAGAAAACTTTTTTCCTTTTTTTCTCCTTCATAAAATACAAACACCAATCCCCTACTTAGGCTACTGAATGGTCTGAACTTCCTTGCTGGTTTAAGCGTCAGAGTGAAAATAAACTGGTAATCATAATTAAGTAGGAAGTGTATAATGGGGAAAACACATAAAACAAGTTAACTTTACTTAAATATTAACCCGCAGGCTAAGGGATATTTTAAATTTAAAACAAACAAAAGAAATGGCAGGCAGTAGATATGCTTGGAGAATTCATATGAGTAAATGTCCTCTGCTCTAACCAAACATAATTAAGTCCGGGCTCTGCTTGTTCAAAACTGTTTAATTCCTTGATAAATGGGAGCTATGAAACTCTTAAACATCTGCTTAATTTTTTTTTTATCCTGCTTAGCATGAATTAGGACCTGTGAAAAAAAGAATTTTTTAAAAGCTAAATTTGGAAAGAGAACTATATTCTTGATTCGTCCTGGAAAGGGTTAAACCGGGTGGCTCCTTGGAGGCAAGGATTCTGGGGCTCTGTCTAACATACTTTGGACATGTTGTGAGGAGAGACTGGTCCTTAGAGAGGGACATCATGCTTGGGAGGGTGGAGGGACAGCGCAGGAGAGGAAGGCCCTCTATGAGGTGGATTGATTCAGTGACTGGGATAACTGGGATGGGAGTGTCAGAGACAGTGCGATTGGCACAGGACAGAGTGGAGTTTAGGGCTGGCTGTTGTGCATAGGGTCGCTATGAGTCGCAAGCGACTCGACGGCACATAATAACAACGACAACAACAACTTTTTTTTAGAATTTTGCATGATGATTTATTCATTTAAAGTTTTTTTTTTTTTCAAAAAACATAAACAGTACACAACAACTATGAGATATCACCTCACCCCAACAACAGCAAAGTTCAATAGGGCAGCGAACAACAAATGCTGGGGAGTTTGTGGAGTGATTGGAATTCCCATTTATTGCTAGTGGGAATCCAAAAAGGTATAAACACTATGGAAAATGATCTGGCACCCTCTCAAAAAGTTGGAAACAGAAATACCATTTGACCTAGCTGAAAATAAACCCTAACGAAACCAGAGCCATAACTCAAACACATGTATGCACACCCATGTTTGTTGCTGCGTTATTCACAATAGTAAAGAGATGGAAGCAACCCAAGTTCCCATCAACAAACAAATGGACAGAAAACTGGTACACTCATACAATGGAATACTGTGCAACACTAAAACAGCAATGAACTCATAAAACATTACACAACATGGAGGAGGCTTGAAGACATCATGCTGAGTGAAACATTTCAATCACAAAAGGACAAACACAACACAACACCATTGTTATAAAACAGGACAGACATGAAGGGAGCTGGAAACAGGAGAGATAGTTAACACTGCATTAAAATGGATGAGGGGGAAAACTGTCCAAAAGGAATATATTATATGTATGACTAGAGTCTGGAAAAAGGGGTGCATTGAAAAGCAGGCTAGAGGAAGGGGAGGAGAGGGGTGGAAGAAAATGTGCATAAATGAAAATATTAATAAATATTTTTTTAAAACCGTAAAACAATGAATATATGCATGGACTTCATCTTACAGAATACATAGGAACCAAACTGACTCACAAAACTCAAACTTGGCCATTTGCCTTCCAGGTCAGTGAGTGATATACCTTCCCATCAACTCCAGCGAATGAGACAGAGACACCAGCCGGCCTCCCTTGCACAGAGCAACACTCACGCCTTCCTTCTGCCACGTATCTACCACACTGGCCTGTTTCCCTTTCAGGCTAGGCAAAAAAATAAGGGAGATCACCAATAAGCAAAATCCTGTCAAAACATCACACGCAACTAGTACAAGAATGAAGTCAAGGATATGCCACTTAACTATTTCATATACTATAGGAAACAGGTAGTCTGGCTTTGAACAATGCTGACTAGCTACATCACATGGGATTTCTTAAAGTCAAGTGGAAGAGGTTGGGTGGAGCCATGGTTTCAGGAGGGCCATTGTTATTCTGCTTTGGGAAGACAAGAGGGGAGGACCAACCTACAGGACCTTCACAAAACATTACCATACCTTGTGACATTATCCACTAAGACTCACATGATGTCAAGAAAGCAGCAGTCTGCCTCAGTCATCATGAAAAAGCAATTTAACCCTTCTCCTAAAAAATCAGATTCAATGAATACGCCAAAAAAAAGAAAACCATAAGAAATCTGTTGGTATGGAATTAATTGAACAGTCACAGAAGAAGATACAAACTATTGAAGAAACAAAGGAAGCCATCAAGAAAGCAAATATAACAGAGACAGTGATGCCTAAGAATTATATTGATGAGGAGCAACTTGAACAGATACAGAAGAAAATGAAGACAATGGAAGACAGAATTGATAGTATATATAAAGAGGTACAAGAACTTAAAAAAATCATCACAAGACAGAGAGAGAGGGTGCAGCCAGCACAGTACTGGAAATAAGAGATAAGCATGAAGATGCAATCCAGAATATTAAGACCGGATTGGCAGAAGTATCCAATATGCTGGTGGGACAAAAAAGAACTGAAGAAATGGAACAGACAGTCAGAGAGCTGAAGACAAGAGCCTCACTGGAAACATACTAGAAGAAAAATCAGAGATGAGATGTAAAGAAAACGAAGAATTAGAATAATGTGGCATGACATCAAAAGGAAAAACATATGTATGATTGGAATTTCAGAACATGGAAGTGACAGAAAAGTCACTGAGAAAATTGTGGAAGAAGCACTAGAATGAAAATTTTCCAGTTACTGTGAAGAATTGATGAAATCCACATTCAAGAAGCACAGCAAACACCAAAAAGACTAGACCCCAAAAGAAAAACATCAAGACATACCATAGTCAAATTCTCCAAATAAAAAATAAGGATAGAATACTAAAAGCAGTGCATGAAAAACAAAGAGTCACCCGCAAAGGGGAAACAATTATATTGAGTTTTGATTTCTCAGCAGCTATCATGTGAGCTAGAAGACAATGGCATGTTGTTGTTGTTGTTATGTGCCGTCGAGTCACTTG
>NW_006399762.1:26543041-26556985 GCF_000299155.1 Elephantulus edwardii
AATTAGGATGGGTGTGTCAGAGGCAGTGTGATTGGCATAGGATAAAGCAGGGTTTAGGTCTGTTGTACATAGGGTCACTATGAATTGCAAGCAATTCGAGGGCACATAACAAGAAGCAATAAAACTGAAAAACTTAATAAAAGAAAAAAGTAGACACAGATAACTCGATTAAGAAATAATAGAGGTGATATCACAACAGAACCGGATGAAATGAAATTGATAATATCGGAATACTATGAAAAGCTATAGTCAGACAAACTAAAAAACCTAGGGGAAAATGGACAAAATCCTTGAAACACATGTCCTTTGCAGATTGATCCAGATAAATGTAGAACACTTGAACAGACCCATCACAAAAGAAGAAACTGAACAGGTCATCAAAAGACTTCCCCAAAAGAAATGTCCTGGACCAGATGGCTTCACAGTTGAATTCTATCAAACATTCTGAGATCTATCATCAACTCTACTTATTTAAAAAATAGAAAAAGAAAGAACACTCCCAGAGACATTCTATTAAGCAAGCATAACCCTAATATCAAAACCAGGCAATGATATTAAACGAAAGACAGACAACTTCAGATCAATATCTCTCATGAATACAGATGCAAAAATCCTTAACAAAATCCAAGCCAATAGAATCCAAAAGCACATCAGAAAAATAAAAGGCACATAGCCCAATGGAACAGAATTGAGAACCCAGAAATGGACCCAGATATTTATGGTCAACTCATATTGGACAAAAAAATAAAACCTATCAGCTAGAGAAAGGACAAGCTCTTCATCAAATGATGCTGGCAAAATCGGACTGCTTCCTGCAGAAAGCCAAAACAGGATCCGTATCTCACACCATACATAAAAATCACCTCAAAATGGAACAGAGACCTGGGACTAAAACCCCAAATGATAAAGTTCATCAAAGACAAACTGAGATCAAGCTTAGAAGGCCTAGTCTATGGTACAAAGAGACTTAACAAATACAGCCAGAAATGCTCTAACCTGGAGAATAAAATTGATCAATCAAACATTGTAAAGATTAACTCCCTAGGAGCTGCAAAAAGTTTTTTCCAGCAGAGTGAAAAGAAAACCTACTGACTGAAGAAAAAATATCCGGCAATACCATTTTAGACAAGGGTCTCTTATCAAAAATTTACAGACTCTTACAGGCCACCACAAGAAAGACTGATAACACAATTACAAAATGGGGCAAAAGACATGGAAAGAATTTTCACAGAGGAAGATATTTGAACAGCCAGCACATGAAGAAATGCTCAAAATCACTTGTAATAAGAGAGATGCAAATCAAACCTACAATGAAATACTTTCTCACTCCAGTAACAGTGGTAAAGTTTAATGGGACAGCAAGTAATAAATGTTGGAGAGGATATGGCAAGATAGGAACTCATATATTGTTGGTAGGAATGGTACTACCACTCTGGAAGGCAGTTTGGTGTTTCCTCAGAAAGGTGAACATAGAAATTCCATATGACCCAGTTATTCCACTGTTTGGAATAATACCCAAAGAGAATGAGAGCTGAGGCACAAAGGCAGACTTGTACAACAATATTCATAGCAGCATTATTCACCATTTCAAGATCGTGGAAACAGCTCAAATGTCAAACTACTATAGAATGGATTGAGAAACCATGGTACATTCACACAATGGACTATTACACAGCAAATAGGAGCAATAATTTTGTAAACCATTACCTAACTTGAGAGGGACTTGAAAGCATTATGCTAAGTGAACCAACTGAATCCTATAAGGTCAAATACTGTATAAAACCATTATTGTAGAATGAGTATGAGGATCCGAGCGGGGGAGGAGAGAGCAGATGAGTGAGGGTGAACTGTAGGTGGACGGTAGTTAATAACAGGCTCACACAAGTGGATGGGGATTGGGTGGGTGTGTGTATGAAGGAAATGGGAAAGAACTGGTGTGAAAATCAATGTATAAGAGCTTTTAAAGTAAACCAGTATTAAACAAACAAACAAAGAAAAACAAAACAAACTCAAACTCATTACTGTCAAGTCAGAATCAGCACATATCTGATCTTCCAGTGGGTTTTCAGAGACTGTAAATCTCTCGGAGGAATTGCCCATCTTTCTCCATCAGAGCAGCTGGTGGATTCAAACCATTAAGACAAGCACATAAGAAAGCTACTTTAGACAAAATGTAGGAGAATGAAGCTAGGTGTGAATTTGCAGTTCTATGGTTGTGTTTTTAATGTTTAGGATAGGATGGTTAAGATGTTATAATAACAATAATGAGAAAAAGGTAAAAACTACCTGTACTTATCTCTGCCTCCTAAAATACCCCACAAAAACAACAATTTAACCATTATTTGCATTCAAAAATAAGCAAGATGTTTGTTTTCTTGATGTTGAGCTTCAGAGAAAAAAAAATAAGCAAGATGGATCAAAGATTTCTATCAAATATTCTCTACCTAACATCAGCAGAGAACTGCTAGAAGTCCAGGCTGGGTTTAGAAGGGGTCGTGGTACTAGGGATATTGTAGTTGATGTTAGATGGATCTTAGCTGAAAGCAGGGAAAACCAGAAGAATGTCTATCTGCACTTCATTGATTATGTAAAGGTGTTTTTGTGGATCATAACAAACTGTGGCTGACTCTGAGAAGAATGGGAATCCCAGAACACTTGATCGTGCTAATGAGAAACCTATACCTGGACCAAGAGGCAGTGGTCAGAACAGAGTAAGGAAATACTGCATGGTTCAAAATTGGGAAGGGCGTACGCCAGGGATGTGTCCTGTCTCCATACCTTTTCAACCTGTATGCAGGACAGATTATCCGGGAGGTTGGGCTCTATGAGGAGAAGTGTGGTGTCAGGATTGGTGGAAGATCTATCAACAATCTGCATTATGCAGATAACACAACCCTGCTTGCTGAAACTGAGGAGGACCTGAAGCACTTGCTGCAGAAGGTCAAGGACTGTAGCCTTCAATAAGGTTTGAGGTTTAATATCAAGAAGATAAAGATTCTCACCACTAGACCATCTGGCAGCATTAAGATGGATGGTGAAGAGATTGAGATTATTCACAGCTTTAGTTTGCTTGCCTCCACAGTCAACACTCCTGGCAACAGCAGCCAGGAAATTAAAAGACGTATTGCAATGGGAAATTCTGCTGTTAGGGACCTCTCCAAAGTACTGAAGAGCAGTGGTGTCTCTCTGGAGAGTAAGGTGCATCTGATACAGGCCATGGTCTTTGCAATCACTTGTTATGCATCAGAGAGTTGGACAATTACTAGGAAGGACAGAAGGAGAATTGATGCCTTTGATCTGTGGTGCTGGAGTATTGAGGGTACCATGAACTGCCAAGAAAACAAACGGATTCATCCTAGAGAGGGTTAAACCAGGATGCTCCTTGGAGGTAAGGATCCTGAGGCTTCGTCTGACATACTTAGACATGTTGTAAGGAGGGACTGGTCCTTGGAGGGGGACATCATGCTTGGGAGGGTGGAGGGACAGCACAGGAGGGGAAGACCCTCTATGAGGTGGATTGATTCAGTGACTAGGTAATCAGGATGGGTGTATCGGAGACAGTGCAATTGGCACAGGACAGGATAGAGTTTAGGGCTGTTGTACATAGGGTCGCTATGAGTCACAAGCAACTCGACGGCACATAACAACAACAACAACAAACAACATCAGAGGTCTATCTCAGTAGTAACGATCGGGGAACAGATATGAAGGAACAGTAACAGGACAAGGATGGATGTAATCAAGATGGTAACCACACAGGCAACTAACGTCTCCTGGGTTCTCACTAAGTACTGCACTAAGTACTTTGTTGTTAGGTGGCATCAAGTAGACTATTCCTAGTATGTATGAACAACAGAATGGAAGCTTGCCCTACCTTATGCCAATCTCACTCTCTGCATGCTCAAGCCCACTGTAGTGACTGTGTCAATCAATCTTGTGCTTTACATGTCTTAATCAATCCTCTCCATACATAACCCTAAGAATATTAGTCCCACTTTAGAGATGAGGAAAACAAGGTAGATTAAGTATTGCATGTTAAAAAAATGTGACATTCAAGCTATATCCAACCCCGTTCAAATTCAAGCTCACAATCTGATCCAGAGTCAATATGCACTCAAAACACAAAAAGTCTTGCGGTCCTCTGTATACTAGCCAAAGAGCCAAAGTTGTCAGTAAAGAAGCATAAAGAAAAAAATATCATTGAAAGCAACTGATTAGTCAAGAACGACAAAGATTTTGTTGTTGTTGTTAGGTGCCATCAAGTAGACCAAGATTCATAGCAATTCTATGAACGACAAATCTGTCCTATCCTGCACCGTCTACATGATGCGATGCTCAAATCCACTCTGGATCACTGTGAATCCATCTCAACTCTCTTCTGCTCAAGGACTAGTTCCTCCCTAAAATATGCCCAAAGTGAGATGAAATTTCACCATCCTTGCCCCTACAGAGCACATCCCTAGTTGTACTTCTATCAAGTCAGATTTGTTTGTTCTTTCGCAGTCCATAGTATATTCAATACTCTTCGCTAACATCACAGTTCAATCAGTTCTTCTTCTATCATTCCTAATCACTGTTCAACCTTCAGATGCAGAGCAAGTAATTGAGAAGACCATAGATTGGATCAGGCACAATTTAGTCTTTAAATTGACATCACTATTCTTTAGCACTATGGACAGCTACTTGACAGCAGTCTGCCCCAGTGCAACATGAATCTTGTTTTGTTTTGTTATTTTGAGAGTCAGGAAGCCAAACAACAGAGTACTAACCAAGATCCTCATGAATGCAGGGCTCATCATTTGTCCTAGGAGTTCACGATTGGGGATATATTTCACTCCACAATCATCTGGGATGAGGTGCTTCTCAGCTACTATGTCTTTAAACTCTGGGAACTTGAACTTGGTTCTGCAGAAGGCCTCAATGGCATGCACCTTGTTTTGAAGTTTGGTAAGGACTGACATGATGAGCTAGCCAATGTGGACCCTGGCCACCATAACCTGGGGTTTTCCAAAGAAACCTTGCATACCTGTTTGGAACCTGTCAACCCCAGCACAGGACATTTTGTTGATGCAAATAACATGGAGAGGATACAGCTTCACTCTGATGTGGAAGCCATCTTTGCTGCAACTCTGCACCATGTACTTGTTAACACAAAAATGGGCATTCTCCAGGACTTTTGAAGTCAGGTGCCATAGAGTTGAGTATGATCCACAGCAACTCTACGAACAATAGACTTGAACCCTATCCTATTCTGTGCCATCCTCATTATCTCTGACACACTTAAGTCCACTGTTGCAGTCACTGTAATCTAGCCATCTCATTGAGGTTCTTCCTCTCTTTCGTTGACCCTGCACCTTTCTAAGCATGATGTCCTCCTCCAAGCAAAAGCTTCTCCTAGCAACATGTCTAAAATATGAGAGACAAAGCTTTGCCATCTTTGCCTCCAAGGAAGACTCTGGCTGAACCTTCTGTGATACATATCTGCTTGTTCTTTTGGCAGTGCATGGCATATTCAGTAGTCTTCTCCAACACCAGAGCTCAAAAGCATCACTTCTTCTTCTATCATCCTTATTTTCTGCCAAGGTTTTATATGTGTAGTAAGTGATTGAAAGCCACGGCCTGAATTAAACACAATTCAACCTTCAGACTGACGTAACTGCTCTTCAGAGAACTGCTCATATTTATCAGAGTCCATGTGGCCAAAGTAGAAATTCATTGACTTCGCCTTCTTCTGATCCAAGTAAAAGATGCAGTGCTTGGCATAAGGGCCATCTCTGCAGAAGTGAGCCTCTGGATAGGGCTTGTTCTTAAAAGACTGGCCCATGACAATGACTGTCAGGGCCTGGCTAACCTGCAAAGCAGGAGCAGCAACACCTTGTAAAAACAGCAGGACCACCTATCTTGGCTTGACATCTGTTCTGCAGAAAACAACTCCAGGAAGCAGTATGCTAATGAATAGGGAGTGACCAAAGGCCTCAGAATTATAGGAATGTGATACCTTGTTTTCCAATAGATATCATAGGATATCCAGGAAGATGTCTTTGTTTTGTGTTGAGGTCTGGGAATGTTTGATCTATCAGTCAACATCTCTGGACAGATAAGAGATAATGCAATTACCCCTGTAGGCATGTTCCTAAGACCTCCCACTCGCGCACACGCAGGCATGTGTGTGTGTGTGTGTGTGTGTGTGTGTGTGTGTATATATACCCTTGCCAAAATATTAAACTTGCTATTTGTCATCAGCAATTAGCCTCTCCGCATCTTCATTTCAACCTGGTGCCTCCTTTTGGCGGAATTCTCCCGACATATCGGGGCTGGATCCCCGATTAACAGCACATTCTTTGTGGTACACAAAAGGAAAAGAGTGCAACACATCTTCTCATTTTCTTACTGCTGCTACCATGGGTGTTGATTGTGGATCCAAATAAAATGAAATCATTGGCAATTTTAAACATTTTTCCATCTTTAATGAGTATCATCCAGAAGAGTGCAAACGGTCACTGCAAAGACAGAAGAGGAAGAGAAGACCAAAATGGTTGTCAGAAAAGACTCTGAAAATTGCACTGGAGTGCAGAGAAGCCAAAGCACAAGGAAGAATTCAAGATACTAAAGAGATGAATAGAAGATTTCAAAAGGCAGTACGTGATGACAAAGTAAAATATTACAATGAAATGTGCAAGGATTTGGAGTCAGAAAATCAAAAGGGCCGAACTCACTGAGCATTTCTTAAGTTCAAGGAACTGAAGAACAAATTCAAACCTCAAGTTGCTATAATCAAGGATGCTTTAGGCAGAATAGTAAATGATCCAGGAAGTATTAAAAGAAGATGGAAAGAATATACTGAGCCACTGTGTTGAAAGGAATTGGCAGACACAGAAGAATTTCATGAAACAACATATGAGCAAGAGCCTATGGTGATAAAGGAAGAGGTTCAGGCTGCTTTGAGGGAAATGGCAAAAAATAAGACCCCTGGAATAGATGATATACCAGTTGACAAATTTCAGTTAAGAGATGCTGCCCTGACATGCTCAAGTTGTGCCAAGAAATCTGGAGAATAACCACTTGGCCAACTATCTAGAAGAGATCTACATTTGTTCCCATCCCAAAGAAGGGTGACCCAACAGAGTGTGGAAACTATAGAAGAATTTCACATGAAAGCAAGATTCTACTGAAGATTATCCGAAAACGACTAGAACAACACATCAGCAGAGAACTGCCAGAAGTCCAGGCTGTGTTTAGAAGGGTTCATGGTACTAGAGATATTGTAGCTACTATTAGATGGCTCTTAGCTGAAAGCAGGGAATACCAGAGGAATGTCTATCTGTGTTTCATTGACTATGCAAAGGCATTTGACTGTGTGGATCATAACAAACTGTGGCTGACTCTGAGAAGAATGGGAATCCCAGAACACTTGATCATGCTAATGAGAAACCTATACTTGGACCAAGAGGCAGCAGTCAGAACAGAGCAAGGAAATACTGCATGGTTCAAAATTGGGAAGGGCGTACGCCAGGGATGTGTCCTGTCTCCATACCTTTTCAACCTGTATGCAGAACAGATTATCCGGGAGGTTGGGCTCTATGAGGAGACATGTGGGGTCAAGATTCGTGGAAGATCTATCAACAATCTATGTTATGCAGATGACACAATCCTGCCTGCTGAAACTGAGGAGGATCTGAAGCGCTTGCAGCAAAGGGTCTAGGACTGCAGACTTCATTATGGATTGAGGATCAATGTCAAGCAGACAAAGATTCTCACCCCTGGACCAATGGGCAGCATTAGCATGGACGGTGAAGGGATTGAGATTGTTCACAGCTTTAGTTTGCTTGGCTCCACAGTCAACCAGTAGCCCAGAAACTAAAAACACATTGCCATGGGAAAGTCTGCTGTTAGGGACCTCTCCAAAGTACTGAAGAGCAATGGTGTCTCTCTGGAGACTAAGGTGCTTCTGATACAGGCCATGGTCTTTGCTATCACTTGTTATGCATCAGAGAGTTGAACAATGTCTAAGGAGAATAGAAGGAGAATTGATGCCTTTGAGTTGTGGTGCTGGAGAAGAGTATTGAGGGTACCATGGACTGCAAGGAAAATAAACAGATTCATCCTGGAAAGGGTTAAACCGGCAGCTCCTTGGAGGCAAGGATAATTTGGACATGTAAGGAGGGACCAGTCCTTGGAGAGGGACATCATGCTTGGAAGGGTGGAGGGACCGCTCAGGAGGGGAAGGCCTTCTATGAGGTGGATTGATTCAGTGACTGAGATAATGGGGATGGGTGTGTCAGAGACAATGCCATTGGCACAGGACAGAGCAGAGTTTTGGGCTGTAGTACATAGGGTCGCTATGAGTCACAAGCAACTCGATGGCACATAACAACAATGAATATTGCCTATTCTAGTAGTGAAGATTTTTGTTTTCTTCATGTTGAGATGTAATCCATATTGAAAGTTGTAGATCTTCTGCAGCAAGTGTTTCAAGTCCTCTTCACGTTCTAGAAGCAACAGTGTTATATACACAGCACAGGTTGTTGATAAGCCTTCCTCCAATCCTGATGCCACATTCCTCTTCATACAGTCCAGCATCTTGAATGATTTGCTCAACATACACATTAAATAGGTATGGAGAAAGGATACAAAGCTGATGCACACCTTTCTGGATTTTAAACCATGCAATGTTCCTTTATTCTGTTTAAATAAATTCTTATTGGTCTAAGTGTAGGTTTCGCATAAACACAATCAAGTGTTTCCCTTCTTCTCAATGTTAACCATAATTTTTGATTCACAGTGAAATCCCCTTCAAGTAAACATCCACCTGGCATCAGCAATGATATCTCTTGTCCCTCTTCTGATTTTAGCCTGAATTTCTGACAGTTCCTTGTTGATATAATGTTCCAGTAATTTTTTTACTAATCTTTGCCAAAATTTTACTTGTATGTAATAATAATGATTGTTGTTTGATAATTTCCACATTCTGTTCGATCACCTTGTTTGGGAATAGGAACAAGCATGGCTTTCTTCCAGGCAGTTGGCTAAGTGGCTGACTTCCATATTTGCTGGTAGAGAGTAGAACAGCTCAGGAAATCTTAGCAGCTTATGAAATGTATTTTTAGAGGAACAAAATTTAGTCCAGTATACCTGAGCATGCTGATTTTGTATAAAAGCTGAGCTAATGCTTTCTATTCAAGTTTCTCATTTTCCACTGATGTCTTCAAGCACATCATCAATATCTTCTGGGACCAGTTCCTTCAGTTGACTTAAGGCTCTGATATCGCATTATTAAGATGTTGTGTGTTATTGTTAGGTGCCACTGATTCAATTTTCAATTTAAAACAATTCTATGCAACAAGCACAGAATTTCCCCATAGGGTTTTCTAGGTTGTAATATTTACAGACACAGGTCACCAAGCCTGTGGTAACCAGGGGTGAGTAGAATCAACAACTCTTATATTACCAGGAACATTTAACTATTGTATTATTAGGATTCCTCAGATATGTGTTTTTAAACTAGTATTTTAATCACATCCATATAAGTTTCACTCTCAAAATCTTGAGATATTTTAGTAGAACAGAGAGAGAAAAGTGCTCTGAAGCTGAATTTTCCCTTAAGTATAATGTCTAGATTTTTAGGTGAAAGTGACCATTTTCTTCCCATCTCATATATAACACAGACTATGAGGACATTCATAAACTTGAAGTTACAGCATCAAAAAAAAGCAATGTATACTTAAACACATGCTCTCAAGAGAGAAAAATGAAAGATCATCAAAGGGATAAAACATTGCAGAAATATGTATTTTAGGATATTGTTGTTGTTGTGTGCTATCAAGTTGCCTGTGACTCATACCAATATGTATAGCAACTCTGACGCCTGCCCTGTCCTCAGTCTCACTAATTCCAACAGACCAATCCCCATTGTCCTAGTCACTGCTGTCTGTATCAGTCCATCTCACCTGGTGTCTTCCTCTCCTGCACTGTCCCTCTACCCTTCCAAGCATGATGTTCTTCTCCAAGGATCAGTCTCTCCTGGCCACGTGCCCAGAGTATGTGATATCAAGCTTCAAAATCCTAGTCTCCAAGGAGAAACTTGGTTTCACCCTCAATACAACACAAAAAAATGTGGAGAAAAAATAAGTTAAGATATGGGTTATGACTGTCCAATTTATAGACAATTCAAATTTTCCCTTTAACATCAAGTTAATTTGTTCTCATTTTGAAAAGACTGAGCCAATCCCTACTAGCAAAGACGTCTTCATTGCAATCACCTTCACTTGCTCCACAGGTAGCATTTAAAGCACTGAAAAGGCTTCTGTTAGTCTAGGCAGAGAGGCCAAAGAGAAGAATGAAGAATTCAGAACTCAAATGCTGATGGCCTTACTGTTGAAGATAAGAAAATGGCCTTGTCTGTCTAAGCTAGCAGGTGGCTCGTAAATCAGAGTGGAATGTCCCTCCCAAAAGACTCTGTTGATAAAAATCCTTCCCAGTAAGTTCACAGTGTGACTTCCCATTCTGCCTCTCCAGGATGAGGAACTCACCGGGGAGCTCCCCTTTCCCCACTTTACTAAAGCTGCATTAAGTTTTCTCTCATTCTCTCTGATTTCTTCTTTAAGTCCACTAACCTAACCTAACAGCTTCAAGTCTCTTCTTGCATTAAATCCACATATTTCACTTCCATTGAGTCTGACTCATAGAGATCATCCAACAGGTTTCTAAAGCTATAAACATAGACCCTCTTTCTTTCTTGGAGGCGTTGGTGGATTTGAACTGCTGACCTTTTAGCTAGCAGCCCCACCCACACTTTATACACTACATAACCAGGGTTCATTTTTTTGTATTCACATAGACTAAGAGTTGCATATATGCCATCTTACTTACAAATGGGACCTAAATATGGCCCTTAAGAACTGATCTCGTGCAAGCAACAAATGCTGGCAAGGTTATGGAGAAACTGGAACCCTTATTCACTGTTGGTGAGAGTGTAAAATGGTGTAACCACTGTGGAAGGCGGTATGGCGCTTTCTCAAAAAGTTGCAAATAGAGATACCATTTGACCCAGCAATTCCACTACTGGGAATATACCCCAAAGAGACCATAACTGAGATCCAAGCAGATATATGCACAACCATGTTTACTGTGTCTTTGTTCACAACAGCAAGGAGTTGGAAACAACCAAAGTGTCCATCAACAAATGAGTGGATAGAGCTGTGGTATATTCACACAATGGAATACTATGCTGCATTGAGAAACAAGGAACTCATGCAATATTATTCAAAATTGGTGACCCTGGAGGACATTATGTGGAGTGAAGTATCTCAGTCAAAAAAGGACAAATACTGCATGGTGCCACTGTTGTAAAACAGGACTGACATCGGGGTTGGGGGAGACTGAGAAAGATGGGTTCAATAATGTATACTGCTTTGAAACAGATGAGGGAGAAAACTCTTTAAAAGGGATATGTTATTGGGTATTTGTGTCATGACAGGAGTCCAGAGCAAAGGCTGCATAGTGGAGTGGACCTAGGGGAAGGGATTGTAAAACAATGAAAGAATTTTTCTTTTACTTTTCCAAGAGGGTAGTGTAGTAGGGGGGAGGGTTAGAAGGGGAGAAAAGTGCAACAATGTATGAACGGAAATCCAAAGTAAATGTAATTTTCATTGAAATTAATAATAAACAAAAAAAAAAGAACTGATCTGTAGCAATGAAAGAATTTTACTTTTCAAAGAGAAGAGCAAATTGGGGGGGAAGGGTAGGCAGGGAGAAAAGTGCAACAATAAATGAATGGAAATCCTAAGTCTCTGTAAGCTTTTATTAAAATGAATACTTTTTTTAAAAAAAAGAACTGATCTCATTTGTAGTGCAATAACTGCTTGTAATATTCAAACATTTCTTTAAAAAGAAAGCATAAAAGTGAGGCATTGGGTGGGGGGGCGGGGAGAGGGGTGCAACAATGAATGAATGGAATTCCAAAATCTCTGTAGATGTTCATTGAAATTAAAAATAAAGAAATTAAATTTAAAAAAAAAGAAAGAAAGAAAATTTAAAAAAATTAAAAAAAAAAAAAAAGTGAGGCATTGGCTGGAAACAGATCCTTACTGTAGATACTGAACTTGAGGCCCTCTCCCAAGAAATATCTACTACTCTCCAACAATCCAAGCTGTAAAAGATCCCAGATATAAAAATCACAACCTTCAAATGTTAACAAGGAGGTACTCATTAAAAATTATTATTGTGTATAATCACAACAACAAAATACATTATACCAAAAAAAAAAAATTTCCAGCTGCCAAAAAAAAACCCTAAAAAACGTCAAATGCAAGCACTACAACATGCCAAGTAATTGCACAACCGACGCTGAACCACAGCCAGCCTGGAACATGGTGCCAATGATATCAGAGATCCTTCCAGGGCAGAAAGCCCGAATCTGCAGCTTTGTCTCCTCCTCCTCCTCTCCCAGAACTAATGCTAGCACAGTTCTCTGCACAGAAGGCACTAGGTCAAAGGTCTACCTTGCCTTTAGCAGCAACTCAGTGAGTGAGTCCAGGGGTGAGGAGCAAGCTTAGTTCAAATACCTTTATAGAATACTCTAAAAATTCCAGCCATTATTATTATTTGCAACCAGTAAAAGAATACACAAAGCAAAAACGGAGGGAGATCATTTAGGAGAGCAGATACCTATTCTGACAAAACCTGTAGACATGAAAAAATCCAGTTCTCAAGACACAAATTGCTATTTGAACTGGATAAGGTGGAAACAGGTTATTGGAACACATAAAGTATTTTCTTCCCTGCACACAGAGACCTGGTGGATAGATAAGTGGTTAAAGAGTTCCGCCGATGAGCGGCAGGTCGGAGGTTCAAATCCACACAGCCAGATCCACGAGTTTGCTTCCGTAAAGAATTTCAGTCTCAGAAAACCTGTGGCACAGTTCTACCCTGTCCTATAGGGTCAAAGCAGTGGCAACGAGTTTTGTTGGGGTTTGAGGTATCCAGTGTGCTTGCACCAACATTCTCCATAGACTCCATGGAGACAGCCAGGCCTTTAAACAGGAGGTAACAGAGGCTAGGTCCCAAAGCACTAAACTTTTAGGGGAATGGCTGGAGGGTGGTAACCCTCCATTGGCCCCAACCTGAGATATTTCAACTACACAAGGGTGGGGTGAAAACTTTCCCGGTCCCTGTTGAGTGGGAGCCCCTCAGCCATTCTCCGCTGGCCCTGATTTGCCGTGAGTGGGCAGTAAAGTAAAGCAAACGCGGGTGGCACAGTCTGGGGGCAGCTCACCTGCGCGATCCCGGCCCCCATCAGTCCGCCGCCGATGACTGTCACATGCTTAAGGATGATCTTCTTGGCTGAGGCCGTGGCGGAGGACGAGGAGGACATGCCACGCACGAACTGTCTGATCACGAAAGCCATGGTGCAGCGTCTGCAACAGGGATCCGATAGAGAGAGCCAAGTAACCAGCGATCCCCTGAGGTAGGAGGCCCGACGCCTCGCTGTTCCGCGCGACTCTGTGACGTCACCCGGAGGCGGGGCGGAGACCCCGCGTCCTCTCCTCCAATTGGTCGAGGCGGCCCGCGGCAGTATTCAAACACGTATAAATACAGGTGTTTCCTCTGCCAGGTAAGTATGGGATGACAAAGCAAAATATTACAATGAAATGTGCAAGGAGTTGGAGTCAGAAAATCAAAAGGGCCGAACTCGCTCAACATACCTTAAGCTCAAGGAACTGAAGAATAAATTCAAACCTCGAGTTGCTATAATCAAGGATGCTTTCGGCAGAATGTTAAAAGTATTAAAGGAAGATGGAAGGAATATACTGAGTCACTGTATCGAAAGGAATTGGAAGACACAGAAGAATTTCATGAAACAACATATAAGCAAGAGCCTATGATGATGAAAGAAGAAGTTCAGGCTGCTTTGAAGGAAATGGCAAAAAATAAGGCCCCAGGAAT
>NW_006399762.1:26578702-26579938 GCF_000299155.1 Elephantulus edwardii
CATTGCAGCAGTCACTGACTGTGTCAATCCACTTGGTCGAGGGTCTTCCTCTTCTTTTCCAACCCTCCACCCTTTCACGCATCAAGTCACTCTCCAAGGAACAGCCCCTCCTATCAATATGCCCAAAGTATGTGAGGCAAAGTTTCATCATCCTTACCTCCATAAAGCACTCCAGCTAACTTTCTCCAAGATTATATTTGTTTGTTCTTTTGACAGTCCTTAGGTTCAGTGCTTTTCTCCAACTCCACTGCTTAAAGGCATCAGTTCTTCTATCATCGCTATTCATTGTCCAGCTCTCAGATGCACAGCAAATGATCAAAAAGATTACAGCCTGAATCAGACACACCTTAGTCCTCAAACTGACATTATTACTCCTTAATAATTTGGAGAGGTCCCTAACTGCAGACTTTCCCATTGTATGCATGGGACAAAACAAGAAGCTGTGGTGATGAATAGTTAAGAGCTTGGTTGCTAACCTAAAGGTTGGTGGTTCAAATCCACCTAGTGGCTCCATAGGAGAAAACATCTGGTGTTCTGCTTCTTTGAAAATTGTTGTTGTTGTTGTTGTTGTATGCCATTAAGTCAGAACCAACTCATATTGCTGATGTGCCAGTGAATTTTCAGAGACAGTGAATCAACAGAAGGAGATTATTCATCTTCCTACAGCAGAGCTGCTGGTGGATCCTAATTGCATGCCTTCAGGCTAGCAGCCCAAACAGCCTAGAAAATCCTGTGGAGCAATTCCATGTTTTGCCACTGCTGTGAGTTGTCAAATCAGAACCAGCTCATAGCTGATTATCCAGGGGATTTTCAGAGGCTTGACATTATGTGGGAGGAGATTGCCCATCTTTCTCCAGAGAAGCAACTGGTGGATTATACTAGAAGGCATCTAACAGAAACAATCAAGGAAGAAACCAGAGTTCAAAGTAGTTCAATTGTACCCCAGAACCTGGAAAAACAAATTTTGAGTAGGAGGTCATATCAGAATGAGATGGCTTAAAAGTCTAGAAGAAATTACAAGCTTAGCTGTTTGCAGAAGTCAAACTCTTTATCTTGAAATTTTTGGGTTTTTAAAATTTTATATTAGTTTGTTTACACAATTAGTATACATTGTGTTTCACACTATCCTCCATTCACATTGTATTTCATACATTCTCTTTCATCCTGATTTATAAAATTAATCACCACTGGAATGTCTGCCATTACCCTGTCTATCCAGATTCCTGCTGGATCTTT
>NW_006399762.1:26581223-26596881 GCF_000299155.1 Elephantulus edwardii
CTTGCCTCTATTTATCACAATGCTTGTTTAATGGTCCAGTTGTGAGACTTATTTTCTTGATGTCAACGGCTATAGTCTTCGACCATATTTAGTAAGTGTCTGAAGTCTTCTTCATTTTGAGCAAGGAAAGTCATGCCATCTGTATAATGCAGGCTGTTGATGCGTCTTCCTCTAATCCTGATGCCACATTTCTGATTCATACAGTTCAGCTTCTTGATGATTTTCTGAACATAAAGTTTTAATGGATATGAAGAAAACACGCAATCCTGTCAGATGCACCTTCCCAATTTTAAACCATACATTATCTCCTGGCACAGAACATCCCATGGACAGTCATGAGAACAAACATATGTCTTGGAGAGGGTGCAGCCAGAGTGCTCTTTGTAGGCAAACATGATGAGGCTTCACCTCACATAACTGTGGACATGTTGCTAGGAGGTGCTATTCCTTGGAGAAGGACATGATGTTGGGAAGGGTGGAGGGTCAGCAAAGGAGAGGAAGACTCTCAATCAGGTGGATTAATACAGTAACTACAGCAACGAACTCTTATGTGTCAGGAAGTGTAGGGATGGTGCAAGATAGAAGAGGGTTCAGATCTTTTGTTCACAGGGTCGCTATGAGTCATGCTCAACTAGAGGGCACCTAACAACAACAACAACTGTTCAAATGATTGTTTCTTGATTTATGTACAATTCTACTTGAGTACAACAAAGTGTTTTATTATGTTTCACACAGTTGATTGCCTTTGCATATAACACACCCACTTATCACCATGGGGTCAGAACAAACTCATAGCTGACTTTCCAGAGAGTTTTGGAGGCTGTAACTCACATGAGGGGAGGAGATTGCTCTCCCCCTACGTTGGAGATATTGATGAATTTTAATTGCTTGCCTTTGGACTGAGAGACCCCTAATGAAACACAAGCGAATATTATTTCTGGTGCTCTCTGTACTTTTAAGTGACCCTGAATAACATTAATAGTATTGGGCAAGCATCACCAGTACTCATTGCCAAGTTTATTACCAGAAGCAGAAACTCAGTGCTTCCTAAAAATGACTTCTCCTTTCTACCTCCCTCCTAACTCTGGTAACCACTAATACACTTTGTTTCTATGTATTTGTCTCTTCTAGATGGATAATATGTGTGAAATCATTGAGTATTTGTCATTTTGGGATTGATTTGCTTCACTCAGCAAAATATTTTCAAGGTTCATCTATGCTCCCAGTACTGGATTTTGGATTTGTTTTTTTTTTAAATATTATTTTCTGTTCCTTCATAGAATGATGTCACTTTCTACACTTCAGAGACATAGGTTTATGTCATTTTTGTCTCATGACTGTATCTGTATTAATAATTTTGTTAGTAGAACACTATTTATTGAATGTTTATTTTAAGATATAGTATCATTGTATATCTAGAATGAATGTGCAGTCAATAGTAAGATTCTTTTAAAAAGCTAACTTTTAAATGAGGCTGCTAATAAGATTGTTATTGTTCTTGGCATGTGCCGTTGAGTTGCCTGCAACTCATAGCGACCCTATGTACAACAGCCCTAAATTCTGCTCTGTCCTGTGCCAATTGCACTGTCTCCAACACACCCATCTGCATTATCCCAGTCACTGAATCAACTCATCTCATCGAGGGTCTTCCTTTCCTGTGCTGTCTCTCCAATCTCCCAAACATGATGTCCTTGCAACATGTCCAAAGTAAGTCAGACGAAGCTTCAGAATCCTTGCCTCCAAGGAGCAGCCTGATCTCAACGTTCTCGAGGATGAACCTGCTCATTTTCTTAGCAGTCCATGGTATATCCAATATTCTTCTCCAACACCACAGCTCAAATGCATCAATTCTCCTGACATAGCAAGTGATTACAAAGACCATGGCCTATATCAGGTGCACTATAGTCTCCAGACTGACATCATTGCTCTTCAGTACTTTGGAGAGATCTCTGACAGCAGACTTGCCCAATGCAATTCATCTTTTAATTTCCTGGCTGCTGGTACCAAGAGTGTTGACTGTAGAGCCAAGCAAACTGAAGCTGTCAACAATCTCAATCTCTTCATCATCCATCATGATGCTGCCATTCAGCCTGGTGGTGATAATTTTTGTTTTCTTGATATTGAGCTTCAGTTTATATTGAAGGCTGCAGTCCTTGACCTTCTGCAGCAAGAGCTTCAGGTTCTCGTCAGTTTCAGCAAGCAGTGTTTTGTCATTCGCATAACACAGATTGTTCATGAGTCTTCCTCCAATCCTGATGCCACATTTTTCCTCAGAGAGCCCAGCCTCCTGGATAATCTGTTGTGCATATAGGTTGAAAAGATACGGAGATAGGATACATCCTTGGTGTACACCCTTCCCAATTTTGAACCATACAGTGTTCCCTTACTCTGTTCCGACAACTGCCTCCTGGTCCAAGAATAGGTTTCACATAAGCATGATCAAGTGTTCTGGGATTCTCATTATATTTAGAGTTAGCCACAGTTTGTTGTGATCCAAATAGTCAAATGCCTTTGCATAGTCAATGAAACACAGATAGATATTCCTCTGGTACTCCCTGCTTTCAGCCAAGATCCATCAACATTAGCTATAATATCCCTAGAACTATGGCCTCTTCTAAACCCAGCCTGCACTTCAGGCAGTTCTCTGCTGATGTGCTGTTCCAGTCATTTTTTTTTTATAATCTTCATCAGAATCTTGCTTGCGTGTGATATTAATGATATTATTTGATCATTTCCACACTCTGTTGAATCAGCTTTCTTTGGAATGGGAACAGATATCAAACTCTTCCAGTCAGTTGACCAGGGGGTTGCCCTCTAAATTTTCTGGCACAACTTGATGAGCAATTTTAGGGCAGCATCTGTTTGTTTAAATATATCAATTGGCATAATTCTTTCAGAGCAACTTGAACTTCCTCCTCCATCACCACAAGCTCTTGCTCATGTGTTATTTCATGAAATTCTTCTCTGTCCGCCAATTACTTTTGGTACAATGACTCTATATACTACTTTCATCTCCTTTTAATACTTCCTGGCTCATTTCGTATTCTGCCCAAGTCATCCTTGGGTTTTGCAACCTGAGGCTTGAATTTGTTCTTCAGTTTCTTGAGCTTAAAAAATGCTGAGCGAGTTTGGCTGCTTTGATTTTCTGACTCCAGCTCTTTGCACATTTCATTGTAAAACATTAATTTGTCTTAACTGTTAATTGTCTCTCCTTAATTGATATTTGTCTTAATTGTCTTTACTTTGTTAATAAGACTAGCATTTGTCTAAAGACCTTCTCGCATAACTTACATTTGTTGGGCTTATCTCCTGTGTGAACTCTTTTGCGGGTAGCTAAGGATGAGGAATGATGAAAGGTTTGTTCACATATATCACACTCCATTGTGGGTCCTTAGATATACAGTCAGAGATAAGGAATTACTAAAATCTTTTCAACATTCTTTATATTTATAGGGCTTAGCTCCACTTTAAGGTTTCTTAAGTAATGAATGGTATGGATAGATTTCCAAAAGTTTCTTTTGGACATACTCATGTGTCTGAAAGTTTGAGAAAATACAATAATTTTCCCCACATTTGTTACATGTGGAATCTATACCTGGACTAGGAGGCTGTTGTGTGAATAGAGTAACAATGTATAGTTTAAAATTGAGAAGCGAGTGAGTCAGGGTTGTATTCTCTCTCCATACCTATTCAATCTGTATGCTGAGCAAATTATTGGAGAAGCTGGACTCTATGAAGAGGAATGTGGTGGCATCAGTATTGGAGGGAGATTCATCAATAAGCTGCATTATGCAGATGACATAATCTCACTTGCTGAAAGTGGGGAGGATTTGAAGCATTTGTTGCAGAATATCAAGGAATGCAGCCTTCAGTATGGATTGCATCTCAATGTAAAGAAAATGTCAAGATCTTACCACTGGACCAATAGGCAGTGTCATGATGGATGGAGAGGAGATTGAAACTGTCAACAGCTTCATCTTGCTTGGATTCACAATTAATACCCTTGGTACCAGCAGTCAGGAAACAAGGAAATTATCTCCAAATTATTGAGGAGTAATGATGTCAATTTGAGGATTAAGATGTGTCTGATTCAGGCCATAGTCTTTCTGATTACTAGCTATGCATCTGAGACCTTGACAGTGAATATGGTTGACAGAGAAAGAACTGATGCCTTTGAGCTGTAGTGTTGGAGAAGAGCACTGAACACCCATTGATGGCCAGGAGAACAAACAGCTAAGTCTTGGAGAGGGTGCAGCCAGAGTTCTCTTTGGAGGCAAGAATGATGTAGTTTCACCTCACATACTTTGGGCATCTTGCTAGGAGGGGCTATTCCTTGGAGAGGGACATGATATGTGAAAGGGTGGAGAGTCAGCGAAGCAGAAGAAGACCCTTGACCAGGTGGATTGACACCATGACTGCTGCAACGGGCTCTTGTGTGCCAGAAAGTATGAGGATGGCACAGGATAGAACAGGGTCAGATCTTTTGTTCATAGGGTCGCTATGAGTCGTACTTGGCTTGATGGCACCTGACAACAACAGGTGTTATATGTCAATAAAAATGTTTCCTTAAAGAAAAGTGTGCCTCTTTGTAGGCCCTAAGCCTCTTTCTGACAGAGCCTACTGATGATATACGTGAACCCAATTTCAGGATCATGGTTTTCCTTAAAAAAAAAAAAAAAGCAAATACTAATGTTAATTAGAGTCTTCAAGAACCGAAGTATTGAGTGTCATACAAGGAGAGGTCAAACCAAGATTATAGTAATTAAAAAGACTAGAATATTATCACATGACTTAAGATGAGCAAATGTGTTATTGAAGGCATTTGACAGAGATACTTAAAAGAGCCCTGGAATTTATAAAACCACAAGTAACTCATAACATATAAGGTATGTGACTTCTGGATTCTTTTGAGAATGAAAGAGTCTGAATTTTCAATGGGGTCTTTAAGTCACTGTGTCTTATCAGTAATGATACTGACAGCATCTAATAATGTCAATTGACTGAGAGCATAGTTAGCAAAAGTACCTCAAAGATTGTCTTCTCATGGGTTTCTAAGACTATGCTTTAAAGAATCTACTAAATGCAGTTACTGCATATCATTATCGCTATGTGCCATCTAGCTGGCTCCAAGTCAGAGCAAACCTACAGACGACAGAATAAAACATTGCCTCGTTCTCACTATACTCCAAACCATTGCTCTGTTTGAAATCATTGTTGCAACAACTGTATCAATCCACGTCGCTGAAGGTCTTCTAATCTGTGATCGTTTACCTTACCAGACACTGGTAAAGAACTGGTTTATCCCACTGACAATCCCAGAGTACATGAGATGAAGTCTAAGCATCTAAGGAACATCCTGGCTGTATTTCTTTCAAGACAGGTAAGTCTGCTGATATTGTAGCCTGTGGTATAATCAGTATTCTTCAGCAATGCTAGAATTCTAATGCAGCAATACTTATTTATTGTCCAGATTTCATATAAATGCATATGTTGCAATGTTGGTTTTGGGTGCCACTGAATCTACTATGACTCATTGTGATCCTATGAACAAAAGATTGAAATCTTGATCTATCCTGGACCATCTTCACCGTCTCTGCTATCCATGCATAAGTTAATAGGTACTTTAAAGTCAAGTATGACTCATAGAGCCCTGTGAACAGCAAATGTGAACCTTGTCCTATCCTGTGCTGTCCTCATCATCTCCAACATCCTTGAGGGCACTGTTGCAGTCACCATGTCCACCCATCTTGTTGAGGATCTTCCCTTCACTCAATGACTATCTCCTAAGCATGATGTCCACGCCCAGAGTATGTGAGATGAAGCTTCACCATCCTTGACCCTAAGGAGCACTCTGGCTGCACTTTCTCTAAGACCATGTAAGGCAACTACAATTACCATAGCTTGGTTCAGCCAGACCTGAATTCTGACGGTTATATCTGTTCTTTTTAACACTTTAAAGAGATCTTTCCTAGCAGATTTCTTTAATGCCATACATTTGATTTCTTGACTCCTGATTCTTTGTGTTGATTGTGTATTCGAGTAAAATTAAATTCTTGACAATTTCAATCTTCTTATGACTTTGATTATTTATCATTGCTAGTATTTTTGTTTTCCTTGTGGTAAGATACCTATACTGAAAGCCACATCCTTTTGTTTCCTTTTCCACTACCATCAAGTTGATTCTAACTCATGGTGACCTCCATCAGGTTTCAATGGTTTCTCACAATTTTCACTGTGGCATATTAACAAATGAAGTTCCTGAAAGCTTTAATCCACACCATTAAGCCCAATCCTACTTTCAGGAGGCAGCTCTTTCCCAGACATATTTTGAATGTCTTTCAATCTGAAGAATTCATTTGCTGGCACAATATCAGACAATATTATGTTTCTATCTTTAAGGTTTTCAATGTTGTTGTTATGTGCCATCGAATTGCTTGCAACACATAGCAACACTATTTTCAACAGCTATGAAGCCTGCTCTGTTCTGAGCCAGTCTCACTGATTCTGACACACCTACCCCATAACCCCAGTTACTGTGTCAATTCATCTCATCTGGGGTCTTTTTCTGTCCCCTGTCCCCCTACTCTTCTGAGCATGATGCCCTTCTCCAAGGACCAGTCTCTCCAGGTCACATGCCCAAAGTGTGTTGAATGGAGCTTCAAACTCCTTGTCCCCAAGGAGCAGCCTGGTTTCACCCTCTCTAGGGCAGACTGTTTGTTCTCTTGGTAGTCCATGGTATGTTCAATATTCTTCTCCAGAATCACAATTCAAAGGCATCAATTGTTCTTCTATCACCCTTAGTCATTGTCCAGCTCTGATGCATAGCAAGTAATTGTGAAGACCATGGCCTGGATCAGGCAAATCTTAGTCTCCAGACTGACATTATTGCTTCTCAGTACTCTGGAGAGGTCACTGATAGCAGATTTTCCCAGTGCAATTTGCCTTTTGATTTCAGGCTTGGAGAAAGATTCATCAACAACCTGTGTTATGCAAATGATAAAACCTTGCTTGCTAAAACTGAGGAAGACTTGAGGCATTTGCCACAGAAGGTCAAGAACATTGAAGGCTCAACATCAAGAAAACAAAGGTTCTCATGACTGGGCCAATTGCCAGCATTATGACAGACATGAAGAGATTGAGATTGTTAACAGCTTCAGCTTGCTTGTCTTCACAATCAATTCTTGGTACCAATAGCCAGGAAATCAAAAGATGAATTGCATTAGGACAATCTGCTATCAGGGATCTCTCCAGAGTACTGAGAAGCAATGATGTCAGTCTAGAGACTAAAGTGTACCTGATCTAGGCCATGGTCTTTGCAATTACTTGCTATACATCAGAAAGCTAGACAAAGACTATGGATGATAGGCAAATTAATGCCTTTGAATTGTGGTCCTGGAGAAGAGTGTTGAATATACCATGGACTGCTAAGAGAACAAACAGGTTCATCTTGGAGAGGGTTAAACCATGCTGCTCCTTGGAGGCAAGGATTCTGAAATTCTGTCTGACATACTTTGGACGTGTTACAAGAAGGGACCAGTCCTTGGAGAGGGACATCCTTGGGAGGGTGGGGAACAGTACAAGAGAGAAAGACCCTGAATGAGGTGGATTGATTCAGTGACTGTGCACAGGATAGAGCAGGGGTCAGAGCTGTTGTACTACACATGGTTGCTATGGGACACAAGTGACTTGAGAGCACTTAACAACACAACTATTCACATGTTCAGTATATTGTACCATTGTTGTTGTTAGGTGCCACTGAGTCCTCTACAACTCACAGAGATCCCATGAACAATGGATATGGATCTGGCCCTGGCCATATCTTGTGCCATCCTCCGCATCTCTGATAATGTGCACCCATTCTTCCAGTCACTGTCAGTCCATTTGGCTAAGGATTTTTCTCTCTTACTCTGAACCTCTACCTTTCCAAGCATGATTTCCTTTTTTAATGGCTGGCCCCCCTTGACAATATGCCCATAGTATGTGAGATGAAGCTTCACCATTCTTGCCTCTAAGAAGTACCTTGGTGCTATGTCCTCTTCTATCATCCATTAAGAAAGCAAGCGGTCATTACAAGAACTAAGATTAGGAAGAAAGGCCTGGAAATCTATCCAGGAAAATGAGTCAATGTAAATCCTATGGATTACAACATTGTCAGGTTTACTATTGGAGGGTAAGGTCCCTTAGATTCAAAGGCACTCAGCTACACAATGACTTCTACAGAGGAATCAAACTTACTAACAATCAAGAAGATAGATAGTAGAGGAATGGACACTATTGTTTTTCTTTTAAAAAGAGCTATCATCAGTCATAGCCAATTCAACAGAAGCTAATATAACATCTTTTTGTGAAGATATTCACCAAAAACTCCCTCCTTTATTTCCTAACAATATCATTGTGGTAAAGTGAAGAATCATGCAAACAAACTCAAAACACCAGACATGACACATTCTGTTAAAAGTTTAATAAAAGCATCAAACTTACACTGCAAATGAGGACTAACAGATGTGAGGCAGACTTGTAAAACAAAGTTCAATTATTTTCACATTTCAGGTAAAATGAAAAGTGCAAAATTATAAAATGCTAACATAATTGAGAAAAGCACTGACAGCTCTTTTAGCAATTTACCTTATAAAGAGTTTTTTTAAAGTGCTACAGTTTGAGGCATTGCATTTCAAAGTTTAACGCAAATCTAATTTCTAAATAATCCCACACAAAGCGGGGACTTTTTTCCCCCTCATGTTAAAAACTCTTTGGTTACCCAAGATCCACTGTTCTCAGGTGAATTCAACCCGTGGCACCCTATGGGACAGAGCAGAATTTCCCTAAGTCTTCCCAAGGCTGTCAGTCTTTACAGAAGCAAACCACCACATCTTTCTCCAGAAGAGTGGCGAGTGGATTCAAACTGCTGACCACCTAGGTAGCAACTGGGTGCTTTGGCCATTGTACCACCAGAGTCACCCATTATTCATTTCATAATGTGGGAAATGCAAGTAAACACTGAAAAGTAATAACTTGCTAATGCTAAATCATCAGCGCAATGTGAGAGCACATGAACTCATACAGTAGAAACATCACATGTCCATGATGTGCTATAATCAGACACACACTGTGTCATCTAAAATCTACCCCCCCTTCTTTAATCACTCTTGGTTCCTCTGCATTTAGTCTTGTAGTTTTTATTTTATGAATAACAAAAAATCTTCAAGGCACCTAAAGAATAGCCCGTGTTTCCTTTATCCTATGTTGAAAATGTTTAACTATCAAAAGAAAAAGAGCAGCACAATAGATAATTTAAAAAATGAAACAAACCAGCAAAAACCAAAACCTGGGTCAAAGAGTCAGTCAGGGTTTTGCTTAGCTAACATAGTTATTTTCTAATTTTTAAAATTAGGCAGAAATTATTTCTATTCCTTAAACATGCAGCAGAAGACAGCCTAGGTATGTGCTAAATTAAAGGGAAATCTGAGCCTTGTACTTGAAACTTAACTGCGTGCACTAAGGTCTGACTACCCAGAGTGTGGCTGACTTGTGGAAAACGGCAAAGTCAGAGGTGTGGAGTGACGAACTGCATGGATGTTGCAAGTCCTCTTGTCTTGTCTGTAGACCTGGACAGATGGTAATCCACAGAAGGCTTGCTAACAGATGTGCTCCACTTCAAAGCTGTGTCTCTCCCCTTTCACTTATTTCTCAAAGTCCCGACCCCTCCAGCTCTTTTATTCCCTTTTCTCCTGTAGCTGGAACAGCATTCATTGTTTCCCTCCTTCAGGAAATTAAGAAAGAGGCCTTTTATTTGCTTAGGAGCCTCTCGTGGCATAATCTGCAAGAGTCACGCTTCTGACTCAGACAGTGCCTCTCTGGTGATTCAAAACTACCAGCAGCTTCGTGGGAGAAAGACGGGCAATCTCCTCCCGTGCAATTTACATCTTCTCCAAACCTGCTGGTGGGTCAGCTAGGAGTCAGTTTGGATTCGGTGGTCTAAGTTTTATTACATTTTTTAAATTTACTTTTGTCTCCAGCTGTCCCAGCTGCATCCAAACTTGAACATGGGTCATAATTGTAAGTTTTCTTAAAATGGTTGTTTTAAATGATGAACAGAAGTCTAGTAATTTAAAAAAAAAAAAATACAAAACTTGCTTAAATTGACATTAACAGGTAACATACACAGATGTTTGTTATCGTTAAGCAATAAAATTATAGTCTACATTTAGTCAAATAGGGTTGATTTCCTCCTTAAGTGCATTTCTTAATAACGAGCCTGGTGGTGCAACAGTTAAGTGCTTGGCTGCTAACTGAAATGTTGGTGATTAAAACCCTGTCCATGCTCCTGAGTAGAAAGATGTAGAGATGAGGTTTTGTAAAGATTACAGCCAAGAAAACTCTGTTAGATACTTCTATACTGTCACATGGTGGCCGCTAGGAACCTGAATCAACTTGATGGCACTTAATAATACTTCTTAACAGTCATTCCCATGTGGACGAGGCACCTGCTAAAAGCAAGGCACTGTGATGGGGGGTGGGGGAGGACCCACACAAGTCCTCACCCAAGCTGCTCAGTCTGGGATGGAGATGGACACACTTACAACAACGTGAGGCAGAAGTGTTGCCTGCTATGGAATTGAGTGGTAGCAGTAGAGAGACATGGTCCAGGAAACGCTCCAGTCAAAATATGGGAGGTTTGAAATCCAGCAATGGTACCTTTGAACTATGCGTTTCCACCTCTCTAAGTTTCAGTTTCAACAGCATCCTCTTCATTGGGTTTCTGTAAAAATGTTAACTATGTCTAGAAGAAAAGCACTGGTTATGGTGCCAGCATGAGGGAGAAGTCAAAACAAAGTTGCTCATTTTACTACCTTGATTAACTTCTACTGCAGGAAAGGTCTACTCATTCTTTGTAGAATGGTTTTCAGAAGCAGCATCCCTGTTGGGGCAAATATTGGCACACTGAGCCAGACAAATCTTCACTATATAGGCCTCCTCTGATGCTGTGGGACACTTAGTGCCCTGGCTCCCAGAGCAGCCCAGATGTACTCCCTTCACTGTGATTAAAAAAAAAAAATCCAACGCAATTCCAAAAGTTCTCCTTGGGGCCAAGGGGTTAGAGAAGTACTCTTCTAAAGGCATCATTTTTATTACAAAATAATTTAGTTCCTTTAATAAACAGAATTACTTTCTGTCTTCAAGCCCATTAAAGGATGAGACTTGTTAAGTCTAACGGCATGAAGAATGAAAAATAAATGTTCAGTATCATTTGAAAGAACCCTTCCCCAATGAATTCCTGTATCAAAATTTATGACTTTTAAACCATTCAGGGTTCAAGTCAAAACTCATAGCTTCACAAGTCAAGTCAGCAGAAAGCAATTTTGGCAGAAAGCTACTTTTCAAACAAACCTGCTGTCAGTGTAATTGATATAGAGGACTGCTGTGTAACTGTAACTAATATCCTTATGGGAGGTTTTTACTCTTTAATTTATTCTCTCTTTAACATAGTGGACAAAGGTCTGCTTTACTCCATGTTCACAGAAACTAAAATCTGAAACAAAAAAAGAAACAATTACAAGTCTGAAAACCAGCATAGGTACCTGGGCTGAGAAAAGCTCTATTCACCATAATCTAAACCCTTATCTCTCTCTCTGACCATGTATTCAGACTTGAACACACTTGACGCCATGAAAGGTCATACAACATTCCATTCTGAATTTTCTCTCTGGAACCAAACAGTGTTTTGGCAATGCCAGAAAAGGCACAAGGCGTATTACCTTTTTTGGTGCTGAGAGGTAGAGAGAAGGCAAGTTATATCCCTTGCATTTTACGGATGGGATGACTGAGGCACAGAGAAATGAGAAGAAATGCTTGTGGATAGAAGCCATTGGGTCTAAAAGCCAGATCTCTCGCTTCCCAAAAAGGTACTCTGGTCCTTTTGCCCAAAATTACAGACACGGAAATGGCCAGTGTGTCCAGCTGAGGGTTACTTAGAAACGAAACTCTTGTTGAGTGTTACTCTTTCCAATCTTTCTTTTCTTTGAGTCTAACAGAATCCACCATATTGTTACTGTTAATCACAAAGGAAAATATGTTCAGGACATATATACCTGCTTACGATCTCTCTCTGGCGACTTTCTTCATCTTTTTGAAGCGATGATATTGAATGGATGTGGTGCTAAAGTCAGGCCAAATCTTCCTGTGAGGACAGGCTTCTTAGAATCCTTTGGTAAGGTGAATGTGAAACTCTGCATTAGGCTCACAAACATCAGGAATAATTCCATCTTTGCCAGCTGCTCTCCCATACACACCCGCTTCCCTACAAAGGAGTTCATGAAAAAAGGTTAGATTCTATCCATTATATCAGAAAGAACAAATTTACACAAAATAGCTAAATATGAAAGTTTAAATGAATATATAGCTTGAAAAGAAAATTGTTACATATATCACAAAGCTTCCCATAATACATGCTCATCTTAAGAATTCTTAAATATCAATTACATTTTGACTTCTACTCATATAAACCTAGCCTATTCCCAGACAGGAACAAGAGACCAGATCCACTGTGGCAGGCTACTCTGTCTTCTCAATGACTTTTCTTTACTTTTACTTAGAAGGTTAAGAGGGTAAAAAGTCAGATGTGGATCTCTGGAACCTTCCTTTTCTACAAAAAGAATCCCACATATTTTGACCTGATATTGTTGTTTTTTTTTCTTGTTATTATGTGCTATTGAATTGGAACTGACTGACAGTGGACTCTCTTGGGGGTTTCCAGAGGCTGTAAATAGTAGGGGAGGAGACTGCTCATCTTTCTCCCTTGGAACAGCTGGTGGATTCAAATGGCTTACTTCTGTTTGGCAATAAAACCCTTTACCCACTAGGCTACCAGAGAGACCCACCTTGTCACCCACCAGCCCAGCAGAAAGACAGAGGATGCTCTTCACCCCAGTGGTTGTCCGGACACTAACAATCACCTGCAAATCAAACTACTCTGAAAAGAAGATTTCTGGAAACATTACAAATTTTAAAACTAACAGCTTTCACTTTGTTTTTTAAAATCTGGAGTGAACACGTTGAATATGCATTATCTCCATTTACCTCAGCTTAGCTTTCCAAGAAAGAATCAATCTGAAGACAAACACACACAAATTCCTGTAGTGCTACTTGTCTACTGATATAATTTAAAAGACGTTTAACTGACCGATCCCAAAAGGGATGAAGGTTTCTTTTTTACAAACTTGTCCTTGATCGTCCAGAAATCGGTCAGGGGAGAACTCATTTGGTTTCTCCCAGATGGCTGGGTCTCTATGTACTGACCACAGGTTGGGCACAATCATGGAGCCTTTGGGGATGGTGTACCCTTGGAGCACTGAAACAGACAAACAGGAAAACACAGGCTCGATCAACAGGATTTAACTAACAGCCCTCCCTGCACCAAACTCAAACCTACTGCTGTGAAGCTGATTCCAATGCACAGTGCAATTCTCCCTAACCACCATTATCTCAAAAAGAAGGAAAGAAGGCAGGGAGGATATCTAGTTTACATACTTAGCATCTTAACTCATCTTGAGACTAAATACTGAGGTTCTTGAGGACAGGGGCAGGCCTTTATTGATTGGCATCATCCAATATACTTCCATTTTCCAGTCTGAGCCACAGCAGAGAAAGGGCCTGGAGTAGTGGCACTAAGGTTGATTACACTCCTCCATTGGGGTAAGAAGGGCCCGCTGAGAACTCTCTTTCCCTCACAGAGAAAACAGCAGGTCTCACCCTGCCCTGCTCCCTGTGGTACCCTAGAGTTGTACCCCTCTCCTACTGGCCAAAGGAGAATTCTCTCCGTCCTTCTCTCCACCTGATGGAGGTCACAGCTGCCCGTTCACCTGTATCCTAATGGCTGGAGGGTACCATCCTCCTTGGTTCGTTCTTAGAACCATTTTGGTGTTATCTCCAGCGACACTGTCAGGGGATGGCATGTGCACTCCACAAACATCCCCCTCCCACCAAATGATGCCACTCAGTGCATGGGTGATGTTGAATTAAATCAGCCCCCAAAACATTACAATGTGAATGTGGAAACAAATAATAAAGCATTCCAGAAGAACTATCCCTATGAGTTCAATTTCCTAGGACTTTGGATGAGCTTTCATAATAGTTTACAGAATATTTTGTGTCCACAAAAATTATGTCAACTGAAGTAAATTAAAGAGAGGTTCGGGGAAGTCAAAACTAGCTTTTTGTAGGCAGCAAGCCAGTGTGAGCCTTAAATGGTACCCAAGAAATACTGGACACGTGTATTTAATTGGCACCCAAGCAACTTATATGATCTAAAGCCTTAAGATTGTTTAACAATGTGATGAGCTGTCTCTAGAGGCGGCAGACTCTGGTACTCAGAGATGCTCAAAGGGAGTATGGGTGGCTACCTGCATACCGAAGACATGATCAGACAGTTTTGCAGACAACAGAAATATGTGGCCACAGAATCACATGGGGTCTTGTAATGACACAATAAATTATCTCACAGCAAGGGGGACATTTATAAAACATACAGTATTATATAGTTTAGGGATCAGAGTGGATAGACTCAAGATCAAATTTGGATTCCTGTGGATATGATTTAACCTTCTTTGGCTTTAATTTGATGGTCTGTTCCACAATCTACACCTGGTTTAGGTTTCACTGCTGACAGTGAACGTCTCCAGCGAGTCCTTGCACAGATGTAATCGATCTGATTCCTGTGCATCCTGTCAGGTGACATCTATGTGTATAGTCTGCATTTGTTTCTTATAAAAAAGTTATTTGGTATGAAGAAATAATTGCTTGTGCAGAATTCTGTCATTCTATCCCCAGCCTCATTTCTGTCACAAAGTCTGTATTTTCCGACTACTTTCTGATTCCCAACTTTCGCATTCTAGTTACTCATTATTATTAACACATCTTGGTTATGTTCGATCAATTTCTAACAGCAACTGTTATTAGAGATCATCTATTTCCTCCTCTTTGGCTCTGATGTTGGTGCATACATTTGAATGATAGTGGTATTAACAGGTCTTTCTTGTATACAAATGGGTATTATTCTGTCACTCACAATATTGTTTTTCAAGATGAATCTAGAAATGGCCTTTGTAACTATGAAAGTAACTGTTTTCTTCTTATCTTTTCACCTCTAGCATAGTAAATCATGATCATTGAATTCAAAATGTCCCATGCCAATCCATCTCATTTCATTAACGTTGTTGTTGTTATGTGCTGTTGAGTTGCTTGAGACTCATAGCGACCCTATGTACAACAGCCCTAAATTCTGCTCTGTCCTGTGCCAATCGCACTATCTCCGTACACCCATCCCGATTACCCCAGTCACTGAATCAATCCACCTCATAGAGGGCCTTCCCCTCCTGTACTGTCCCTCCATCCTACCAAGCATCTCCAAGGACCAGTCCCTCCTTACAACATGTCCAAAGTATGTTAGACAAAACCTCAGAATCCTTGCCTCCAAGAAGCTGCCCGGTTTAACCCTTTCGAGGATGAATCTGTTTGTTTTCCTAGCAGATGGACAGAGTACCCTCAATATTCTTCTCCAGCACCACAGCTCAAAGGCATCAATTCTCCTTCTATCCTCCCTAGTCACTGTCCAACTCTCTGATGCATAACAAGTGATTGCAAAGACCATGGCCTGTATCAG
>NW_006399762.1:26596984-26639388 GCF_000299155.1 Elephantulus edwardii
AAGCTGTGAACAATCTCAAGCTCCTCACCATCCATCCTGATGCTGCCAATTCAATTGGTCCAGTGGTGAGAATCTTTGTCTTCTTGACATTGAGCCTCAATCCATATTGGAGGCTGCAGTCCTTGACACTCTGTCAATATTTATGCAATTGGAAGCACCATCATAGATGGAGAAGAGATTGGTGTTGTTAACAATTACAGCTTGCCAGAGGCTCACGGTTCGAATCCACCAGATGCTCTGCCGGGGAAGGAGGGACAATCTCCTCCTGTACCAGTCAGATCGGATTTGACGGTACACTCACACAAAAATAGAAAAAACAAAACAAAACAAAACAATTACAGCTTGCTCAGCTCCACAATCAACACTCTTAACACCAGCAGTCAGTAAATCGAAGACGAATTGCTCTGGGAAAATCTGCTGTCAGGGACCTCTCCAGCGTAGTGAAAAGCAATTAACATCAGTCTAGTGACTAAGGTGCACCTAATCCAGGCCATGGTCTTCACAATTACTTGCTGTACATCCGAAAGCTGGAGAATGACTAAGGATGACAGAAAAAGAATCAATGCCTTCAAATTGTGGTGCTGAAGAAGAGTCTTGAAAATACCATGGACTGCAAAGAAAACAAAATGCTTTTCTTGGAGAGGGTGAAACCAAGTTACTCCCTGGAGGCGAGGATTTTGAAGCTCCGTCTCACACACTTTGGACACATGGCCAGGAAAGGCTGGCCCTTGGAGAAGGACACATGACTGGAAGAGTGGGAGGACAGCGCAGGAGATGAAGACCCTGGATGAGAGGGACTGACACAGTAACTGGGACAATGGGGGTTGGTGTGTTGGAATTAGTCAGACTGGCTCAAGACAAGGCAGGCTTCAGAGCTGCAGCACATAGGGTCGCAGGAAACTTGACAGCACATAACACCAACACAAACCACAACAACTTATTATATGACAAAATTCTAGTTACATAACATTTTATAATACAGATTTCTAAAAATTGTAGTAGTAAAATTTCTAGCTAAAAATCTTTAATTTCATATTTAGAGCAGCTCTTCTGTCCCCCAAACAGATTAGACTTTTGTCAATTTTGGAGTTACTTCTGCCCACATCACCAATCTGAATTGTATGTTAAGAGTGTTGTTACTCTCTTGCGTTTGAGTCAGAAATAACCCATAGCTGATCCTCCAGCAAGTCTTCAGAGGCAGTTAATTGCACGGGAGGAGACTTCCCGACCTTCTCCCATGAAGTAGATGGTGAGCTAATTATAAGAAAGGGGTGCAGAAAGACCAGTAGACTAATCATGAACACTAGAGGGCTGAAACATTCTTTCTCTCAGCTGTCCATCAGTTTCTCTGACATTTGACAACTAAACACAGCTCTCTTGAACTTCCCTGAATAAGGGGGCTGGCCTTCCCTCAAAGGCATTCAGAGGAGGAGGAACCTGGACTTGCCTGTTTTCTCTGAAGTCATGTGAGGAATGGAGAGTGGTACCACCATGGTCAGCCTCTGCACCTCCATGATGGTGGCCTCTGTGTAGGGCATCTGGACCTTGTCAGTGAGGGAAGGGGCTCGGTTGAGACCAATGACTTTTTTTATTTCTTCATGAACCTTTTCTATACAGGAAGGGAAAGAAGAAGACAAAAGCAGAAGAGAGGTGAGACTGTCTTCCTATGCACCCTTCTGATCACCACTCACACAGCAATGCTAAGTTCATAGCATGTTTGATTGAGCCTCGGTGGAGCAAAACATTAATCAGAGACCTCACCTACAGACAGCTAGCCCCAGAGAGCAAGTGACATTGACTCTGTATGCAGATTAGAAGAGGTAGACAAAGAAGGCATTCTCAGGCTAGAGCACCCTGGACTATAATCTCTCATGTGACTGTTTACTGACCCCGCATGCAGACTGTTGTAGGTGTGGTAGCTCACGTAGCCCCCAAAGAATCTTGGCTTTTGGTATTGAATCTTTGTTTTAGTCCCTCCTCACTGTGTACTGGAGTAACTAACAGAATAAGGCAGAAGCGATGACATGCCATTTTTTTTAAAATTTTATTATTTGTGTGTACCGTCAAATCCGATCTGACTGGTACAGGAGGAGATTGTCCTTCCTTCCCCGGCAGAGCATCTGGTGGATTCGAACCGTGCGCCTCTGGGATTGTAGTGCAGCTTCTTGCCACTAGGCCACCAGAGCTCCCCGACATGCCATTTTTTAGTGTAGATTATAAAAGATATTGCAGTGTACCTATAATGTGTTACAGTAATAACAATTCTTTTTAAATGATGAAATTTGGAAATAATCTGCTATTCAGAAAGAGGTAAGTAATGCAAGTAGGCAAATCCTATCTAGGGCAGGCAGGATAATGACTTCCCAAAGGTTTACACACCTTAATCCTCTTACCTGGCAAGAGAGACTTTCTTTGCAGGTGTAAATTAAAGACCATGCAATGTGGAGCTTACCCTGGAGTATCTTGGTGGGCTCAGGTTAATCACATAGGTATGTGAAATCAGAAAATTGCTCCCAGTGTAGTTCAAAGTCAGAAAGAGATGTGATTACAGAAGAATGGAGAGGTAAGACTAAGAGATAAAGACAGATGCCTTTAAAGGTTGAGGGGAAAAGACATGAGGCAAAGACTGTGAGTGACCTCAACAAGGTGGACACCAGAAGGAAATGGATTTTTCTCTACAGCCTTCAGAAAGGAATGCAGTCTTGCCAACATCTTGATGTAGCCTAGTATGTGTCAAATTTCTAAATGATTGAACTGTAAGATCCTAAGTTCTTGCCACTAAATGTGTGATCACTCCTTACAGAAGCAATTGAAAATTAATATAGCACCCCTCCCTCCATTCATCCACATAAATTACATTCACTTGTGGTCACTTTGAGTTGTCTATGACTCCATGCATGTACCACCACCACCAACATAGAGAGGGCTCTGTGGGCCTGGTGGATAGGAAGTTATGCTACCAAATCAAAGGTGGGTGATTTTAATCTGTGGCATTCAGGTCTGGTTTTAATTGTTTTTTTTGTCAAACATTCTTCTAAGTGGTCTAACACTGGTCTGTCCACTTGCTGTACAGAAGTAACTTGTGGTTGCTGTGATGCTGAATGCTGTGACACTGATGCATCAAACGTGATAATGGTTACCCATGGTGGACAGTGTTTGCTGGAGCTCCCCGACTTAAAAAAGCTTGGAAGCAGGAGTGGCATTCACTTTTGAAATAGCTTGCCTTTCTGGAAACCCTATGAACTTGGAGAAATGACGAAAGTTAAACAAATGTTCAGGTCTTTTGTTCATAGCATCGCTATGAGTTATCTATGATTCGAAGGCACTTAACAACAACAATATTGGTGTTGACTAGTGGAACTAGTTATGTGACCCTGTGAGAGTCACAAAACTTCTTTGGACTTTTGTTCTCCATTTTAAAAAAAGGTGCATGAATTCAGACGATTCATTCAGCTCTGAAAATCTTGTCCTTCTCTAAAGATCTTTCTCTGCCACAAATTTCAGAACCAGACCTGGAGATATTTAAAGCAAGGCAAACAAGTTATCACATCAGTCTCACTGTTTTAAAAAAAAGGTCTTTCAACTCTCTGTGAGATGCAAGTATTTCCATTTTACTTTCAAGCCTGAAGATAGTGCTTAGTGCTAGCAGACCAGAATCAATGATGTTGTTGATCCTAATTGTGGCTTTATCTTAAAAGAAGGAAACATTTTTACCTTGAACATCAGGGTGCAATGACATATACAGAAGGCACCAAAGTATAGAGTTAGTTGTGGTATCAGTCCCAGCAATGAAGAGATCCCCAATAGTATAAAGCAAGTAATCTTCATTAAAACTACTGTTACTATTGATTTTCTTTTCTTCTTCCATGTGGAGAAGGTACATGTCTATGAAGTCCTGAGGGTTCTCTACATCCAGAGACTCTCGATGCTCTTTGATGATTTTTTTAAGAAAAATGGTCATATCTTTTTCAATTTGCCTTAATTCCTTAAATGGTCCAAAGGGAAGGTAATAAAGCCAAGAGCATATGTTTATTAGGAGAACTTGGTTGTTCAGACAGATTTCTAACCCTCGTGACATAAAATGAAGCATCTTCTTAAACTCACTGTTGGTGTAGTCAAAACGCTGGGAAAAACACATGGAGCAAATGATGTTGGAGATGGCATTGTGGACAATGGGGAAAGGGCTAAAGGGGTTTTCTCCATGCTTCTGCATTTCCTCTTTCACATATTTGAACTCTTCAATAATCTTGGGTTCCAAGCTCAGCTTTCCCAAGCCAAAATGACGAAGAGTTGAATGAGAGAACTTCCTCTGTTGTTTCCAGACTGGACCATAAGGTGCAAATACAATCCCTGCAAAAGGACAGCAAGAATGGAAGGTAAGAAAAAGCAATACTTGATAATTTGGAACAGAATCTACACAGGGTGTATTCTGGATTTCTCAAGCTATTTGTGTGAAATTCATAGATGGGGTCACAGATAAAGAACGCCTTTAAAAGACATGATCTATTCAATTAATATTTCTTAACAATACCATGTTCCAGGCATTGGGGTTCTGGAAATAAAACAGAAAGCAAAGAAAGAGCATACTATGGCTAAAGATTCTCATAAATTGTATTACTCTACAAATGCCTCACAATACTCAAATGGTCAACTGTGTCAAAGAATCTATAAGTTCCATTTTCTACTCTGGAAAGTTACACTTTTCTGCTCAAACTGATGCTGTTTGTTTTGTAAGACTACTCTGCAGGTATTGTCTTGTAACTTGCACTTGTCAGAATTTAGGAATTTTACTCGTGTTGAAACTTTGTTTTCTTTGTCAGACCCTGTTTCCCCTTTTATTGCTTTATTCCCTCACTTTGCTGAAATACATACTCTAGAAGTTATCTGAGAAGAGATGCACAGGAGGTAAATTACTTAAGATTGTGCATGCCTGGAAATGTAACATGTATTTATTCTAAGAATTTTTTTACAGCTTATTTATATGACCATGTCTACATGTTTAAGTAGGTGACACTGATCACATTCTTTTAGCTGTACAAACATTCTTACTCTCCTTTCCTCAGTGGATCTTTCCACGTTAACATATATTCACTGCCCTCTAAAGTTTCTATCGAATTTTTCAAGTTGCTGTTGTCAATTTGATACCACATAGACAGATCTTAAAAGAGTATAATGGTCAAGAAGACCTTTTTTTACTAGTTAAATTATTTCTTTTGAGAAGACTTAAGGGGATATTTTGGCTAAGGCTTAATGATTATCTTGGCATTAGTTCTAGAGTGCAGTGTTAGCTTAAAAGTTGGTATTTCTAGCCATTAGTTAGCCCCCTCTGGCCTCCAGCTACCTTAACTGCAGACATATGGTCTTGAAAATCATCAACAACTGTGACACTAAGAAAAGAGAGTGTGTGCTTCCCACACTCGCAAGCAAGACTTGAGACTGGAGCAAGACCCCGCTGAGAGCAAGACCAGAGTGAGATCCTGTTGGCAACACTCTGGTGATGGTGGTGGGAGACTGTGGCATTGCTGTGGAGAAATTGTGGTGAGGTATAACCAGAGGAGTTATGAGGCCACAAAAGTTAAAGGTTGGGCTGTTCTTACCAGATGATGGAAGGAAAAGCTGACTGCTGAACTGAAACCGGAGCCTGGACTAATTGAGGAATTGTGCCTTGGGATTGTTGTGCTAAAACTTGGACTTAAACTCGGTGATATTCCTTGCCTCCTTCACTCTATATATTACTTGCCTAATAAAATCTCAATCTCTGTACCACAACTGTGAGTAAAGTCTATGTGTCAACAATGAATAAATGAACCTCTTGCTGTTGGTGTGGCTCTAGTGGGACAGTGGGGCTGGGCTATGGGCTCTTTGTCTGATTTCTGCTTTGTGGTGGTGAAGGACTATGCTATTTTCACTCCCTCTGATCCTTTCAGAGAGATGCTCATGGCCTTGTGCCCCCATGTCCCATTTTCTGCTCTTTTTGAACAGAGGTTCATCTATCTCCCATTCATCCAGAAAGTCTGGAGTCCATGAGAATTTTACATTCTCGTTTCAATGTCTCCCCTCAACCCCTTTGATCAGGATTTTTTTCATACACTCTTGCATCAAAATGTTAAACATTTAACAGTAGCAAGGCACCGACCATTTCTTCTAGTTCCATGGCAAAGGAGACATACATACTATTAGCCACATATTTCAGATTCTCTTCCTGATACTGACTCGCCGTTGTTTGTTGCTCTGGGTACACACAGACCAATTGTTGTGCAATGGATAGTTTTTCCCTCAGAATTTTAATGGCATTGCTAAATTAGATGACTGAATCATAAAATATGTACTATCTTCAACATTGCTAGGCATTGGCAAATTGCTCTCCAAAGGAGACAAAAATAAAACCTAAGCCCACTGTTGCTGAGTCAATTCTGACTCACAGTGACTCATCTTTGGGTTTCTGAGGCTGTAAACCTTGATGGGAGCAGATGGCCTCACCTTTTTCTATGGAAATGCTGGTGGATTTAAACTGTCAATATTTTATGCCACTATGGTTTCAAAACAGAGTCCATAAAAATATACTCATTCATTCAGAAGTTGTAAATGTAAAGTTAATGGCATTTATCAATCTTCTTATAATTTGTGCTGTATATCTTAAGAAATCTTTTTCCATTCACATGACTCAACCTTACTTGCTGAAACTGAGGAGGACCTGAAGCACCTGCTGCAGAAGGTCAAACACTATAGTCTACAGAACGGATTGAAGCTCAACATCAAGAAGAGAAGGATTCTCACCATTGGGCCAACTGACAGCACCACGATAAATGGAGAAGAGATTGAGGGTGCTAACAATTACAGCTTGCTCAGGTCTACAATCAACAGTCTTGGCACCAGCAGTCAGAAAATCAAAAGATTAACTGCTTTGGGAAAAATATGCTGTCTGTCAGGGACCTCTCCAGAGTACTGAGAAGCTATGATTTCAGTCTAGAGACTAAGGTGTGCCTGATCAGAGAGCTGGACAATGATTAAGGATGAGAAAAGAAGAATAGATGTCTTTGAATTGCGGTGCTGGAGAAGAGTCTTGAACATACCACAGACTGCCAAGAAAGCAAATAGCTCTTCTTGGAGAGGGTTAAACCAAGTTTCTCTTTCGAGGCGAGGATTTTGAAGCTCTGTCTCACATACTCTGAGCATGTGGTCAGACAGGACCAGTTTTTGGAGGGTATAATGCTTGGGATCTCAATCTGCATCAGGATGGATGGTGAAGAGACTGAGATTGTTCACAGCTTCAGTCTGCTTGGCTCTACAGTCAACACTCTCAGCACCAGTAGCCAGGAAATGAGAAGACATATTCCCAGGAAAGTCTGCTGTTAGGGACCTCTCCAAAGTACTGAAGAGCAATGGTGTCTCTCTGGAGACTAAGGTGCGTCTGATACAGGCCATGGTCTTTGCTATCACCTGTTATGCATCAGAGAGTTGGACAAAGACTAAGGAGGATAGAAGGAGAATTGATGCCTTTGAGCTGTGGTGCTGGAGTATTGAGAGTACTTTGGACTGTTAGGAAAACAAACAGATTCATCCTGGAAAGGGTCAAACCGGGCTGCTCCTTGGAGGCAAGGATTCTGAGGCTCCGTCTAACATACTTTGGACATGTTGCAAGGAGGGACAGGTCCTTGGAGAGGGACATCATGCTTGGTAGTGTGGAGGGACAGTGCAGAAGGGGAAGGCCCCCTATGAGGTGGATTGATTCAGTGACTGGGATAATAGGGATGGGTGTATCAGAGATGGTGCGATTGGCACAGGGCAGAGCAGAGTTTAGGAACGTTGCACATAGGGTCACTATGAGTCGCAAGGGACTCGATGGCACACAACAACAACAACAACAACAACAATGCTTGGGAAGGGCAGAACAGAGCAGGCTTCAGAGCTGGTGTACACAGGGTCGCTATGAATCACAGGTGACTTGACAGCACCTAACAAGTACAGCAATTTGTCTCTAAACTACCTCAAGAGAGCTATAGGTTCTGGGGGGAGAATAGTCTGGGAGGTGTACTGCTAATTCAAACGTATTGCCTCTTTGGCAGTTAGATTTCACCAGGGGAATCAAGGTAAAATGACACACAATTAAAATTTTTATTTTATATTGGTTTGCTTACAAAGTTCACACACATTGTGCTTCATACAATCATTCCCATTTATTATGTTTTATAAACTAATCACCACTGGACTCTGCCTACCATTGTTGCTGTTTACCATCGAGTTGGAACCAACTCAGAGCTGACCCTCCAGCGGGTTTTCAGAAGGAATTAATCAAATGGGAGGAGACTGCTCATCTTTCTCCCACAGAGCAGCTGGTGGATTTGAACTGCGTGTCTTCAGGATTGCAGTACAGTTTTACCCTGTTTTGTTTGGGGTTTTTTTAAATACTAGTTTATTTACAAAATTTTAATACATTGATTTAGAGAACAGACTCTTCCAATTTCTCCTCACCCTCCCACTCATCAAATTCCACAACCCCATGATTAATACTCTCTCCCCCTGCACATCCTCATCCCTCTGCTTCCACCTCACGCCCCGCCCCACCTCCCTTGGGTACTTATACTCATTCTACAATAAAAGTTTTACACAATATTTGTCCTTGTGGGACTGAACTAGTGCATCCAATATAATGATCTCGACACCCTTTACTCCTACGTGCTGGGTCGTATTCCATTGTGTGAATGTGCTTTAATATCTCAATCCATTAATTTGTTGGACATCTGGGCTGTTTCTATGTTTTTTAAGGGTAATATCTCCCCAGATCTTTCACATTTTCTTTATCCCCTCTCTCTACCCACCAAATTGTGCAAACCTGTGATTTTGCCCCAACCCATTCCTCACCCTTCTGCTCCCACCTCTTCCCCACATGGATCCCCATACATATTTTATTAGTTATTCTTGTATTTTTACAATAATACTCTTATGCAGTATTTGCCCTTATGAGACTGAGTTAGTTCACTCAAAACAATGCTCTCCAGTCTCACCCAAGTTATGTAGTGTTTTTCAAAATCAGTTCATCTGAGTGTTACATAGTATTCCATTATGTGAATGGACCACAGTTTCTCAATCCATTCAATTGTGGTTGGACATCTGGGCTGTTTCCACAGTCTTGTGATGGTGAATAACAGTAATATGCACATTGGTGTAAAAATCTCTGTTTGTGTCTCAGTTCTAATTTCCCTGGCTCTTCCTTTTTGATTGTTGCTTAACTCTAGGTTTCTGTCTTTGTTATGACTCAAGTTAAGTCTGGTCTCTGGTTGGATGACAAAACTGATCAATCCCCACATTAGCATTCTACACATTTCATTTGCATAGTCTTACCTGAAAGGTGCCATTTATCTTATTTACATTATTATCAAACTATCCAATTCCTTTGGTAAACCACAAACACCTCACATTTGCTAGGTCCTACTCATGTGGTGAGAATGACAAAGCCATGCCTTAAAATAGCAATAGTTCACTGTGTTGCATTCACCACTGTATCAAAATGCACCATCCTTAAGGAGTTAAACTCCTAACCCAAAGGCCAGACTTCTATGGCAGTTCAAGTTCACCACCTTGAGAGAGAGAGGAGCAATCGCTAACTGGGCAATTGATAGCCCTAAAAATCCACTGGAGGGTTTGCTATGAGCTGGGTCCAATTCAGCTCAAAGTTTGAGTTTGGTTTGTTTTGTCAGATAAACTCTATTAACTTTTGAGTTGTGAGTGATTATTACAATGAATCATGGAATAGTAATAGTAGTGAATCCTGTGGGAAGGATGGTTGGTACCAGAGTAGTTCGTAGAGGGTTCTGGATTGAGAAACTTGGGGACATGTCTGACACATTAGGCTGTTAATGAGTTTTTCCCTCCTTGTGAAACTAGAGGAGGTCAGATGTTGCTGCCTCACTGTTCACACAGCTTTCACAATGGATCTGTCAATTTCTTATATTTATGTCCATTCTTGCTGCATGCTGATAAATATAAATCTCTATCTTTCTATGTTATGTATATTCAAATTTAGAATTATATCTTCTTCATTAAAAAATAAAGAGGAAGGATATTTTATAATGCCTTTTCTTACACCTAACAATGAAGTTAGATGTAAAGTACATTTGTATATGTTGTTGCTGCTATGTGTCGTCAAGTCGCCTGCGACTCATAGTGACCCTGTCTACAACAACCCTAAACCCTGCCCTATCCTGTGCCAATCTTATTGTCTCTGACACACCTACCCCCATTACCCTAGTTACTAAATCAATCCATCTCACTGAGTGTCTTCCTCTCTTGTGCTGTCCGTCTACCCTCCCATGCATGACGTCCAAGGACTGGTCTCTCCTTGCAACATGTCCAATGTATGTCAGATGAGGCTTCAGAATCCTTCCTTCTAAGGAGCAGCCTGGTTTAACCCTCTCCAGAACGAACCTGTTCATTCTCTTAGCAGTCCATGGTATATTCAACACTCTTCTCCAACACTACAGCTCAAAGGCATCAATTCACCTTTTACCATCCGTAGTCATTGGACAGCTCTCTCATGCATAGCTAGTGATTGCAAAGACCATGGCCTGTATCAGGCACACCGTAGTCTCCAGACTGACATCATTGTTCTTCATTACTTTGGAGAGGTTTCTGACAGCAGATTTTGCCAACATGTTTTAATTACCTGGATGCTGGTGCCAAGAATGTTGACTATAGAGCCAAGCAAACTGAAGATGTTATCAATCTCAATGTCTTCACCATCCATCCCGATGCCACTAATCTGCCCAGTGGTGAGAATCTTTGTTTTCTCAATGTTGAGCTTCAATCTATATATATTAAAAGATGCAATCCTGACCTTCTGCAGCAAGCACTTTAGGTCTTCCTCCGTCTCAGCAAGCAGGGTTGTGTCATCTGCATAATGCATATTGTTTATGAGTCTTCCTCCAATCCTGATGACACATTTCTCCTCAGAGAGTCCAGCGTCCCGGATAATCTGTTCTGCATGTAGATTGAAAATGTATTGAGATAGGACACATCCCTGGCATATGCTCTTCCCAATTTTGAACCATGCAGTGTTCCCTTGCTCAGTTCTGACAAATGCCTTCTGGTCCATCCAAGTATAGGTTTTACAGAAGCAGGATCAAGTGTTCTGGGATTCCTTTTCTTCTCAGAGTTAGCCACAGTTTATTGTCAAAAACACAGTCAAATGCTTTTGCATAGTCAACATTTTGTATATAGCTTTAGAAATATAGTATATTTTATAGATAGCTTTTTTTAGGGATTTTTTTTTATTAATTTTTTTTACAGAGGTTTTGGATTTCTATTCATTCATTGCCGCAATTTTCTCCCTTCCCACCCCTCCCCACCAGCTCGCTTCCCCCTCCGAAGAGAGAAAAAAGAAAAGAAAGTCCTTCAATAGTATACAATTGCTTTTTAAAAAATAATTCTCTAAGAAATTACCTTTCCTTTCTTCCAATTTAAACTATTCTGTACCCTTATGTTTGAAGCCTATCTCTTGAAAAATAACATAAAATTGAAGTTTAAAAAAATTCATTCTGATAATCTCCCTTTTAAGCAATAAGTTTAGTCTATTTGTATTTAATATGATTACAAATTTATTTTTAACATCTTATTTTGTACTTTCTCCTTGTCCCTTCTGTGTTTCTTTCCCATCTCCCTCCCTTCTCTCTTTCCTATCTCTTCTGGACCTTTATACGCATTTTTCTCTTACCTTTTCTTAGGTTGAGAGGAATGGTAAATTCTCACACTTACAGTTTTAACATGTATACTTAGAGTCTGGTTCAGTTGTCAGAAAACTACAGTCCAGAGGTCAAACATACGTTATTGCCCCATTTCTTAATTACCCAAGGTGAGAAGAGTTTTTACATTAAAAATGGCTAAAAGGAAATTAAAGAGGGAAAATGAGTAACATGTGACACGTGAAAATTACATACAATTCAAATTTCAGTGTTTGTAAATGGAGTTCAAGCGAACACCATCAACAAACCATGTGCTGTATGGGTTCTTCCGCACTAAAATGGCAGAGTACAGTGGCTGCAGCAGAGAAGTATAACGGATTTTCTGCTATGCTCCTAGACAAGACAGACCAATGTCTTTCTTTCTTGTGCTGGCAGCCTGATTTGCTGTTTGTTCTTTGTCTAATGTACACTAGTACTACTACTAATAAATCCCATCAAGAGTCCTGTCTTTTCAAAAGTTCTGCCTCCATCTAGAGGCAACCTTTGATCTTGTATGGTACAAACACATTCTTACCTTGGAGATCATTAAAACCCAAGACTCTCCAGAACCTTTCATTTTCTACAAAAGTGAGGTTTTGACAAAGAACCAGTCTACCTCTACTTTACATGCACTTGAAACAAAACCCCAGATTGGCTTAATCCTGTGTCCCATGAGAGATGGTATATCCACTTCCTGAGTCCTTCTAAGCTATTACAAAGCAAACTGCCTTTACCCCCAAGTTTTCCCCATTCTGAAATAGCAGCTGCCAAGCTTATTCACTTTTTATCTTCACCCACACTGGTGCAGGGTTGCAGGTACCTCATTTCAACATGGAAGGGGGGAAAATGCTCCTGTTAAAAGGCCTTCTGATTTGCTGTATGACAAAACGAGGAATAGAAATTTCTTTCTTTATTCATTCCAGAAACCAGAACTTTTTCTCTGTTTAAGAAAAGCCTCATAAGCTATTTCCTAGGCAATCGCAGTTTGGTCACCACTCTTCCTGCCTTTCACCAGGACCAAGCCTTTTGCTGTCGAGTCTCAGGAGGCTGAGTGTGTGGTTTCCTTTATGTTTAGACCGGTATGATCTGTCACACAAAGGAGACCTGGTGGCATTACAGTAAAGGCTTTCAGCTCCTAATAAAAATGTTGGCAATTCAAACACACCACAGAAGAAACATGAGGCAGTCTTCCACCAAATTTACAATGCTGGACATCTGTAGCAGTTCTAGTCTGCCATAAGAACACTATGGGTTCAAATCACATTCTATGAGTAAGAATGTGATGGCAGTGGGCTTGTTTCCTGAACTCATATTGCTTTAGGTTTTACACTAACTTAATTACACTTTCACTATTTATCATTGCTTGTTCAGAATTCTATCATTCTATCCCCAGCCTCATTTCTTCCACCAAGTCTATATTTTCCGGCTACTGATCCTTCCTCCTGGTTCCCAACTTTCCCATTCCAGTCACTCGTTATTATTAATGCATCTTCTGACTGCAACAGTTGATAGAAATCATCTGTTTCCTCTTGTTTGGCTTTGGTTATGGGTACATAAATTTGAATGATGGTGGTATTAATAGGTCTTCCTTGTATATGTATGGATATTATCCTGTCACTCACAATATTACACTTCAAGACGGATCTAGAAATAGCCTTTTTATCTGTGAAAGTGATCCCATTTTTTCCCTCACCTTTTCATCATTTAAGATACCCTACGTGACATTTCTGTTTTGCCCTACATCCTAGTTTATTGGCAGTTTTCCTTTGGTTAGGAACAGGGCATGGTCTTTGCTATCACTTGTTATGCATCAGAGAGTTGGACAATGACTAAGGATGATAGAAGAATTGATGCTTTTGAGCTGTGGTGCTGAAGAAGAGTATTGAGGGTACCATGGACTGCTTGGAAAACAAACAGATTCATCCTGGAAAGGGTTAAACTGGGCGGTTCCTTGGAAGCAAGGATACTGAGGCTTCATCTAACATACTTTGGACATGTTGTAAGGAGGGACCAGTCCTTGGAGAGGGACATCATGCTTGGGAGGGTGTAGGGACAGTGCAGGAGGGGAAGGCCCTCTATGAGGTGGATTGATTCAGTGACTGGGGTAATCAGGATGGGTGTATTTGAGACAGTGTGATTGGCACAGGACAGAACAGAGTTTAGGGCTATTGTACATAAGGTCGCTATGAGTCACAAGCAACTCAACGGCACATAACAACAATCTTCAGTCTGTTTCATCTATTTACCACCTCTATACATATTTATAGTTTACAGTCTAGAAATAGTCTCATCTTATTATTGTAAGGTGCCATCGAGTCAAGTATGATACATAGTGACCCTATGAACAGCCAACCTGAACTTGGCTCTATACTATGCCATCCTGTCCTTCTCTGACACACTAAAGCCCATTACTGAAGTCACCGTGTCAATCCATCCTTTGTTGATGCTCAATATTTCCAACCATGATGTCCCTATATGTAGTTTCATCTAGTTGCATATACAAAGTATTAAAGAGGAAGCTTTGCTATATTTGCTTCCAAGCAGCACTCTAGCTGCACTTTTAAAGATTTTTTTTTTCCTGTTTGATCTTTTGGCAGTTCATGGGATATGCAGTACTCTTTTCCAAACCACAACTCAAAGACATTGATTATTCCTCTACCATCCATTTTCAGTATCCAGCTCTCCAATGCATAGCAGGTGCAGAGCCTGAATCAAGTGCACCTTAGTCTTCAAAGTGACATCATTGCATCTTAGTCTTCAAACTGACATCATTGCTCTTCAGCACTTTGGAGAGGTCTCTGATAGTAGATTTTCCCAATTCAATCTGTCTCCTGATTTCCTGACGGCTGGTACCAAGGGTGTTGACTGTTGATCCAAGCAAGATAAAATCTTTGGTAGCTTCAATCCCTTCTCCAACTATCATAGTGTTTATTGTTGGTTCTATAGTGAAGACTTTGGTTTTTTTGATTGTGAGATGCAATCCACACTGAAGGCTTTAGTCCTTGATCTTCTGCAGCAGGCATTTCATATCCTCCTCACTTTCAGCAAGCAAAGTTGTGTCATCTGCATAAGGCAGACTGCTGATGAGTCTTCCTCCAAGCCTGATGGCACATTCTTCTACATAGAGTCCAGCTTCATGAATCATTTGCTCGGCATACAGATTGAATAGATAACGGAGAAATGATACAACCCTGACATACACCATTCCTGATGTTTGGTTCAGACAACAGCTTCTTGGTCTAGGAATAGATTCTTTACGAGCACAATCAAGTGTTCTGGGATTCCCATTCTTCTCAAAGTTAGCCATAATTTATTATGATCCACACAGTTAAATGCCTATGCATAGTCAGTCAAAACACAAATAAACACTCTTCTGGTATTCTCTGCTTTCATCCAGTATCATCTAACATTAGCAAAGAAATCTCATCTAGCAAAAGCTTGTTTTATTTTGTTTTTAAACGGCACCAACAGTATTTATTGGTGGCTATAGAGAGAGAAGGGAAAGATGTTAGCTCCTACTTCCGACTGGCCTTCCAATCTTTGGCTGTTAACTCCAAAAAGTAGCAAAGGCTTTTTTCTCTGTCAGTTTTCCAACATTTATTTAGCATCTTCTTGTGTCAGATACCATTGTTTTTTGGTACCACCAAGTTGGGTACAACTCAAAGCAATCCTATGAACAACAGATCTGAACCTAGTCCTATCCTGTGTCATCTTCATCACCTCTGACACACTTGAGCCCACTGCTGAACTCTTGTCAGATACTGTGAGTAGTTAAATTTCAAAGGTATAGTTCCTGTTCTCAATATTCCTACAGTAAGGACCTTGGTAAAAACAAACCCATTTCAATTCACTGCTGCATGATGACACTTCAATGTAAAAGAAGAGAAAGAGAACTGTGTCAACAAGGGAAAAAGAAAACTTTTTAAAAGATAGGGCATCTGCCTGAGATTTGTGGGTAAGGATATGTTAAGGGTATCTTGGGCAAATAAAGTACTCCAGCAGGCAAAGAAAATGTTTCAAAACAGGCCAAATTCTCTTCAAGAAGACTGGATTTTAGGTAAGGCAAGAGAGTGGAGGAACTTTCTTAGAAACAGAGATTCAAGAACTTTTGTGGATGAGTTGATAGGAAAGAAACACAAGCGAGAATATGTGACCCAAGAGTTGGTGCCTGAGTGACAGGAATAAGAAGGTGGGCACAATGAATGGCCTTCAGTGCACATCTTCTGAATGCCTGTGTTGGCCACAACTTTCAGATGCACGGGAAGTAACTGAATCAGGATCCACTTCAGTCTTTAAAAGATATCTATGATCTTCAGCATCCTGGATTTTCCCAATTCAATGCATCTTTTGACTTCTTGACTGCTGCTACCATTGGTGTTGATTGTAGTTTCAAATGAAATTATTGGCAACTTCAATCTTTTCACCATTTATCATGATGATGGCTATTAGGCCACTTAGACTCACTGTTCTCAAATAAACTTATAGTTGAACTTCAAGAGGCTGTAAATTGTACAAAAACGATCGCCCATATTTCTCCTGCAGAGCTGCTGGTGGATTTGAGTCCCCAGAGAGGAAGTACCTTTGGTTTTACATAATACTTGCTGCAGAATACTTTCCTTAAGCAAGAACAAACAAAACCCAGCATCCACTGATGTTGAGTCAGTTCTGACCCGTGGTGACTACAGGTGCTACAGAGCTGAGTTGTTCCACGGGATCTTCTCAGCTGCAACTTTTACACAAGCAGATTGTCAGACCTTTATTATTCTACAGTTCTTCAGTGCCGCTGCGTGAGCTCAAACTGTCCACCTGTAGGTTAACAGATTAGCACTACTTGTGCCACCCACAGAATTTTTCCTATAGAAAGGAAGAATCTAAGATTACCTTATTAGATTTTTGATCAAAGGACATAGCTACCATGTAGTATTTTGACAAACACATCTCTAATTCATATCTTCAAAAGATCTACGAGACAGACACACAACACTAATCACAGTTATGTGCTAAGTGCCTCAATAGGTACATGCATGCACACATCTCTAGATTTCTAATTTTCCTGCTCTTTACCGTGCAATGGGGTCACCATGGTTGACAAGAGAAACATTCCAGTTGGGAGGGGGGAGTGGTATAAGGTAAATACTTAGTCTGGGAAAACAACTATGATAGCCCAAGGCAGAAGCTTGGCAGGAATAAGTTTCGAGTATGGAGAGGTTAGTGCAGGAATCGGGCAAGGTTCTGACCTGTTGTTCACAGGATTGTTATGAGTCACAGCTGAATTGACAACACACAACAACATAGGAGCGGGAGCTCTGTGGTGGTGCAGTCCATGGAGAGTTGTGCTGCTAACCCCAGGTGGCACCTCTCTGGTGATTCAAATCCCCCAGTGGCGGCAATCCTCTCCCGTGCAATGTACAGTCTCTGAAAACTCACGGAAAAGTCAGCTATGAGTTGGTTCCAATTCGGAAGCAATAAGTGTTGAGAAGGCAGAAGATCAAATTGAAGTGGACAGTAATTAAGGAGAGGAGAAAAATATAAAGTCAGAAAAGCAGGAATGGGCTAGCTGCTTTAGTGCAGGGTAGGTTAAGTACAGAGTTTGGAGGCAACTGGTTTTAGCAAGGGAGTGACATAAGTTTGAAGAATCATTTTAAGGATTTTTATTTACTTTGGGTAAATAGAATCTGGTGACCTTGTGGCATGAAGCTGCACTGCAATCCCAAAGGCACTCGGTTCAAATCTACCAGCTACTCCAAGTGAGATAGATAAACATCCTTCTGTGTGATTTACTTGCCTCTGAAAACCTGCTGGAGGGTCAGCTATGAGTTGGTTCAGACTCGAAGGCACACAACAATATTTACTTTGGTCACCATTAATTAAAGTGGAGGGCAGTGGTTTTTATTTCTTTTTAATTTTTATTTATTTATTTTGCTTTTGGCTTCTGTGTACATAAAGGATTTGAGTGGAAACAGGCAGGCTAGTTAAGAGGCTTCTGAAGTACAGGGAAATGGTGGAGGCTGGGATAAGAATGCTAGCAGTGGATTTGAGGAGAGGTGGACAGACGCAGCACTTTATATGTAGTTACCAGGCCCCACCAATTTTCCAGAAGTAGATTACCAGAACTTTCTTTTGAGGTGCTTCTAGGAAGACTCAAACCTCTAACCTTTGCATTACTCAGGGACTCTTATACTTGTCAAGCAAATAAGACTTGCTGACCGACTAGAATGAAAGCATGTCAGGGCACTCTTTCTCAAAAGAGGTAACATCTAAATACAATCTTAAAAACCACAACAGAGTGCTCCAGGCATCCAAGAGACTAGATTTAAAAAAAAAATAATAGAGGTTGGGTTACAAACTGTTAGTATGTTTATTCCCCAGTATGATTAAGTATGATTATTGTTGTTATGTGTTGTCGAGTCACCTGTGATTCATAGCAATCCTATGCAACATAGCTCTGGACACTGCCCTATCCTAAGCCAATCTCATGTCTCTTGTACACCTATCCCCATTCCCCCAGTTACTGTGTGGATCCATCTCTTCCAGGGCTGTTGTCTTCTTCTCCTGCACTGTCCCTCCACCCTTCCAAACATCATGTCCAAGAACAGATCCTGCCTGACGACATGTCCAAAGTATGTGAGAAAAAACTTTAAAATCCTTGTTGCCAAGGAGCAACTTGGTTTAACTGTGTCTCCAGAATAGACCTGTTTGTTCTCTGGGCAGTCCATGGTATGTTCAATACTCTTCTCAGCATAAAGCAAAGGCATAAATTCTTCTTTTATCCTCTTTTGTCACTGTCCAGCTCTCTGATGCATAGCAAGTAACTGCAAAGACCAGGCCTGGATCTAGCACACCTTAGTCTCTAGACTGACATTATTGCTGTTTAGCATTCTTGAGAGTTTCTTGACCGCAGATTTTCCTATTACTGACTTAAAATTCTGATGGAAAATTCTGGCATTATTATTGTTGTTAGGTGCCCTCCAATAACCTATGATTGGCTCCCAGTGACTCCATGACTGACAGCCCTGAACCTTGCCCTGTCTTGCGGCATCATCAGGATCTCCCACGTGCTTGACCCCACTGGTAGTCACTGGGTCAATCTACCTTGTTGAAGGTCTTCCTCTCTTTCTCTGACTCTCCACCTTTCCTAGCATGATCTCTTCTTTCGACAACATGCCCAAAGTATGTGAGATTAATTTTCACTATACTTGTCGCTCAGGGAGCACCCTGGTTGCCCTTCTTCCAAGAGAGACTTGTTTGGATCTCTTTATGGTACATTCCAGAAAGACAAAGTAGCAGTTCATTTATGATAGTATTTATTGCATTCTACAATGTGTCAGGCAGTGCAGACAATGACTCTGTCCTAGAAAGTAGTATAGTGGTAGAGACATATCCAAACCAAAAACTGCAAATTTATGTGTGACCTCAATTTTGGTAAGTTCAATGAAAGAAAAGTACATTGCGCAATGAGAGTTAGTGAGTCTAACAAGGGAGGCTAACCTCCTTGAAAGGAAAAGAAAACACATTCAAACTGATAACTGATTGTACAGAAGGTGACCCATACGAAGAAATTTGGGACCTAGGCCAGGGAAAGGGCAAAGTAGAGTAAGGACTAGAGGAGGAGGAAAAAAGAGTCAACTAAAGTGTAAAGGGTTTTCTAATATACAGAACTACTTCATTCATATTCCCACAAGCAGAAATCACACTGATTTGACTTTGCAAATGGGGCTCCTTAGGTAATCTGGTGGCTCAGTGGTAAGGAGTTGCACTGCCAGCCCTAAGGCAAGTGGTTTGAATCCACCAGTATCTTTGTTAGAGAGGAAGGAAAAAAAAAGAGCAACCTCTTCCCTGTCTCTGAAAACCCACTCGACTGTGAGCTACAGGTTAGTTTCCAAGCTCCTGATTTTGTTTTCTGGACTTTTAATCTTACATGAAAAGATCTCCTTAAACTAGTTTTAAAACCATATTTTATTGTCTTTTAGGTGCATGTTTACACAGTAGATTGGGTGGCTCTTTAACAATTTCTTTTTTTAATATTTTAATTTATTTAATTTTCATTTCAATGAACATCTACAGAGATTTTGGAATTCCATTCATTTATTGTTGCACCCTTCTCCCCGCCCACCCCACCTCACCCCCCCCTTTGCTCCTCTCCCTGAAAAGCAAAAGAAAAACTCCCTCATTGGTACACAATCCCCCCCCGCACCTCCCCCAATCCCACCCCCAACCCCAAATATAATACAAATTGTTGTGTGGCTATGGTTTTTACAATGTGTCAGCATATTCTCATTATTTCCATTCTGTTTCCACAGATTTCTACTTCCCTTCTCCTCTGTGCCTTCTCATTTTGCTTTTAGGTAAAAATGCTGACTATAGTCTCAAACCAAGTAATCATATTTAAAGGGGCACATTATTCACTGATGATAATATTTCTTTTAAGTCTATCTACTATTTGGCTGAAGTTTTCATAAACTCAAAAAGTGAAAGAGTGTTCCCTCTCTCTTTCCAAAATGGCCAGAATTTCTCCCCGTGCCATAGCTTGAAGAGGGAAGCCAAAGCTCTGGAATGGAGAAAATATTATTGAAGGACTACATGCCTTTTGCATTATACTTCTATCTAGGCTCCCCAGCGGTTTGCCTACCTGTGATCTAGCACTCTGAACGAGTCATGAATGCATTGCTGTTTGATGGGATCTTAGATCTAACAACACTAGGTGCAGCTGTGGGCAGAAAGGCGCGCGCCTGCCTATAGTAGCAGCGGTTGGAACCGCATCCCAGCGCACCTGGCACCCCATCCTCTGCCTCACACTTTCACCCGGCCCGCGACTCCCACGCCTGCTGAGGCCGAGGCCCCTCTCACCCTTCTCCTTGGTTATGATGGAGATGAGCGGCACCCGAGGGCGGTCGCTGAAGACCTCAGCCTGCTGCACCAGCGCCTCGCGCACGCTGTGGAAGTCGTTGAGGACCACCACCTGGTAGTGGCCGATGAAGAAGCTGAAGATGTTGCCATACTGGCGAGCCAGATGGGCTAGGAGCACCTGCGGGCACAGGGCTGTGGGCTTCATCCCAGCGGCCTTGGAGTGGCGATACAGCCAGCTCCACCGCTGGAGGAAAGGTGGTAGCAGCACATAGCCCAAGTTGCCCACCAGCGGCCAAGGCGTGGGCCCCGGCGGGGAGCCCTGCGCGCGGTGCCGCCGCAGCCAGCTCCAGCCGAGCAGCGCGGCCAGGCCGAGCAGCAGCAGTGACCCGCCCGTGGGGTCCAGGCGCAGCAGCCCCAGGGGCGCGCGCACAAAGCTAGCAGGCCAAGGAAGCTCCTCGGTGGGGCGCTGCGGCAGCCCGGGGGAATCCATGGCCAGTGGGCCGGCGTCCTCACCCGCAGGCGGAGAACCCTGTTTTGTGCCAGCCAGTCCAGCAGACTCTTGACTACGAGACGCGCGGGCAGACGTCAACCCCCGCCCTGCCGTCTACAGCCATCACCGCGCAGGCAAGGTCGGCTCCGGGAGCAGAGCGGCACCGGCGCCCCAGATTGGCTGAGTCCACCGCTCTCTCCCCGCCTCCTCCAATCAGCGTTGTCCGAGCGGAAGCTAAGAGGCGTCTGCAACCCGGCAGGAGATAACAGCGGGCCTGGAGAGCGAGCAAAGTAAAAGTTGCTTCAAAAGTTCTCCTGTTATGCCTCTACTCCGAGCTTTGCTTGGCAGTGTCTGCCCTAGAGATGGGGAGATTTGCAACATAAACTTTTGCTGTCTGATTGGTTTCCAGATTTCCCGTGCAGAAACCTATCGGTTAATTAACAAATGGTTGCGGAACTTGAAAAGCGTGCCAAGTACAAGACAGACTACTGTAAACAGCTCTTAGACGTCTTGGTCTCAAAGTCAGCATCTCTGCCTTCAATTCGAAGGGATCTGTTACCCAACTGACAAAAAAAAAAAAAAACCAAAACACAAAAAATTTTGGTGAAGAGTTTCTTGTAACATGCATAGAAAGAAAGAATGAATCAGAGAAAGAAAAACCCCTCCGTTTCCAAATCAGGATACACAGCAACAAAGGACGGATGTAGCAGGGCGATGGTTATCAGTGAAGTGTTGAATTTGGAGTCAAAGTTCTTTCTAAAGCCGCAGAAAGGAAGATGTGAACCAGGTGTAGGAGAGGAAGGAGGCAGTGCAACAAATAAATGTCCTACACAGAAGGGTAAAAGCTCAGAGTCCATTTTTGCTTGTATCCTCAGTAAAGCATAGCACCTAATCCAAGAGTTGATAAATATTTGCTAAGATAATTTACGTAACTACTATTATGAAAGGAAAATTAATCAGTGGTGGAGGAGAGACAGTAATACTACTGGTATTAAACACAACCTGAAATGCCAAGTAGAGCTACATCGTGGTTGTTAAGTGTGGTCGAGTGGAGAATGACTCATACTCTGAACAACAGACTGGAACCATGTCTATGTTACTTATTGTGTTAAAGTCGTTATTAATATTTTGCAATAGTCATGGCCTCGGGTGCGTCCCTTTCTGTCTACAGGCAAATCCTTGGCTTCTCTTATATTAAGTAGACACAGGTAGAATTGCCAATTTTCAGCTTTTTCTTTTTTTTTTTTTTGCTAAAAGAATGTGTCAATATAATTGGTCATAATGGACAAATCTATTTATTTCCTGACTTCAGATCTTTCTCACTCACAATTGATAGCCCTTATAAAAGTGTGGTCAGAGTTACAGTCTTTATTCATTTTGTGATCCATTCAGGTTTTCTTCTAAAAACAAGTGTTGATAGCTGCTGTTGATCTGTTCCAGTTGATTAACTTGGGAACTGTTTTAAAAATTTCTTAGTGTGGCTTGGACTGCTCTCCTGCACGTGCTCTCTGGAGCATGAGACCATGGTCAGCTACCTGTAGGGCCTGGCCACTTAGCCTGGTGTCCCCTACCCAGCCACCTGGATCCCCAACCCGCTGTCTGGAGGACCTTACTTCGTGGCCCCCACTGCCCGGATGCATCTGCCTGCTGCCTGAATGTCTGGCCCCAACACCTCGAGGACCTGGTCTTGTTGCCTGGAGGCCCCAACACCTGGAGGACAAACCACAGCCACCCCTGTGAACTGTGCTGGGGACACTAATTACATAGGTGAAGCCATTCCTCCCTCCGTCCCAGAACTTGAACTGCCTTCAGACCTGGGTACCTTGGGCCTGCCAAGCTGTAGCAACTCCCTGACATATTTATAGGCCATATCTCTCCCCAGCTGAAGCAAGTCTTCTCTTGAGTCAAAAGTTCAGAGAGAAACTCAAGCAGGGTAGCTTCCCTGCCCTCCTCTGGAGCAGTGACTTCCTGAGCAAAGGTTTTTAGATAGAGAGTCCCCTAAGGTCTCAGGCATGAAACACTCTATCACAGCAAAGTAGAAGCAAGCAGACTACCTCACACCCTATACATATCCCAAACAAGATATCACCTTAAAAAAGGTGACACAGTATCAATGGATTTCCTGAAGCAAGAAAGTCTGATGAAACTTTCTGACACAGAATTCAGAAGAACAATGATTGAATATTTTCAATGAGTGAAAGATAAAGTTGAAGAATTACAGTACTCTGTAAGCAAAACACAAGTGGAACTTAAAAGAACAATCTGAGACAATACAGATAAAACAAACAAGGCGTTAGAGGCTCTGGAAAAACAATAAAACACAATCGAGAATATGAGGACCAGTATTTCAGATGCTGTCAACATGTTGGAGGGACATATGAACATAGTTGAAGAGCTAGAACACAGAACCAGCAATAGAATTTTCACCAGTAATCTGCTAGAACAAAAACTAGAAAAAAAAGGAAGAAAAAAGAAGAAACCTAAGAGTAATGTGGGACACCATTAAGAGAAAAGCATGTTCGTAGTCAGAATCCCAGAACAGGAAGAAGTAAGAAAAGGCACCAAGAAAGTTGTGGAAGAATTACTAGAAGAAAACTTTCCAGGCATAATGAAGATTGAGAGAATATTCAAGAAGTTGAACAAACACCATACAGAATTGTTTATTGATTGTCATCAAGTTGAGCATGACTCTTAGTGACCTTATCAACAAAAGGCCTGAAGCCTTTCTGTAACTATCATCATTTATCAAAGTTCACAGAGTTTCCAGAAGCATGTTGTTTAGGAAGTAAATGTCATTCCTGCTTCCAAAAGATCCCAAAAGAAACACACCAAGATACATCATAGTCAAATTTGCCAGATCCAAAGATAAGGAGAATTCTGAAAGCAGCTAGGGAGAAACAAAGAGCAACCTATAAGGGAGAGCAAATAAGATTAAGTGCCGATTTCTCTGCAGAAACCATGTGAGCAAGAAGAGGGTGGAACAACGTATATCTAACACTAAAAAAATAAATAAAAAATACAACTTTCAACCAAGAATATTGTATCCAGCAAAACTGTCCATCAAATATGAAGACAAGATCAAAATATTCTCAGAAAAGCAGAACCTAAGGGAATTTGTAAAAACAAGACCAGCATTGCAAGAAATATTGAGTGACATTTTTACACAGATGCCACAGAAAGTAGGATGGACCAAAGTAACCAGCAACAACACCAAAAAGAACTCAACAAAATAATAGCAATAAAACCTTGCCTCCCAATCAGACTGAATGTGAATGGCTTAAATGCACCATTGAAGAAAAAGAGAGTATCAGATTGGATAAAAAACTCAAAACTCATCAATATGCTGTCTATAAGAGAGACACCTAAAAAAAGTGAAGATAAAGACTAAAGTAAAAGGGTGGAAAAAATATACGAAGCAAATGGCAACTAGAAAAAAGCAAGAATAGCAATATTAATCTCTGATAAAATAGATTTCACTACAGAAAACAGCACAAAGGACAAGGAATGTAATGTTTAAATATAATGTTTAAAGGGTCAATAGAACAAGAGGATATAACAAAAACAAGTATCTGTGCACCAAATGGTAGAGCTACAAAATAAACAAAGCAAACATTAACAGAACTGAAAAAAGAAATAGACAACACCACTATAGTAGTAGGAGACTTCAATACACCACTAGCAAAACTCACAAAGGAAAAGAAAGAAGAGACAATACAAATAAGAGATGAAAGGGTCAATGTTACAACAGAATCAACTGGAATAAAGAGGATAACAATGGAATATTATGAAAAACCATACTCAAACAAATATAAAAACCTAGAGGAAATAAATACTTAGAATCTCACAATGTACCTAATTTGACACAGACTTAAATAGAAGACCTGAACAGACCCATTACAAAAGAAGAAATTGGACAAATAATAAAACAACTTCCAACAACAACAACAAAAAGCCTTGGGCCAGATGGTTTTACAAGTGAAATTTCATCGTCCATTCAGAGAATTGTAACCAATTCTACATAAAGTATTTCAGAAAATAGAAAAAGATGCAATTCTCTCAAACTCATTCTATGAAGCAAACACACCCTTGATACCAAAGTCATGTAAAGACACCACCAAAATAGAAAACTATAGGCCAATATCGCTCATGAACATAGATGCAAAAATTCTAAATAACATCATGGTTGATAGAATCCAACAATACATCAAAAAAATAATTTCCCATGACCAAGTGGGATAACACGTCTGCAAGGATGGTTCAACATAAGAAAAACAATCACTGTAATTCATCAAATTAACAAAGCAAAGGACAAGAACTACATGATCCTATCAATTGACGCAGAAAAGGCCTTTGACAAAAATCCAACACCATTTCCTGATTAAAGCATTCATTCAATAAAATAGGAATAGAGGAGAATTTCCTCAACATAGTAAAAAGTATATATGCAAACCTGAGAGTAAACATCGTTCCCAATGGAGAGAGTTTAAAGGTATTCCCTTTGAAAGCAGGAACTAGGCAAGGATACTATCAATTCTTCTATTCATTATTGTGTTAGAAGTTTTAGTGATAGCAGTAAGACAAGAGAAGGAAATAAGAGGTATCCAAATTAGCCCAGAGGAGGTAAAATTATCTCTATATACAGATGATATGATAGTATACTTAGAAACTCTAAAGACGCAGTGGGAAAACTGCTAGACATAGTTGACCAATTCAGCAAAGGGTCAGGATACAAATAAGAGGGGCATAGCAAAGCAGACTGGGAGGCAGAGGAAGAGGGAGGAAATTGTGCAACAATTAAACGATCTTTTTAAAGAGAAAAGTCAACTAGGAGGTGAGTAGGGAGGAAAATGCACAAAAATGAATGAATAGGAATAAAATTTTTTATAAACTTGTCAAAATATCAATAAAAAAGAAAATTTTTAAAAAACAAAAAAAACCCACACCCAAGTGGTAATACACTAAATTTCAAGTCCACTCTTATCCCACTAATATTTTTTGCCAAGTTTATCACTAATTATCTTAAGTTTATAAACACCCCACAGACTCCCTTCACTATCTCTATAATCACTAGCTAGGGAGCTCTGGTGACCTAGTGCAATCCCAAAGTCACACCAGCTACTCCACAGGTGAAGAATGATCTTCCTTGTGTGTTTACTACTTCTGAAACCAGCTAGATAGTCAATTATGAGTCAGTTCTCACTCATTTTCACACACAACAACATTAGACAGTAAGAGGCAAAAAATGTGGAAACTATCTCACACGCTTGGGCATGTTGCCATGAGACTAGTTCTTGGGAAAAGACATCAGGCAGGTAAAAGTAGAGGGTTAGAGAAAGACAGGAAGGCCTTCAGCAAGACGGATTCAAACAGTGACTGTAGCAATGGACTCCAGAGATTGTGAGGATGGTCCAGGATAGAGCAAGGTTCAGATCTGTTGTTCATAATGTCACTATGAGCCATAGTTGAGTCGATGGCGTATAGCAACAACACTAAATTATTTAAATGGAAAATTTTAGAATTTAAACAACTTTGCTTACACATTTTCATTATTGTCTTGTCATCTAAAAAAGTTACCATTAAAATCTTCCCTTAAAAGCACTTGAAACCCACAAAGGCTTTAAAACTAAAGAACGCTAGAAGTGCTTATTGGTCCTCTAGAACTTGATTGATACTAAGCCAGCCAACTAATTAGGAGAGATTCGCATTTCTACCTATTCCTGAGCAAAATGATCAAAGAGAGCATGGAAATTATCAAACAACATCATATGCAAGCAATATTTTTCAGAAGATAAGTTAAAAATGGCTGTAGCCATGCATGAATAGGACACTGACAAAAGTGTAAGCCTAATTCAGCAAAATGAGAGAGAGTTATCTTTGCTGATGGCAAGGGGATCTTTCCTGAATGCAGAGAACACTGAAAAAAATTTTTGTGTGTGTTTTCTAGCCTGCACGAAGGCATTTGACTATGTGAAACTTAACAAGCTATGGATAATATGACTAAAAATAGGACTTCTGGAACACTCCATTGCACTTCATATTGAATATAAATATTTATCAAGGGGAAAAATCAGAAAATATGTGGTACAGTGAGTCAGAACTGACTAGTTGGGACCCAACAATAATAACATCATGCTTGGTAAAGAAAAGGATGTACAAAATTGAAGGCAACCCTCCATTAGATGGTTTGGTATGTTGACTGTAGCAAAACTCTCAACGTATCCCAAGATTGTAAGGATGGCATATTGTTGTTCTTTGGTGCCATCAAGTTAATTCTGAGAGGCAGCATAGTATATATCCCAAGTCATTCTCATAATACTTATTATCTTAAGCCTATTGCTGCAGATGAACCCTTTGTTTAAGGGAGTACTGGTGGCCTAGTGGCAAGAAGCTGTACTACAATGCTGAAGGCACTGGGTTTGAATCCCACCAGCTCCTCCTCAGGAGATGCATGGGCAATCTCCTCCGGTGTGATTAACTACCTCTGAAAACCCTCCAGAAGGTCAGCAATGGTGGGTTCCCACTTGTTTTAGCAATTGTTGCAGTCACAGTGTCAGTCCATGTCATTGAGAGTCTTCTCTCCTTCAATAATCACCTATTTTTTCCCCCCAGCATATTGTCCTTTTTAAAGGCTTAAGCCTTAAGCTCTCCTGACAACATGCCCAAAGGATGTAGGATGAAGTCTCACCACCATCCTTGCCTCTAAAGAGCATTATGGCTGTGCTTCTTCCAAGGTAGATTTGTTTGTTCCTTTGGCAGTATATTTAATACTCATCACCAACACCACAATTCAAAAGCATCAATTTTTCTTCCATCTTTCTTATTCATTGTTCAACTAGCACAGACATAAGAAGCAGCTAAAATACCATGGGTGACAAGAACACAAAGATTCTCACTACTGGGATAATTGGCAGCACCATGATAGATGGATACTGAGGTTTCGATAATTACAGTTTTGATAATCAACACTCTTGGCACCAGCAGGCAGGAAACCAAAAGACAGATTGCATTGGGAAAATATGCTATTAGGTACTTCTCCAGAGTGCTGAAAAGTAATGATGTCAGTTTAGAGACTGAAATGCACCTGATCCAGTACATGGTCTTTGCAATTACTTGCATCAGAGAGCTGGACAATGACTAAAGATGACAGAAGACAAATTGTTGCCTTTGAATTGTGGTGCTGGAGAAAGGTCTTGAACATACCAAGAAAGCAAATATGTCAATGTTGGAGAGGGTGAAACCAAGTTTCTTCTTGGAGGGTAGGATTTTGAAGATCCAACTCACATAATTTGGGCATGTGGCCAAGAGAGATCTGTCCTTGGAGAAGGACATCATGCTTGGAAGAGTGGAGGGACAGCACAGGAGAGGAAGACCCCAGATGAGATGGATTGATACAGTAACTGGGGCAATGGGGGTTGGTGTGTTGGAATTAGTGAGATGCTCAGGACAGGATTCAGAGCTGCTATACATATGATCACTATGGGTCACAGGTGACTCGATGGCACCTAACAACAATATACTTTATTATTATTATTATTAATTTCAATGAACATTTACAGAGATTTTGGATTTCCACTCATCCATTACTGCACTTTTCTCCCCCCTAGTTCACTCTTTTCTTTGAAAAGTAAAATAAAAATTCCTTAAAAAACAATTTATTATTATTATTATTATTTTTGTGTGAGTGTGCCGTCAAATCAGATCTGACTGGTACAGGAGGAGATTGTTCCTCCTTCCCCCCGCAGAGCATCTGGTGGATTCAAACTGTACACCTCTGGGATTGTAGTTGCAGCTCCTTTCCATTAGGCCACCAGAGCTCCCTTCAAAAACAATATATTTTTAACAACAACAAACAAAATTCAGGAAAAAAAGTGAAAATTGGGCTTGCTGTTATAACCTTACTAAAATTTTATTAAATAAAATTGTAATTAAAAAAAATACCATGGGTGGAGTCAAGAATACCTTGGTTTTCAAACTGACATTCTCTCTCTCTAGTATTTTAGAAAGGTCCCTGACAGCACATTTGCCCATTGCAATACCTCTCTTGATTTCATGATTGTTGTTACCATGGACAATAACTGGAGATCTAAAGAAAAGTGAATCCTTGAAAATTTCAGTCTTTCTCCATTTGTTATGATTCTGCTTACTGGTCCAGATGTGAAGACTTTTGTTTTCTTTATGTTGAGGTAAAATCCATACTGAAGTCCTTAATCTTTCTGCAGCAAGTACTTAAGGCTTCTTCACTCTCTACAAGAAAGACAAGGTGATCTGTATAATGCAGGTTTTTGATGAGTCTTCTTCCAACCCTGATACTATATTGTGATAAAGCCCAGCTTCTAAGATTATTTGCTCAACATACAGATTGAATAGACATTGTAAAAGAATACAATTCTGCTGCAAACTTTTCTGAATTTTAACCTTTGCAGCCCTCATTCTGTTTGAATGACTGTGTCTTGGTTGGCTCATGTTTCAGATTTCTCAGGAGCACAATGAAGAGTTCTAGAATCCCCATTCTTCTCAATGTCATCCATAATCTCTTATGATTCACACAGTCAAATTCTTTTTTGTAGTTAATAAAACACAAGGAAACACATTTTTTATATTCTTTGTTTTCAGCCAGGATCCATTTGTCAAGACTCTGAAAAACAGCATTGGCCATCTACTCCAGAAATATTATTATTATTGTTGTTATTGTGTGCTCTTAAGTCAGAACCAACTCATAGCTTAACCTCCAGCAGGTTGTCAAAGGCTGTAGATTGGACAGGAGAAAACTGCCCCTCTTTTTCCTATGAAGTACTTAGTGGATTTGAACTTCCTGCCTTTAGTTTGGCAGCACCACTCCTTACTATTAAGCCATGCCTTTAAAAATGATAAATAACAGTGGAACATTATTCATTCAATATAGTGCAGAAGATGAGACCCTTAGCTTGAAAGGTACCCAAAATATCACTAGTGAGGCTTTGTATCAAAGTCAAGTCTGTCTTAATGACTGGATAGACTATGTATTTCATCCAATGAAGGACTTTCATTTCAGTAGGCGATTACTTATTTTCCCCCCATAGAGCAGCTGATGGATTCAAATCATGGGCCTGTGGCTGTGCAGCTCCTTACCACTAGTCCATCAGAGGTCCCTTTGTTGATGTTGTATGACTTAATGGAGACACACAGCTGAAAACATCCGTTAATAAGTGGGCCTTGCAGGATGGCACAGGATCAGGTGATGGTTTTTGTTCTATTAAACACAGGATTGCCATAATTGGAGATGACTCAGTGGTGATAAGCAAGCAAACAACAGCCACCCTCTTGTAAGGTATAGGATAAAACTGCACTCATAATGTTTCCCCAAATAGTCCTTCATTTTCATACGCCCAGTATTTTTACTAGCTCTTTGAAGCAGATAGAAAGCATTACCCTCCCCCATAATATCATAAATAAGTTATTTTAAACATTAAATCATAGAGCTCATCTGGTACCTTTTAAGAATGAATTTTCTCTACTAATTATTCCCAGTTTCTTGTCAGATGAAGGAGTACTTTCTGTTCCAGGCTTTCTCTTTTCATATAATAGTAGCAGTCAAGGAAGATAATACTTTAAAAGTCTTTTGGGCTGAAAAAGTTGAAAAGGAAGAAAGAGGAAATATTTTAAAAATCATTTTCATTGAGGCCCCAGTGATAATTTTATACTATTCATTTTCCTAGGGAAATCCTTTTTGCTCTACACGGCTTTGGGCCAGAATTGTTGGTAACAGTATATCCAAAATATTTAAGTACCTGTTATATTGTCAGCAAGAGAGGTATTAAATTACTCTATTCAGAAAACTACAATTGTCCAGCTGGCTCATAATTGCCAGGGAGGTAAATATTACACACTCCACACCTGAGAAGTCACTGAACAGGAACAGAGAGGGCATAGAACTTAAATGGGCTTGCAACATTATTGTGAAAAGAAAACCTAGAAGTTCTGTGTTTTTATTTACTTGCACAATTCCACGAGGCACCTTCTTTACGTTTCTATGGCTTGCTTTTCCTGTACCACTTTGAAAGTTTACATTTTTTCTGTACTTTATGTATTCTATGAGACTTCATGAGTCTCAGCTGAAATTAGGATAATAATTGTCTTGATGCCCACATTCATATGTAACTCCTCCTTAAGGAGATTAAGCTGACCAAGGCAGGCGCTGTATGGATTAAGACTAAACAATCCATCTGCCCTGGGACAATATAACTTTGATTCCCACACTGAAGCTGCCTTCTGATATAGATGTGCTTATGGAAACAGGGAAGGTCAGCAAATGAGAAATAGTAAAAACCATGTTGGAGTCCAGTTAACATATTTTACTGCTCATGCAATGAAAATTTGTCCATACAAGCAATGAAGAGTATAGGGTCTGGAGAAAATTGAATGATAAGTTCCTCTCCCTTTCCTCTTGAGTCAGAAAAGTCTTGAGGAGTTCATTCTGATTGTGGTACTTTCCTTCTGGTTCAGTCCTACCTTTCTGTCAGTGGTGGTGGTTGTTCGTTACCATTGAGTTGGAATCAATCATGGAGCTCCAGCAGGTTTTCAGAGGTTGTAAATCACATGAGAGGAGATCGCTTCTCCAAGCTAAAGGCTCACTCACAGGTAGAACCAGACCAACTTTGAAATACCAAGGCCCACCCACCAGATCCTGTTTGCCCACACAGAGGCTTCCCAACCAAGGTGATTACAAACAAGATCAGATAGAGTTAGTCAGATTACATCCTACACTCATCAATAACCTGCATTATGCAGATGACACAACCTTACTTGCTGACTGTAAGAAGGATTTGAAGCACTTGTTGCACAAGATCAAGGAATGCAGCCTTCAGTATGGATTGTAGCTCAATAGAAAGAAAACAAAGATTTTTATCACTGAACCAATAGGTAGTGTTATGATGGATGGAGAGGAGATTGAAACTGAACAGATTAATCTTGCTTGGATAACACTTGGTACAAGCAGTCAGGATATACAATGGGAAAATCTGCAGTTAGGTACTTTTCCAAATTATTGAAGATTAGTAATGTCAGTTTGAGGACTAAGGTGTGTCTGATTCAGGCCATAGTTTTTCCGATTACTGGCTGTGCATCTGAGACCTGGACAATGAATAAGAATGACAGAAAAAAAAATTGATGTCTTTGAGCTGTGGTGTCAGAGAAGAGCACTTAACATCCCATGGACTGCCAAGAGAACAAATAGATATGCCTTGGAGAGGGTGTAGCCAGAGTGCTCTTTGGAGGCAAGAATGATGAGGCTTTGCCTCACATACTTTGGACATATTGCTAGGAAGTGCTATTCTTTGGAGAGGGACATGATATTGGAAAGGATAGAGGGTCGGTGAAGGAGAGGGAGATCCTCAACCAGGTGAACTGACACAGTGACTGCTGCAATGGGTTTTTGTGTGTCAGGAAGTGTGAGGATGACACAGGACAGGACTAGCTTGGGATCTTTTGTTCATAGGGTCACTATGAGTCATACTTGACTCACTGGCACCTAACAACAACAACTAGAATAGAAGAGAAAGTGGCAAAAGAGTACCATTCTCCTTAGAAAATAAACATTAATTTCTTACTTTGGTTAATTTGAACCTTATTGTTACCTTGTTACCAATTCTTGGCATTTTATTTGTACTTGGGTCAAGGTATTACTGGAATCCCAGCTGTTCCTTACTTCTATCTTATTTGCTCTCATTTATTACACAGACACCATTCTGGAAACTACCAGGGAACTCTTCCCAAATCTAATTGGGTGTTGTGGGCAAGTTGTTAAACTTTTTGACTTTTATTCCTTTATTGGACGAAGTGAAAGTAATAGCACAAGGATTCTAAAGTTTCCTCCAGTTACCATTCCTTTTATAACTTGATTTTCAGGACTTTGTACATGGCCTTCAATTAGTTACGTGGTTAGTCAATAAAATTTAAGAGAATACAGTGTATTTACAAAGCAAGCTGCCATAAACTAAACTAAGTCAAGGTTGCTACTGCTTGCACAAATAATCAGTTGAGCCCTAGATCAAACAATGAGGACACATTTCTAAGTTCCGATAAGAATCATATTGAGAAAGATATTAAGAGTTGGCCTAGTGGCAAGAAGTTGCACTGCAATCCAGAAGCCATGTGGTTCAAATCCACCAGCTGCTACAGGAAAGAAGAATGGGTAATCTCCTCTTATACGATTTACTGCCTCTGAAAATCCTTTGGAGGGTCAGCTATGGTTTGGTTCTGACTTGACAACATACAGCAACAACAACATCTTCAAACTGGATGTTTGAAAGTCAGTCTTCTGATCTGAAATATAAAAATACATAGTTTTTGTAGAAAGTGTGAAAATGCTGTTGTTAGGTACCATCAAGCCACCATACACTCATAGTTAATGGATCAAGTTCCTGTCTGACTCTGGGCTGTCCTCACAATCTCTGCTGTGCTTGAAAGCATTATTTCAACCATTATTGGGAATCTTTTTGTGAGATGGCATCAAGCACATTCATGTAGAAAGAAAAAAAAATGATCCCAAAGACAGGAAAGAAAGAATAGACCAAAATGGATGTCAGAAGAGACTCTGAAGCTTGTACTAGAATGTAGAGAGACCAGAAGAAAGGTAAGAAATACTAAACAGAAGATTTCAAAGGGTAACTTGAGAAGATAGAGTATTATAATTAAATGTGCAAAGAGCTGGAGTTAAAAACTTTAAAGGAAAGGATGTGTTTGAAATTTCTCAAAAGCTGAAAAAACTAAAGAGAAGATTCAAGCCTCAAGTCACAATACTGAAGGATTCTATGGGCAAAACCATGAATGATGCAGGAAGCATAAAAAAAATGGAAGCAATACATCGAATACACTGTACCAAAAAGAATTAATTGATACAGAACCATTTCAGGAAGTAGCATATGCTTAAGAATTGTACTGAAGGAAGAAGTTCAACCTGCACTGAAGGCATTGGCAAAAAATAAGGCCCCAGGAATTGATAGAATACTGACTGAGATGTTTCAGAAAATAGATACAAACCTGGACATAATATCAGCCTCTGCCAACAAATATGGAAAATAGTTACCTGATTAACTGATTGGAGGAGATACATATTTGTTCCCATTTCTAAATTTTCAAGGATGGCAATCCACAGACAATGCTGAAGATTATTTAAAAATGGCTCAACAAGAAACTACCAGAAATTCAAGTTGAATTAAGAAGAGGCTTTGGCATGAGGGATATCATTACTGATGTCAGGTGAATTTTGGCTGAAAGCAGATAATTCTAGGAAGACATTTACTTGTGTTTTATTAACTATGCAAATGCATTTTATTACGTACTATGGTTAAAAGTGAGAAAAATTAAAATCCCAGAATACTTAACTGTACTTATGAAAAAATTATGCATACATTATGAAGCAGTTGTCTGAAGAGATTAATGGAACAGTACATGGTTTAAAATCAGCAAACATATGCATCAGGGTAGTATTTTTCCCCCTACATACCTATTTAATCTGTATGTTGAGCAAATAAGCCAAGAAGTTGGACTATATGAAGAAGAATATGACATAAGGATTGGAGGAAGATTCTTCAACAACCCGCATTATGCAGATCACTTGCATGCTTTCAGTGAAGAGGACTTGAATTGCTTGCTGGAGAAGACAAAAGACTACAGCGTTCAATATGAATTATATCTTAACTTCAGGAAAACAAAAATCCTCATCACTGTACCAACACACAACATGATAAATGGTTTAAAGATTGAGGTTGTCTATGATTTCAATTTACTTAGTTCCACAATCAACACTCATGGAAACAGCAAAAGACTTTTAACGTATTCTCTTCCTTGACTGCTACCATTATATCAAAAGAGGAAGGCTGGAACAGAAAGTACTTCTTTATTTGACAAGAAACTGGGAACATAATTAGAGAAAATTCATTCTTAAAAGGCACCAGATGAGCTGTATGACTTTATGTTTAATATAATTTATTCATGGTATCGTGGAGGGGGTGGAAATTGCTTCCTATTTGTTTCAGAGAGCTAATGAAAGTAGTGGAGACAAAGTTAACGAAAATGAAGAACTACTTGGGGAAACATGAGTGCAGTTTTATCCTATGTATTACTTGTTTATCACCACTGAGTTACCGCCAATTCCTGGACACCCTGTGTTTAACAGAACAAAACATCACCTGATCCTGTGCCATCCTGCAAGACCCACTTACTAATGGATGTTTTCAGCTGTTTGTCCCCTTCTGAGTCCTGCAACATCAACAAAGATATTTTGCATTGGCAAAATCTACTGACGAGGACCTTTCAAAAATGTTTGTTATTGATAGGTGCCGTTTGAGTCGAGTACGACTCATAGGGACCCTATGAACAGTGGGTCTGAATCCCATCTTATTCTGTGGGGTCTTCACATTTCCTGACACACTAGAGCCCATTTTTTAGCAGTCACCATGCCAATCTGTCTAGTTGGGAGATATTCTCTCCTTCGCCAGCCCTCCATCCTTCCAAGCATTGTGTCTCTCTTCAAGGAATAGCCCCTCCTAGCAGCATGGCCAAAGTATGTGAGGTGAAACTTCATCATCCTTGTCTCCAAAGAGTACTCCAAGACGTATTTATTTGTTCTTTGGCAATCTGTGGGAGGTTCAGTGCTCTTCTCCAAAACAACAACAACAAAAATGTTTAAGGGAAAGGATATCTAAAAGTTGGGCAGGGAATATGAAACACTGAAGAAGGGTTGATGCCTTTTAATTGTGGTGTTGGAGCAGAGTATTGAATATATCATGCACTGCCAAAAGAAAAAACCAATCTGTCCTGGAGGAAGTGCAACCAGGGTGCTCCGTAGAGACAAGGATAGTGAAACTTCATCTCACATATTCACATACTCTCTTATTTCACATGCTGTCAGGAAGAGCTAGTCCTTGAAAAAAAGCAGCATGCTGGGAAAAGGAGAGTGTCTGTGAAAGACAGGAAGATCCTCAATGGGGTAGGTTGACACAGTGACTGTAACAATGGGCTGGAGTATGTTGTAGATCCTAAGGATGGTGCAGGATTCAGACCTTGTTGTACATAGTTTGCTATGGGCAATAGTGGACTTGATTGTTGTTGTTGGTAAGTGCCATTGAGTTGCTACCATATCTCCCTGGACTATATTGTTTTATTGGAAAATTCTATCAAATAAGTATAAGTGACTCCAACCCTACTTATCCTATCCTTAAAAATGGAAGAGGGTGCAAGTCCTAGTTCATTCTATTATGTGAGCATTGCTTAGGAATTAAAGGTTTCAAGAAGATGCCACCAAAAAAGAGAATCTACAGTCTGGATCCCCTCCGGGGCTGGGACAATGTCTCCACTGTCACAATGGAAGATCTAAGACAAGGGCTATGACATCCCCTCAGACTTAGGAGTTCTGCTTAGGCAGAAGCTGAATTTGCACATGAAATTGAGGACTTCTCTTAGGTGGGTTGTGTCTGGACCCCTGCTCTGGGAGATGGGCCAGCCCCTGTAAGCTTATCCCTCTCTATTTTTTATCAACAAGACAGAATCCAGGGAAGCTGCTTCAGGGCTTCCTTGCTGAAGGCCTGGGGGTGAGGGACTAACATTGCCTCCTCCCAGGCCCAGGTCCTGAGGCCATTTACTTAAGCTCCCGAGTCTCCCATTGCTCACTTATAAAAACAGTGACACTCACCTACCTCGTGGGTCTTATGAAAATTAAATGACAGCATGTTTGTCCAGTCATGTTTGCTGGGCTGGCAAGTGGGAAGAGCACCACAAATAGGTGCTATTATCATTGTTCAAAAAAGAATCATCAGAGATGACCACACCTCGGGGGAGTCCAGCACATAAAAGTTTATACAGCACTCCCACCCACATCTCACCAGAGACTTGAAGTAGCCTTGAGGTGAGATGGACGAGGTTCTCGCTCCTGCCTGGAGTACAAGTCTCCTTCTGGCTCTGGCATCATAATCTTGATCCAGTAGTTGGCAGATTTTGATGCCACAGTTGAGTGTTTATGAGCTGGATACCCAAAACACATGACTGAGCCTCTCTGTGTCTCAGGTTTTTTTCATCAGTAAAATAGGTATAACAGCAGTGCCTCTCTCCTAGGCAAGTTGTGAGGAGGAAATGAAGCCAAGCATATAAAGAGCTTAGAATCAGGCAGTTAGCACTATGCATATTTACATCCTCTCCAAAGCACTATTCAAAAACTCAAACTCAATGTTGTCAAGTCAGAGCCTACTCATAGCTGGCTGCTTTCAGGGTGTTTTATGGACTATAAGTCACATAGGAGGAGACCACCCATCTTTCTCCCATTAAACAGCTGGTGAACTCGAACCATCTGCCTCTAGGTTAGCAGCGCAACTCTCTACCCTCTAGGCAACCAGAACTTACCTCCAAAGTACTAAAGAAATATTTAGTTTAAAGACTAATGTGCACCTGATCCAAGCCATTGTATTTTCAATTACTTTGTATGCATATGAAAGTTGGACAATGAATAAGGAAGGTTAAAGAAGAAGCAATGCTAAGAACTGGTGTTGGTGATGAGTACTGAGCATCTTCTGGTCTGCCAGAAGAACTGATAAAATTGTTCTGGAGGAAATGGAGCCAGGGTGCACCTTACAGGCAAGGATGGTGTAAATTCCTCTCACAGACTTTGGGCATGTGGACAGGAGAAACCACTCCTTGGAAAAAGACATCATGCCTGGAGAGGTGTAGGGTCATAGAAACAAAGGACAGCCCTCAAAAAATGGACAAACACAGTTTCTGCAACAATGAACTCTAGCGTGATGGAGATCATGAGAATGATTCCGGATAGGGCAGGTTCAGTTCTGTAGTTCAGAGCTATACTCAACTGGATGACATTTTGTTTATATCATTACTGCTTACTAAGAACCTACCAAGTGTTGAATGTTTTACTTAAAATACCACATTTAATCTTCATAAGAATGTTGTTCCAATTTTATACATTGAAAGAGCTGATTCAGGCATCTTGGGTTGGGTTACCTGGCACACAGGTTCTGAAAATTGCACCTACAGGTTAGAAGGGAAGTGCTCTCTCGGGAACCACCGCTGTAGGGGGTTTGGAGAAATGAGAGAATCTGAGAATCTGGATTGGGTAGAGGGAGAAGCTGGAGAAATTTGAAACAGAAGCCTCAGAGGTCAACCTCACAGGAAGGTCTGAGGCTAAAGAAACCTTTTGGAGATGTCCTATATTGAAGCAAAAAGTTGGACTTTATACTCCCACACTGAAGAGTCCTTCCATAAGGCTGTCGCAGGAAAAAGGTGTGGCCTTGAGGGAATTAGCTTCCCTGAAGCTCTTGCTGCAGAGGGTCAAGGACTGCAGCCTTCAGTATGGATTGAAGCTCAGCATCAAGAAACAAATATTCTCATCACTGGGCTGATTGGCTGCATCATGACGGATGTTGAAGAGATTGAGATTGTTGACAGCTTCAGTTTGCTTGGCTCTACAATCAACACTTTTGGTACTAGCAGCCAGGAAATTAAAAGACAAATTGCACTGGGAAAGTCTGCTCTCAGAAACCTCTCTAAGGTACTGAGGAGCAGTGATGGCAGTCTGGAGACTAAGGTGCACCTGATACAAGGCATGGTCTTTGCAATTACTTGCTGTGCATCAGACAGCTGGACAATGACTAGGGATGATAGAAGGAGAGTTGATGCCTTTAATCTTTGGTGCTGAAGACTACTGAATATACCATGGACTGCTAGGAGAACAAACAAGTTCATCCTGCAGAGGGTGAAGTCATGCTGCTCTTTGGAGGCAAGGATTCTGAAGCTCCATCTGACATACTTTGGACATGTTGCAATCATGTTCTTGGAGAGGGATGTCATACTTGGGAGGGTGGAGGGACAGCTCAGGTGAGGAAGACCCTCAATGAGATGGATTGATTCCATCACTGGAATTGTGAGGATAGGTATGTAAGAGAAAATAAGATTGACAGGGATAGAGAAGGGTTTAGGGTTGTTGTACATAGGGTGGCTATAAGTTGCAGGTCACTCAACAGCATATAACAACAACAACAAAAGCAATTTCTGAAGGGGAACTCAGTTGTCAGTCGTCAATATTCTCTATAGCTGAGGATCATGTACTTAAGGAGTGAAATTTCTTCTTGTTCTTTTTTCCCTTTCTTTTTTAGGGAGCCTCTGAGTATCTGGAAAAGAGTACTGAATACCCTGTGGACTGCCAAAAGAACAAACAAGTATGAGGTGCTTGTTAAAGACATGTGTGGTGAAACTCCGGCTCATTATAGGCATGTTGTTAGGAGAAACTAGTCCTTAGGAAAAGTCAGCATGCTTGGAAAGGTCAGCAGATGAGAGGAAGACCCTCACTAAATGGACTGACACAGTGACTGTAACAGTGGGCTCAGGTATATCCGAGATGATGACACAGAATAGGGCAGAGTTCAGTTGTTCATAGAGTTTCTGTGAATCATAGTCAACTCAATGGCTTCAAATAACACACAACAATGAGTAACATATAACAGCATTCACTACATAGACATGTGGTAAATGACATGCCCTAAACAGCAAATTCAGAATTCTGATCCAGGTCAGAGCCTCATTCTTCCTTCTATTATCAGTCTCCCATCAGACAGGAAAGGAAGAAATAAAAAATGGCATCAGAAGGATAGTAGGCCTAAAGTCCCGAACTGTTGAATAATGACTCTTGTTGTTGTTGTTGTTGTTACGTGCCGTCAAGTCGCTTGTGGCCCTATGTAGAAGAGCCCTAAACTCTGCTCTATCCCAAGCCAACCTTGCTGTCTCTGACACACTCATGCCCACCACCCCAGTCACAGAATCGATCCATCTCAGAGGGTCTTCCTCTCCTGCGCCGTCCCTCCACTCTCCCAAACATGATGTCCCTCTCCTTGCAACATGCCCAAAGTATGTCAGATGAAGCTTCAGAATCCTTGACTTCAAGGAGCATTCCAGCTTCACCCTCTCCAGGACAAAGTTTTTTCTCCTAGCAGTTGTCCATAGTATATTCAACACTCTTCTCCAAAACCACAGCTCAAAGGCATCAATTCTCTTTCTATCATCCCTAGTCACTGTCCAACTCTCTGATGCATAAAAGGTCTAAATAGTAAATATTATGGGCCATATGGTTTCTTACACATCACACAACTCACCCATAGGTGTGAGAAGAGAGCCACCACAAATATATACATAAAGAACAGGCAATAGAACCTAGGTATGAAAGAGGCAGCAGCTGAATTCAGCCCGTGTAACACAGTTTGATCAGGTTTCTCATGAGCACAATCAAGTGCTGTAGGATTCCCATTCTTCTCAATGTCAGACACAACTTGTCATGATCCACACAGTCAAACACCTTTACATAGTCTATAAAGAGCAAATAGACATTCTTCTAGTATTCCTTTCAGCCAGGATCCATCTAATATCATCAATGTTATCCCTAGTGCCACGGCCTCTCTAAATCCCACTTGAATTTCTGGTAATTCTGTATCTATGTACTGTTCCAGAAATTTTTTGTCACTGTCCATTCATCGGCAACGAACAGCGACACCTTGATGGGTGCAAGCACGACAGAGATACACCACTTCATGAGCCATGACGGACAGTGTTTGGTGCACTCCCCAGCTGAAATAAGCTCAGAAGCAGGAGTGGCACCCACTTCCATAAATAGCTTGCCTCTGGAAACCCGATGAACCTGGAGAAAGGATGAAAGTCACACACACAAGTGTCAAGGACTTTCGTCCATAGGGTCTCTATGACTCGACACTTAACAACAACAACAACATGGGCATCCAGGTCCAGAGCCAGTTACAGGATGTAGTTAGGGAGTGGTAACTACGTTGGATCAGCATGTCCTTCTTGTTGTTGTTAGGTGCCATTAAGACAAGTACCATTATGAGTGACTCCATGAACAAAAGATCTGAACCTTGCTCTATCCTGTGCCATTCTCACACTTTCTGACACACATGAGCCCATTTCAGTAATTACCATGACAATCTATCTGGTTAAAGATCTTCTTTGCCCACCGTTCTTAGTAACATGTCATTCTCCAAGTAATAGACCCTCTTAGCAACATGCCCAAGGTATAAGAGGCAAAATCTCATCATTCTTGCCTCCAAAGAGTACTCCTGCTGCACCCTCTCCAAGACATATTTGTTTGTTCTTTTGGCTGTCCATGGGATATTCAGTGCTCTTTCTCAACACCACAGCTCAAACACATCAATTATTTTCCTGTCATCCTTATTCATTTTCCAGCTCTTAGATACACAGCAAATAATCGGAAAGACTATGGCCTGAATCAGATGTGCCTTAGTCCTCAAGCAGACATGACTTTTCCTCAATAGTATGGAGAGGTCGCTACCTGCAGGTTTCCCCAGTGCAGTGCATCTCCTTGTTTCCTGACTGCTCATAACAAGGGTGTTAATTGTGGATTCAAACAAAATAAAGTTGTTGACAATTTCAATCTCCTTTCCACCCATCATGATGTTGTCTATCGGTCCAGGGGTAAGAATCTTTTTTTTTTTTCTTGACATTGAGATGCAATCCATACTGAAGGCTGCATTCCTTGATGCTCTGCAACAAGTGCTTCAGGTCCTACTCACTTTCAGCAAGTAAAGTTGTGTCATCTGCATAATGCAGGTTATTGACGAGTCTCCCTCAAATCCTGATGCCACACTCCTCTTCATGGAGTCAAGCTTTTTTGGGTAATTTGCTCAGCATACAGATTAAATAGGCTAAAGAACATAAAACTTAACAACAAATGTTATTGCCAAAATTACTGAGGCATACATTTCTCAAAATGTCTATTAGAACAAAATGGTTTTTCTAATGCTAACGTATTAGCTTCTCCACTGCTTAGCATTTAAGACATTATTACACTGAAAAGGAACACCATGAGTGTTGCAAAAGGGTAAAGTTGAAAGTAGGGAGGTCATTAAGAGATCGAGATGGACATTTTGCCATTTATTAGACAAATCTGATGATAAACATTTATGTTGTCTGTCTCCAGTTCATATTACAAATACAGTGGCTTTGTGGGAGAAAAATGGGCAATTTCCTCCTATGTCATTTACAGCCTTTGGAAACCAACTGGAAGATCAACTATGAATTGGTTCTGACTTCATAACATGAGTAGTTGTGACTAAAATAAGGGTTGGAATAAATATGGTTTTAATACATCTTTGAATAATTTGGCTGATATATTATCTATCTACCTACTTTGTCCCTTCTTCTTCTTCTAAACCCAGCCTGGACTTCCGGCAGTTCTCTGCTGATTTGCTGTTCTAATCGTTTTTGGATGATCTTCAGCAGAATCTTGCTTGCATGTGAAATCAATGACACTGTTCTGTAGTTTCCACACTCAGTTGGGTCACCTT